>NC_083406.1:68039859-68342890 GCF_020745735.1 Hemiscyllium ocellatum | reverse complement strand
AATTTAAACTAACCTATCATATTACAAACTAAACAATAATGCAGTGTTCCATGTCAGATCTTGAATGGAAGCAATGTTGTCTTCTGCTTTTTCATTCCACCCAGTTTCTCATGTAAAAATTTGTCTGTCCTATTAAGAGCACGAAAAAATTTTAATTAAACACAGGTTACTAGGAATCTTTCATACAAAGTATTGGAGAAACTCAGCTGGTCTGGCAACATTTGGGGAGCGAAAAATAAAGTTAATGTTTCTAGTCTGATATGATTTCTTCAGAACTACTGGGTTCTAAAAGTTGGATGTTTGGCCCCTGCAGGATGTTAGAAATTATTATTAAAGATGTTATTGTGGGACATTTGGGAAATTCAAGGTAATTGGCAGAGTCAATCAGCATTGGTTTTCTGAAAAGGAAAATATGTCTAACTAAGTTGTGGGTGGCACGGTGGCACAGCAGTTAGCACTGCTGCCTCCCAGCGCCAAAGACCTGGGTTCAGTTCCCGCCTCAGGCGACTGTCTGTGTGGAGTTTGCACATTCTCCCCGTGTCTGCGTGGGTTTCCTCCGGGTGCTCCGGTTTCCTCCCACAGTCCAAAGGTGTGCAGGTTAGGTGAATTGGCCATGCTAAATTGCCCGTAGTGTTAGGTGAAGGAGTAAATGTAGGGGTATGGGCGGGTCGGTGTGGACTTGTTAGGCCGAAGGGCCTGTTTCCACACTGTAAGTAATCTAATCTAATCTGATCTGATTTATTATATTATTTGAAGAAGTAACATGTGCTGTGAATAGAGTAGAACCAGTGAATGTATTGTATTTGGATTTTCAGAAAGCATCTGATATGATGCCATGTCAAATGTTATGTGGAAAATGAATGTTTGATGAATGGGTAATGTTTTGGGCTTGGACAGAAAATTGGCGAGCTCATAAGAACTTAGAGTCATAGAGATGAACAGGATGAAAACAGACCTTTCAGTCCAACTTGTCCATGCTGACCAGATATCTCAACCCAATCTAATCCCACCTGCCAGCACCTGGCCCATATCCTTTCAAACCCTTCCTATTCATATACCCAACCAGATGCCTTTTTAAATGTTGCAATTGTACCTGCCTCCACTATTTCGTCTGGTAGCCCATTCCACACAAGCACCACCCTCTGCATGAAAAAGTTGCCCCTTAGGTCTCTTCTATATCTTTCCCCTCTCACCCTAAACCTATGCCCTCTAGTTCTGGACTCGCCCACCCCAGAGAAAACATTTTGTCTATTTACCCTATCCACGCCCTTCATGATTTTATAAACCTCTATAAGGTCACCCCTCAACCTCCGATGCTCTAGGGAAAACACCCCGAGCCTTTTCAGCCTCTCCTATAGCTCAAATCCTCCAATGCTGGCAACACCCTTGTAAATCCTTTCTGAACTCTTTCAATTAAATAAGTTACTTTTCTGGTTAGTAAGATCAGATATATTTGTGTAGGGAGTTAAATATAAATGTTGGGAAGTTAAGCTTTGATTAAATTGGTAAGACCTGTCATGCCACATTGGGTAACATTGAGCTGGAAATAGAGCCCTGCTTTCCTTCGAGTTGTCAATAAAATTAAATATTTTGTTAAAGTAGGGAAAATTCTGCAATTTAATTGTCTGGCAGGCTTCAGGTTAACAGAAAATGTACTGAGCAAGAATGACTCTTGCAAATAACTCTTTTCTAACCAGAGGTAAACATCTATGAACTGTTGTCATCGAATTCTACCAGTGAAAACTCCGACCCCTTCCAAAGCTAACTTACTGACAGATCTTTAAAAATTGGCACTATGGATGGAGGGAAAATTACTGGGAAAGCCTTTTAAAGGCTTCAGTGCACAGGAGTCACTGAGATCCTTTTACTTGCTGGGATTTGCTGTTCTTAAGTCTATCATCCAGGCCCTTTTCACGTCATGGCAAGAGGCACAGGCAGTTGGTACATGGTCTGCCAAGTCTTTTCATTACAGGTTACAGGTTACAGCAAGGTGAGGGATAACAGTTTTGCTTCCAGCTTTAGGTATTTTACAAGCAAGAAAGAGAAACCATCCAACTTGCTGCTGTCTAAAGTCTACTGCTAGTATTGTTCACACCCAAAATATGGTCAGCTTCCCAGGATCCAATTAGATAATTGTCAGGCTGTTGGCCCTTGTTATTCAGAAGTCCATAAACCAATCAACAGCCTGGCTGTGAGCTGTATCTCACTTTGTATATACTCCCTGGTGCTGGACCACCTGCGAACCTGTCTCTCCCCCCCCACTGCTTGAACAAAGCTGCAGTGTAAACACAGCTTACAATGAGTTTCAGCAACTTGCAATCTAAAAATGCAGCAATTCCTTCCATAATCCTTGGTTAAAACCAGTCCTTTTATCTTTTCATTGCACAGTCCAAAATGTGGAAAAATAAAATATACGGTCTTTACAGACCTCATCAAGAACACTTTGTGGTACTAGTCACCTTACTTAAGGAAGGATGTAAATGTGCTGAATGCAGTTCTGAGGAGTTTTACTGTGCTAATACCTGGAATGGGCAGGTTGTACTACGAGGGAAGTTTGTACAATGTAGGCTCGTATCTGCTGGAAGTTAAAATAAATGGTGATTTCATTTGAAACCTAAGATTCTGAGGGTTTTTGACATGTTGGATGTGGGAGGATGCCTCCTATTATGCAAGAGTTACTGGGAGTTGCAGTTTAAGGAGTGACCCATTCAAAACTGAGAAAAGGTGAGTTGTTGGAACTCCATTTCTGCTTAAAACTATCCCAAGACTCTGCTTTCACCACCTTTTGAGGAAGATAGATTCTTGATAACCTTTCAACCCAATACTTAAGAAGGAGGTAGGAATGCAAAGTTGAGGCTACAATCCAATCAGTCACAGTCTTATTGAATAGTGGAGCAGGCTTGATGTATTCCTATTTTGTAATCTCATTCTTATTATTTTAATTGGCCTCAATTAAACTCTCTAAAGAAGACTGAGTGGAACACACCGCCCCGTGGCCCAACATTTCAACTCCTCCTCGCACTCTGCCGAGAGGCCCTAAAGGAGCCTTCCACATCCATCAAAGTTTTACCTGCACATCCACCAATATCATTTATTGTATCCATTGCTCCCGATGCAGTCTCTTCTACAATGGGGAGACTGGGCACCTCCTAGCAGAGGTTTAGGGAGCTTTAGGGAGCAGTGGTTAGCACTGCTGCCTCACAGCGCCAGGGACCTGGGTTCAATTCCTGCCTCAGGCGACTGACTGTGTGGAGTTTGCATGTTCTCCCCGTGTCTGCGTGGGTTTCCTCCGGGTGCTCCGGTTTCCTCCCACGGTCCAAAGATGTGCAGGTCAGGTGAATTGGCCATGCTAAATTGCCCGTAGTGTTAGGTAAGGGGTATATGTAAGGGTATGGGTGGGTTGCGCTTCGGCGGGTCGGTGTGGACTTGTTGGGCCGAAGGGCCTGTTTCCACACTGTAAGTAATCTAATCTCCGGCACACCCGCACCAATCAACCACACCGCCCCGTGGCCCAACATTTCAACTCCCCCTCCCACTCTGCCGAGGACGTGGAGGTCCTGGGCCTCCTTCACCATCGCTCCCTCACCATCAGACGCCTGGAGGAAGAACACCTCATCTTCCGCCTCGGAACACTTCAACCCCAGGGCATCAATGTGGAGGCGGAACACTTCAACCCCAGGGCATCAATGTGGACTTCAACAGTTTCCTCATTTCCCCTTCCCCCACCTCACCCTAGTTCCAAACTTCCAGCTCAGCACTGTCCCCATGACTTGTCCAGACTTGTCCTACCTGCCTATCTCCTTTTCCACCTATCCACTCCACCCTCTCCTCCCTGACGTATCACCTTCATCCCCTCCCCCACTCGCCCATTGTACTCAATACTACTTTCTCCCCACCCCCACCCTCCTCTTGCTTATCTCTCCACGCTTCAGGCTCACTGCCTTTATTCCTGATGAAGGGCTTTTGCCCGAAACATCGATTTTGCTGCTCCTTGGATCCTGCCTGAATAGCTTTGCTGTTCCAGCACCACTAATCCGGAATTTGTCAGTTAACAGGTTCAGGTTCCCATAGATCACGGAGACCAGTTTAACTGCCTGCTGGCAAGACCAGAGCTCCAGATTGACTGAAATGCCCTCCCTGAGGGCAAGATTCTCCCCACCTCCATTATCGTTGCATCAAAACCCCGCCCACTGATGAACTAGCTTCTTATTAAAAAGATTTTACAAAAATTTGGGATAGAGTATGTTTATTTTGAAGAGCCCTTTGACTTATGGATCATTCATTACAGGCCACTCCTTTGTCTCCTCCTTGAGCTGGAAACCCTCTGGTTCATGGCCTGTCAGTTGCCCTTAATTGGACAACATACCTGTCTCCTGGCCATTGGGTGATGCCCTTCAGCTTTTTCTGTAGGGACAAGTTCGCTATTTTTGGTATCAGTTCCGACTTGGTTCTTGTTTACTAGGAAAGTTTAATCTCTTGTCAAGAGGAAGAAGGCGGCTTATGTTAGGATGAGACGTGAAGGCTCAGTTAAGGTGCTTGAGAGTTACAAGTTAGCCAGGAAAGACTTAAGAGAGAGCTAAGAAGAGCCAGGAGGGGACATGAGAAGTCGTTGGCAGATAGGATCAAGGAAAGCTCTAAGGCTTCCTATTGGTATCTCAAGAATAAAACCATGACCAGAGTAAGATTAGGGCCAATCAAAGATAGTAGTGAGAAGTTGTGCGTGGAGTCCAAAGAGATGGGGGAGCACTAAATTAATACTTTTCATCAGTATTCACACTAGAAAATGACAATGTTGTTGAGGAGAATTCTGAGATACAGAGTACTGGACTAGATGGGATGGAGATTCACAAGGAAAAGGTGTTAACAATTTTGGAAAGTGTAAAACTAGATAAGACCCCAGACCAGATGGGATTTATCCTCAGTTTCTCCGGGGATGCCAGGGAGGAGATTGCAGAGCCTTTGGCTTTGACCTTTATCGTCATTGTCTACAGGAATAATGCCAGAAGACTGGAGGATAGCAAATGTTATTCACTTGTTCAAGAAGGGGAGTAGAGTCAACTCTGGTAATTATAGACCAGTAAGCCTTACTTCAGTTGTGGGTAAAGTGTTGGAAAAGGTTATAAGAGATAGGATTTATAATCATTTAGAAAGGAATAGGGATAGTCAACATTGGTTCTGTGAAGGGTAGGACGTGCCTCACAAACCTTTATTGAGTTCTTTGACAAGGTGACCAAACAGGTGGACGAGGGTAAAACAGTTGATGTCATGTATATGGATTTCAGTACAGCGTTTGATAAGGTTCCTCAGGGTAGGCTATTGCACAAAATACGGTGGCATGGGATTGAGAGTGATTTAGCGGTTTGGATCAGGAATTGGCTAGCTGAAAGAAAACTGAGGATGGTGGTTGATGGAAAATATTCATCCTGGGGTTCAGTTACTAGTGGTGTACCACAAGGATCTGTTTTGGGTCCACTGCTGTTTGTCATTTATATAAATGACCTGGATGAGGGCATATAAAGACGGGTTAGTAAATTTGCGGATGACACTAAAGTCGGTAGAGAGTGTTGAAGGATGTTGTAGGTTACAGAGGGACATAGATGAGCTGCAGAGCTGGGCTGAGAGGTGGCAAATGGAGTTTAATGTGGAAAAGTGTGAAGTGATTCACTTTGGCAGGAGTAACAGGAATGCAGAGTACTGGGCAAATGGTAAGATTCTTGGTAATGTAGATGAGCAGAGAGATCTTGATGTCCATGTACATAGATCCTTGAAAGTTGTCACCAAGGTTGATGGGGTGTTAAGAAGGTCTATGGTGTGTTTGCTTTTATTGGTAGAGGGATTGAGTTTCAGAACCCTGAGGTCATGCTGAAGCTGTACAAAACTCTGGTGCAGCCACACTTGGAGCATTGTGTACAATTCTGGTCACTGCATTATAGGAAGGATGTAGAAACTTTAGAAAGGGTTCAGAGGACATTTACTAGGATGTTGCCTGATATGGAGGGAAGGTCTTATGAAGAAAGGCTGAGGGACTTGAGGCTGTTTTTGTTCAAAAGAAGAAGGTTGAGAGGTGGCTTAATTGAGACATATAAGATAAGCAAGGGCTAGATAGGGTGGACAGGGAGAGCCTTTTTCCTCAGATGGCAGTGGCTAGCGCAAAGGGGACATAGCTTTAAATTGAGGGGTGATAGATATAGAACAGATGTCAGAGGTAGTTTCTTTACTCAGAGAGAAGTAGGAGCGTGGAAAGTCCTGCCTGCAACAGTAGCAGACTTGCCAACTTTAAGGGCATTTAAGTAGTTATTTGATAAACATATGGACGAGAATGGAATAATGTAGGTTAGATGGGCTTAAGATTGGTTTCGCAGGTTGGCGCAACATTGAGGGCCAAATGGCCTGTACTGAGCTGTAACATTCTTTGTTCAGTATTCTATGTTTGTCCCCTGAGGGGAAATTCCTTCCCCTGGGGATTGGAAATCACCGCTGATGTTAAAATACAGTAAAAAAGTCAAACAGAAACCCAACGTACTTCAAATTTGCCAGCTTCCAGTTTTCACTGTTTTGCTATTAAAATGTAGGGCAGCCTGGAATCATTTTTAAGAGTGGGCTATTTTTATTTCATTTAGCCTTGGCTTCTTAGGTTTTGGGAAACCCCACTGTTGCAAAGATGCATGAAATATTGCATCTATAATTTACAAAATTGCCTATTGATCATGACATACAGGAAAGTTTCTTCCAAATTTGGTTAAAATAAAAACTACTACCCACCAACATTTTTGACTGGCATTAGATCCCACTGACCTCCACGGTGGGTGTGTTACAGTTCGCTTAGTCAGAGTTGCTGTGTCAAAGTGCATTTCTTGCACGCATCCATGTAAACTGGAATTTTGGATAGCGATAGTACAGGCTCCAATGTTCTTTCTATCACAAAGTTGACGAGGAAATTGTTCCATGCTCAAAATTGGGATGTATTGGAAGCATTTGCAAGGTGATCTTCATACTATTTGTCCAGCTTCCTTGACCATCGAGGCAACAGGTCAGAATCAAACTTTTGGCTCAGAATTGGTTTCTATCCTCTCAGCCACAAGGCAACCTGACTTAACCATAAGTCAGCTTTTTTTCTTAAAAAAAAGTGCAGCATGTTCAAGAAACCTGTCCCATTGGTTGTGGATCTCACCACAGTGATCCTGCGTGGCACTTGCATACTGAAGTTGTGTAACCATCTGCAAATTAAGATCACTGCAAAGGTGTTTGTCCTCTGCTTGTTATTTGAACAATAAACATTGCCCCAACCTTCTCTTTTGGAAGTTAGCTGCTTCTCCAATTGTCACTTTAGCCAGGCATGTTCCAAAACCATCCCTTTCTTTGGTGGTTCTTTCCTATGGACACTATGCAGTAATTGTGAGTCCAGGAAATCTTGAGTCTTCGAGAGTCACAACGTGTGATGTGTTCAGATCCAACTCGCATTTTACTACAAATTCTAGCAATCTAAAGAAGTTTCCAGTGAGTGCCAGGTAATGACTCAATGATTCTTGGAATTTGTTTCAAGACCAAATTCACCCCCTGAAAGTTGGAACTAGCTCCTTCTGGAGTGTATGCTGCTTGAACAAAATAGTTTGCTTGATAAGATTGTCAGATGATTGATTTAAACTGAGTTTGAAAATAAAAACACACAACCAATTTTTTTGACTCTGAAACATTGAAACGCCAAGCAACGTGACATTGTAAAACACTTCACATTCAATTTTTGCTGAGCTGCTTATTATCTAAGAGTATCTATCAAATTGTTTGTGAAGGTCTGAAGCTTTTATTTGTCATAATTTTGATATCTGGTGTAAGTTGAAAATACCTATAGGTTTGCAAATGTTAATTTTTTATACATCAATTTTCTGCTGGTACATTTGACCGCTTGGCTGAATATAATCAAATGGTAATTTGATGCTTTTTGTTTGTGAATTTTTTGTTTGAAACCAACTTGATTCTGCTCAGTTCCTTGCCCTCTAGTGATTACTATAGCAAATTAACATTAGTAACAATGAATAACTTGTTTTGAGTGATTTCACTTTATTAATGCTAGTGTCACATGCTAGATCCAATGTTCCCTATCTTCAAAAATAGCTGCCTATGTCCCAAGTATATGATGCCGCTGGAATTTCTTTCTTTATGCAATGTTCTCAGTACTAAATCAATAAGGACTGCTTGTGAAATTGGATTTATTGCTCGTTTACCGGGCTAATACATGTTTTCCAGGGCTGCTTGCAAAGAGGCTAATTGATCTGCGGTTTGTTCACTGTGCATTAAAGAATTTTATTGAAGAAGCTATCTAGTTCAGATCTGTCTGCAAAATTGAATCCGTTTGCTTATAAGCACTCTTTAAAAAGACTGGTTTTCTCTACCTGCAGTGTAGTCAGTCAGTTTATCATCTCAACCAGATGATTGGTTTCTCTCCAGCCGATGTTTTTGTTATTCTACCCTCTCCGCTATCTTTTGATGGATTTTTATTTTACTGATGACCACCCTCTGGTTTTTCAGCTGTGAATGAAGATGCAGTCAATCCTGATTCTAGTTGATTCCTGAGTATCAGCGGCAGTGGGATGAGACGCTCTTAAACGGGCATTACTATAATTGGCTTTCTGGCATGGATCTTCCGGTACAGTCTCAATGTGCACTCATCTTGATGTTGATCGGCAGCAGCTTTTACACTGCTGTTGAGTTTACCCAGAACATTTCCATTATCCCTGCTGAGTGTGACCCCAGACAATTGTGGCATTTGCTGCATAGAAGGAAATGCCAGCTGAGCCTGCAAGTTCATCTGTGCTCAGAGTGACTGTACAACACTGGACATTAGTGTGAACATTCAGGGAGAACAAAAATGTGCAACATTATTTCTCCGACAGTAAAGAAAATGACCATAACTCCCTTGTAAACATCAATGTGAGCCTTCACTGGTACATTTTAACTCTCTGACCGAGCTAATTTCAATATTATTATCAATAATACAATACACAATTGAATAAAATAAAACCGATGTAATGTGAAATAGTTACAAAAAAAAAGTTTTGGAAAACACCCATGCCCATTTGTGTGCTTTCAATAAGCCTTGTGGTGGAAATTGTTCAAGTTTCTCATCAGCTATGAAATAAAAATCACCTGTGATGGAGTTGGCCAAGAAAGGTCTTTCCATTTGGCTGGGAGGCTCCAGGTAGTCTGTCCAAAGCTGCTACGTAATCAGCTGACAGTGGATTCATCACTGAAGAACTTAATCCATCATGTGATCACACCGGAAAGTGGAAATGGTGTGTACAGTTATGTTGCCAAGAATGATATACTATGGATAACATCTCTTCTACCTCCTCCCACCCCCCCCAAACAAGGATTGAACCCTGAAAGAATGTCCTGTGAATTGGAATTATATCCTATAGAAGGAATCACTGAGCAAAAACTTTACTGTGTTGCTGTTCAGGTAGTGTTCCCCAAATTCTCTATGAAGAATCATCCTCACAGCTTCAGTTTTTGTTGGTCTTTGGAGATGTGAGGTGTAGCTTGCTGTCCCCAGCAAGATGGCAATTCAGGATTTCTTTCATTTGTCTTTTGTTTCATTTACTAATGTGTTTATTTGTCTCTGCCTATTGTAACTGTTCAATCTTCACTGCTCATGTTGGTGTCAAGCTCAGCACTGAACAACTACATAATGATAGTTATTGCAACTTGGCCAAAGAAACCCCCTCATGGTGATTTGCGTCTTGAATTTTTTTATTCATTCATAGGATGTAGATGTTGCTGGCTCGGCCTGCATTTGTTGCCCATCCCTAATTGCCCAAGAGAAGGTGGTGGTGAACTGTCTTCCTGCACCTAGTAATTCCATCTTGTGTAGAATAGATTACTTACAGTGTGGAAACAGGCCCTTCGGCCCAACAAGTCCATACCGACCCGCCGAAGTGCAACCCACCCAGACCCATTCCTCTACATTTACCCTGCACCTAACACTATGGGCAATTTAGCATGGCCAATTCACCTAACCTGAGCATTTTTGGATTGTGGGAGGAAACCGGAGCACCCAGAGGAAA
Organism: Hemiscyllium ocellatum; assembly: GCF_020745735.1. Lineage (NCBI taxonomy): Eukaryota > Metazoa > Chordata > Chondrichthyes > Orectolobiformes > Hemiscylliidae > Hemiscyllium > Hemiscyllium ocellatum. The sequence goes on along the minus strand of NC_083406.1, from coordinate 68,332,829 downwards.
CCCACGCAGACAGTGGGAGAATGTGCAAACTCCACACAGTCAGTCGCCTGAAGCGGGAATTGAACCCGGGTTAGCAGTGCTAACCACTGTGCCATCATGCCGCCCACGATGTAGTTTATTCACTTTTTTTTATTACACCGTGCAATGACTCTGCTTGGCTAGGCACACACTGTTCCGCATCGTGGCAAGTTCTGCTTTCTCCTCAGCTAAGAAATAAAAATCCCTGAAATAAAATACATAACAGTAATGTGCCTTCTGATAGCCATCTTACCTCAATACACACAAGCTGAAAATTATGCACTGTATAAACAAAGCTTAGGAAAGCACTTTATTCCTCTGTATTTAATGAACAAGTGATACTACTGCTATATATTATTATAGTGCAGAACAAAGTGTGGGAGAGACTCAGCAGGTCTGGCAGCATCTGTGGAGAGAGAAACAGAGTTAACAGTTCTGAAGAAGAGTCATACAAGATTTCAGCATCTGCAATATTTTGCCTCTATACAGTTCAGGAACCTGGGGCAGCACCAAGAAGAGAGGAACAACTGGATGTGTGGAGTGACAAGAATGGACCAAATCAGCAACCAGCAATTCCGGGTGGGGGGGGTTAGTACAGATTATGCGGGGAGTGAAGAAAGTAGCCAAGAAGAAGTTGGCATTTCATCTGTTGCTTCTCTCTCACACAGCAAGAAGACGTGGAAAATCTAAGACTAGATAGAACGTTGCAGTGGAAAGAGATATGAGCACAGCAAGATTCTCTGAGGGATGGATGACTGCCAGGCAGAGGTGATAAAGATGATTTATGGCAACCCTGACAAAAATGGGAAAAGGTGAAAGGGGGAGGAAGAATTGTTGTTGATAAGATTATTCCGAAAAGCTTGGTTCAGTATCTTTCACAGCAATTATTCCTTGCTTCACTTTGTGCTATTTAAACACACTGGTGTGAAAAGCAACTTTTATTTTGACACCATAGAATCTTTCTGGTCAAGATGGGTCAGTGGTTAGTGGGGTGGCACGGTGGATCAGTGGTTAGCACTGCTGCCTTACAGCACTAGGGTTCCGAGTTTGATTCCCACCTTGGGCGACTGTCTGTGTGGAGTTTGCACAATCTCCCTATGTCTTTGTGGGTTTCTTCCAGATGCTCCGGTTTCCTCCCACAGCCCAACGACATGCAGGTTAGGTGAATTGGCCATGCCAAATTGCCCATCGTGTTCGGGTCTGTAGGTTAGGTGCATTAGTCAAGGGTACGTATACGATAATAGCGGAGTGGAATGGGTCTGGATGGGTTACTCTTCAGAGGGTCGGTATGGACTTGTTGGACCAAAGGGCCTCTTTCCATACTGTAGGGATTCTGTGATTTGCTGCAAGGCCACTTGGAGACTCCAATGCAATTAACTGACTGCCTTCTGCTTAAGTGTTAAAATCATATGCACTTAGAAAAAAATCAGATGGTATTTATTTTCTGTTGAATTGAATGCATTTCATGTCTTACTGAACCAAGGGATCCTTCCACGTACATCAGAAATTTACCTGTACCTCTATTAATGTCATCTACTGCATCCATTGTACCCGGTGTGGTCCCCTCTATATCCGTGAGGCAGGACGCCTTCTTGCGGATTGTTTCAGTGAATCTCTCTGGGATACCTACACTCACCAACCCCACTTCCCCGTGGCTGAACACTTCAAATCTCCTCCCACTCCGTCAAGGACATGCAGGTCCTGGGCCTCCTCCACTGCCAAACCATTATCACCCGATGCCTGGAGGAGGAACGCCTCAATATTTCACCTTAGGACCCTGCAACCACATGGGATAAATGTGGATTTCAACAGCTTCCTCATTTCCCCTCCAACAACATTTATCCCAGTCCCAAGCCTCCAACTCGGCACCGCCCTCTGGACCGGTCCATCATTCCCCCCTCTGACCTATCACCTTCTCCCGCACCTTCATCCACCTAATCACTTTCTCAGCTACCTTCCCCCAAACCCCACCCCCTCCCATTTAACTCTCAAGCCCGACCCACAAGCCTCGTTCCTGGTGAAGGGCTTATGTTCGAAATATCGATTCTCCTGCTCGGATGCTGCCTGACCTGCTGTGCTTTTCCAGCACTACACTCTCGGGATTGAGCATAGACATGTGAATGTAATGTTTAACAATGTCTGGAATCCAGTTGTACAGCAAAGCAAAGTAATATGCAGCAAAGCTGTTTCTTTGGCAAACGATAGATTTATTTAATGCCAATGTCATTGCCAAAGAACTAGAAGACAAATACAGATCACATTCTGCTCTGTTATGATTTCAAAGACAATATTGACTTAGCTCTTGAATACAGCAGTTTCTATGGCACTGTGTAGGATGAGATTATAATATTTAAATCCATGGTAGTTGTGGATTTCATGACCTTTTTTTAATGCTAACCAGTCTCTTAGCTTTTGATTCCAGAAAAAGATGAAATTTGCTTCTTGTATACTTCATGTTTGGTAACTAAATGTTAATAATTTAGAGGCTTTTGGAGATTGACCAGACAGCTCTTCTGCACTAAAGACATTCTCTGGTTGCGTTATTCCTCCATTTCCAGTACAAATAAAATAAATTGAAATAACTTTATAGCTGTTTCTTTCAATTTGCTGGGTCAACAGTTTTGTGTTTGTTTATGTATTCCTTCAACATCAAAAATGTCTTCAATCCTTAGAGTGATGACAGAAGTTAAAACAAGTGGGTTACACTGTTTTGGAGCTTATGGCCATATTAAATACTTATCTATACCTGGCATTGTTGTAGCAATTTACAATGTGTTTTTTTCTCCTTTTGTTTCTGTGGAAGCAATCTTTGTGTAAAAAAAAGGTTTATTAATTCTTAAGTTTACATGATGTGCTCATTTGCTATACAAATTCTGCTGAAATGCTTCTAATAGTTTACTGACCAGGATATTAACCAGGAGAAAGTAGCACAGTGCTCATTCTCTGGGTTTGGTTTGAATACATTATCAACTGGTCCACGTTCATATTTTCTTTTTCAGAACTAGGTCCCAATTTTTTTTTGATACCAAGCACTAGGGCAGCGAAAGCCAGTAAATAAACCATACTGGTAATGTGACAAATGGGGGGAGGAGAAAAAAGTATTGAATGACTTTACAGACCCAATCTCATTAATATAAAGCCTTCAGTTACAAAGATCTGACTTGATTTCCTCATTTTCATTCCCTACATATAGCTGGCAGCATTGGTTCAAGGGACAAGAGTAGGTCTATTCCACCATTTTAGAATCAGGCAGCCATGAATGTTATGCTTCAAATAATGTCTTCTGCTATTTTATAAGTTAGGCTGAAGACAATGAAGCAGAAAATTAAACCACACCCCAATTCATTATAGTCTTATTGATTGTTGAGAGATTTGCTAATCTCCTCCTTTTTCAAATGGAACAACAATACACTGTTGCATCTTCTACCTGGGACCATTTCTATTGCCTCACTACACAGGATAGACTCCTGATGAGCGAGGATAAATCAACTTGAGAGATTGTGATTGGGAGAACTTGCAGACAGCACTTTTGAAATCTTCTCGTACAACCTTGATTGAGAATCCGTGTTATGACATGGATGTTTGGCTCCTGTAGCACACTTTTGTTTAAAAGAAAATCTTTACAGTGATGCTTCCTTCCTTGTTCTTAGCATTTTGGTAGTATTTAATCAAAGCATAATTGTTTAATTCTCCAAAACAATTTCAGGAAACTGACTTTTGAACCACTTGGTGGATACAAGATCAGTCCAGTGTTGACAACTTTGATTGTAGTTGGTTGAAATGCAAACAGCAGAATATCTTGATCTGTCACGTAGGTAATGCTCTGAGGCTGTTTGATCCATGCAATGCCTGTTTTTTTTCTGGCTTTGCACTTTCAGTAACATTAATTACTTTATCATTTTTGTTTGTTTTATACCTATGCCTATACCTATACATATACCTAAGTCACAGCTTAACCACTGAAAAGTAGGTTGGCATTACAGGTTTAATGAATGTGAGCTTGGCTCAGTGTTCTTCATGTTAACTTTTTTCTGTATCGTGATTGTCAAGTTGATAGTTCTAAAGATGAGTCATAGTGGACACTGCTTCCTTCTTCACCATTAATGCCAGACTTGGTGAATTTCTCCAGCATTTTGTTTGGTTCAGATTTCCAGCATCTATAGTACTGTATTATGCTTTTATTGCCAAGTTGCTGTTGGTTTGAACAAGTACCAGAAACTTGAGTTCTTCAGTGTGGACAACAAATGCTGCAGTATATTTTTCTAGTGTTCTTGCTTAAGGTTCTTGGGGCAGAGCAGTAAAACAAATTGAACAAATGGCCTCCAAATAACCTTGGTCTATGTTCATTTTGTCTCATTGCCAAGAGAGTCATAGTAGGATTCTTTTCATTGATCTTAATCTAAGATTGTTCAATTGTTGTTTGTTGAAGGCTACTGGTCTAACGTATACTGTTAAATTTCTATAGGTTTGCTGGTGGGAGCTTTAGATGCAGTGCTGGACTCCAATGCCCGTGTTGCTCCATTTCGAATTTTGCATCAGATGCCTGGATCACAGGTGTATTGGGTCATAGCTTGTGGTATGTAAAATCTCCAGAAGCTTACCCTATTGCACACTGTTGAGAAACATGTTGTTACATTTTAAAAGTATGAAATTGGGATAATGTAGAGAATGAGATAATTTCTTAAATGTGCAAGAGATTGAATGCATTTTATTTATTTAATTAATGGTATCCAATTTTCAATCAGAAGCCTAAATTCAGAGATTTTTTTAGCAAGATACTTTATTAATGAAACCCAGCAAACTAGTAAATACTGAACATATACTGTGTATAAATGGAAAGTAGACAGAGAGAGAAAACAATTGCAGGGTAGAGTAAAAGAACATGATGGAAGCATTCAAAGGCACATTAAGGATGAAGGAAATGAAAACTATGTATACTTGAAGCAATTGATTAAAATTAAAGTACATTTTTTGGTTCTGTAGTTTGACAATGGTAAGAGTTTAAATACAATTCAAATACAGTTGAGTATTATTTCTCAAATAAGAATAAAAGTCTGTTTATATCCGTATTTCCTGGTGGCTTCTATAAAAATATACGGTTGTTGGTTTGACCTAGTCCAAATCCCTCTTTCATATTGAAATCCATTTGATGGAATTGGTCCCATCAAAGTCCCTATTCCTCCAGTGCCATGCTTTACAGTTAACTGTAAAAAAACTACCAGCAAAACATCTGTCATTAATATTTACTATTTAAAGAACCTCAGTAAACTAGCACTCTGTGTCAATGGTTCAATTGGAATGAAGGTGTGAGTCTTATTTTGTTAGAACAAAGTTACAATAGCTTAATATAACTTGGAGGAGAAAGTGAGGTCTGCAGATGCTGGAGAGAGCTTCTTCAAGGAAGGCATCCTTAAAGAAGGGCTTATGCCCGAAACGTCGAATCTCCTGTTCCTTGGATGCTGCCTGACCTGCTGCGCTTTGCCAGCAACACATTTTCAGCAAAATATAACTTGCCCAACCAAGCCATTCATACAAAAAAAAGAGGGTGCTGGAAAAGCTCAGCAGATCTCACAACAGCTGTGAAGAGAAATCAAAGTTTCAGGTCCAGTGACCCTTTCTCAGAAGTAATGGTAGCTAGGAAAATGTTGGTTTATATGCAGAAGATAGGATGGGGGAGAGGGTAAGGAGTTAATGGTAGGTAGGCACAGAGCCCAAAGAGAGAGAAAAACCAGCTGAACAGAGAAAGGAATCGATAACAATTTGGCTGGGAGGATAAACAGCTGTTAATGGAGACTGTTAGTGGCTAACAAAGGTAGTGTGTAATGGAAGACTATGTGATAACCAGGTCTGGTATGTGTGGTAGGAGTCAAGGACTTGGGGGAGTTCAGACACTGAAATTATTGAACTTGATATTGTGTCCAGAGGGCTGTAGCATCCCCAAATGGAAATTGAGGTATTGTTCTTCCAGCTTGTTCTGAGCATCTCTTGGAGTACGGCAACAAGCCTGAGATGAATGCTGGCCAGGGAATGGAATGGTATTTTAAAGTGACAGGCAACTGGAAGCTCAGGATCTTTGTCGTGGGCAGAACGTAGATGTTCTTTGAAACGGTCACCCAGTCTACACTTCATTTCCCTGATGTAGAGGAGACCACATTGAGAACAGCAAATGCAGTAGACTAGATTATGAGAAGTGCAAGAAATGTACTGCTTCACATGGAAGGTGTGTTTGGGCCCTTGGATACTGAGGAGGGAGGAGGTAAGTGGGCAGATGTTACACCTTCGGTCACAGGGGAAGATGCTGTGGAGGGGCGGGGAATGATTGTTAGGAATGAAGGAAGAGTGGATCAGGTTATCCTGGAGGGAACGGTTCCTGCGGATAGCAGATAAAGGAGTGAAGGGGAATATGTGTCTGGTGGTGGCATCTCGCTGGAGATTTATACACTTGAGGCAAAAGATTCAGCCACATATTTGTTTTAAAAAAAAGTATCCAAATTTCATTGCCAAGGGAGCTGATTCAGTCACATTGAGCTGCTCCCCAACATGTGTGCAATGGAAAAGGCTGGAGAGGACATCCAGTACTAGCCAGTGCAGGATTATCTTCCTCTGACTCCAGATGCTGGTTAGCAGCCAGGCCTCACCTGACTAATTTTGGTCTCACTAGTTAGTAATATGAGACAGCCCATAGGAAGCAAATCTTTCATCAATAAAGTCTTTTTCTAAAACTCGTACATTTAATCCACTTCTTTTAGGCACTTCCTTTTTATGCAAATCCATTTCAGAAGTTGTAACTTTCAAATTTCCCTGTGTTTTGGTGTGTTAAGGAGAATTAAACTACCATAAATTTTGAGTATAAACGTGTCACAGAATCCAAGATATCATCTCAACATTTATGTTTTGTTTTGCAAATCATCATCAGGCGCTACTGTAGAAGAAATCCATCCGCACTGGCAGTGGTTAGAACAGAATCTTCTGCACACTCTTTCAGTATTTGACAATAAAGACGATGTTATTAGCTTTGTCCATGGTAAAGTGAAGGTAAGTGCAACCCATAAAAATTGTTTTAAACAATTGAACCTGCTTTGTGGGGCATTGGAAAAAGCTAAAGAATGACCAATATATTTTTTGTATTGTGTGACGTATTTACAGGTAATCCCTGTTTTGATGTTGAAGAAGCAAAAATACATTATTGTTTGGATAATTAGCTTTTGCGCATCATTTTTAGAATGCATTGGAACACTTCATTTGGCTCCCATATGGGTGAAATCTTCAATTCACAAGAATCTACCTGATTTTACCTGAATTAAAAAGTGGTGCAACTTACTTCGACCACTCTTGGTTTAATGGGAACTGTTGGGAGGGTGCTTATAATGGATAACATTATATTCTACTTGTTGTCTTATCAAAATGACTAAAGCCATCTAAAAGCTATGCCTGCTGGAAAGTGAGAGTTCATATCCACAATATGGACAGCACAGTGGCAGTGGTTAGCACTGCTGCCTCACAGCGCCAGAGACCCGGGTTCACTTCCCGCCTCAGGCAACTCTCTGTGTGGAGTTTGCACATTCTGCCCGTGTCTGCGTGGGTTTCCTCCGGGTGCTCCGGTTTCCTCCCACAATCCAAAAATGTGCAGGTTAGGTGAATTGGCCATGCTAAATTGCCCCTAGTGTTAGGTGAAGGGTTAATGTAGGGGAATGGGTCTGGGTGGGTTGCGCTTCGGCGGGTCGGTGTGGACTTGTTGGGCTGAAGGGCCTGTTTCCACACTGTAAGTAATCTAATCTAAATATATCACCAGGTTCAAAGCTATCACTGTTATAAATAAATGATGAGGTTAACATGAATAAGAACTTTGAAGTTCAATACAAAGGAAGTTAGAACAGGTTGCCAAGTTTGCTGTCTACATTATTGAATAAAGAACTGTTTTTGCTGTTTTACATCAAGGCTTACAACTAAAACAACAAGGTTTATGATTTCTGTACGAGTTCTGGTCAGGTATCAATATAAACCACGCGGCTGTGAATGAAGTCGTGCTTAAAAGTTGTGAAACTTTAACTTGTGTGTGTTCTGCTGATCACTACATTGGAGCATACACAATCTTCTTAGAGTTGATTTTTGTAAAAATCCATTCGCTCAACCAAATCCCCATCAGCAACTCTGTGATGCTACTGCAGAGTACTCTTTTCAATTACAAAGCAATTACATTTCTTGATTGAGCTAGTTACTGGGATTTGGGCTTATACTCATGAGTGGGTGGAACCTCCAACAAACTATATGTTGACAAAACCACGAGCAATTTATCAGAGAATTCTGGGCACGTTTATCTAACTACATCTTGAGCAGAAACTCCATTCCTTGATTTATAGCAAATATTACAGTTGCACCAGATGTTAAAAATGTTATTTTACTGAAACAGAAATAGATATTCAAAAACCTTACTTCTTTTTGTCTCCCCTGACTTTCATTGAATTATACATTTGTGAAATATTGCAACCCATGCAAGCATGTTCATGTGCAGACAGCCCTGGATTGTTAACAGTTCCATTCTTGAGTCCATTCGCAAGTTGGAACACCATACAGGGCAATATAAAATAGCCGTTTATTCATACAAGAAATGGTCATCTCTAAGATCTTTAAAATTACTATTAATACATATCTGTGTGAGATGCAGTTCATTAGTACAAACGTTTGCAACTTGTCTGTAAGTAAATCAGGAACTACCTGAACTCCTCATCAATATGTTGTGATTGTGACATCCTAAAGACTTGATCAAGAAGTACAATGCTTGAGATTTTAAGCTTTTTGTGACTAAACAGCTAATTACAATGTTCTATAAATTTAGCCTCAATTCATTACGTTTTTTAATTCATTCATGGAACATGCCCAGAATTTACTCCCTGTCCCTAGTTGGCCTTGAGAAGGTGGTGATGGTGGTGGTGAGCTGCCTTCTTGAACTGCTGCAGCTCATGTACAATAGATCGACTTGATGCTTTTTGGGGTGAGATTCCAGGATTTTGACCAAAGAAATTGATTGCTTGATACTAAAAGTGTGAGTGTCAAAATGGGCACAATGTGGAAAATGTAACTCTTCCATTTAGCTGTATTCTAGATTGTTTAAAGTTTTAATTCTGTTGGAATCAGGGTCTTATTGCTGAAGAAACCAGGAGCAAATTGGCAGAACAGGAAGAAGATCCTGAGAAGTTTCGAGAGGCTTTGGTGAAGTTTGAGACACGATTTAATTTCCCAGACTTGGAAAAACTGGTGACCTATTATTCGTGTTGTTGTTGGAAGGGGCGGGTTCCCCGTCAAGGTTGGATATACCTCAGCATCAACCATCTCTGCTTTTATTCTTTCCTGTTGGGTAAGGAAGGTAAGAAAAGATGAAGGGTGCAAACTAAATATATCAACTGTAGAAAGGCTGTTCTGTAATTTTAGAATTGTTCTTCACATTTATTATTATAAACTGGGGAGGTGATGGCCTAGTGGTACTATTACTGGACTGCTAAGGTAGAGACCCAGGTAATGTTCAGGGGACCTGGATTTGAATCCCACCATGGCAGATGATGGAATGTAAATTCAATAAAAATCTGGAATTAAAATGTCTAATGACTGAGAGTCCATTATTGATTGTTGGAAAAACTCATCTGGTTCATGAATGTCCTTGAGGAAACTAATCTGTTATTCTCATCTGGTCTGGCCTATATGTGGCTATAGCAATGTGGTTAACTTTTAATTGCTTTCTGGGTAACTAGGGATGGACAATAAATGCTGGACGAGCCACTGTTGCCCCCGTCCACTGAATAATTTGATTTTAATTTGTGTTTCGCTCGATCTGCTGGTGGAAATACATCGGGCAAGTTTGATATGCTTTAATTAGCTACATCACAAACTAGATGAGGTAGTATCAACAGCAAAAATCTTGTGGCTACATTGAACCAATCTTGCATTGAATGAGGGACCAAATATGCACAGGTGCTGCTTGATATCATATCTATCTCAGCATTTTTCTAAAAAACCTTATCAGTAGGGCAAATTAAAATTGTAACTTTTTTAGAAACGCTGTTTGAGCAGTTTTCTTACTTGAATACTTCAGTGGAAAAAATGAACTACTGAATGTCATTTCACTTGAGATCCAGGAAGTTTGGGTGATGAGTGATTCCATCATTTTGGCTAAATTGTCTGATTTCTCTGGCCGTATGATGTGTAATCTAATTGGGGAGATTTTAATAACTTTCTTTTATTTCTGTTGATCAAATTAAAGGAGCAGTTGTTCTCAACTTCTTTCACCAAGTAAAAATCCAGATATAAATTATGGATGTATGAAATACTAAATTTAATGAAGCACAATGGAAATTTGATGGCTATTTTAAAAGTATGGGAAAAAAGTTTGATTTTCTGTAAGTAGTTGGGAGGAGAGTGGAAAAGAAAACTTGTATGTCAGCTGCTACTTAGTTTTCAAATGATGGGAGGCTACAATTTGCAAATAAGCTTTAAATAAGCATTCCCTTCAATGGCCTCCTTAATGTAGAAGGATATTTACACAGATTCTGCCAAAGTTATTTACCATCCATTGTTAATGTGACAGGAAATGTATTAAAATAATGGACGAAGGGAGAATCTAGTGTGTATGTTACATGACTCTCCTACTGGTCAGGAACCAGGACAATTTATAATTCAGTTTGTGGGAATGTGGTTAGCTCTGCTGTAAATATGTTTGACAACTTGAATTCTATGCTCTCTGCCAATAGAGGAAATGTCAACTTTTTCCTTTTTACTTAATTTCCTAGTATTGTAGAAGTACTGGCTGCAATACATTTTGTTTTAAACTGTAAGCAAGGATAGGAATTTGCAAAGTTCTAAGTTAAAGTAGCCTCCAACACTCTAAATTAGTGTGCAGGGTTTGTTTTCTTCCATTTGCCCCTTAGTTCCTGCCACCCATCCTCTCCACATGCCCCTTCTCACTCCTCTTAGATTGTGCAGTAATGTGGCAGAATCTTTCATTGTTGATGCGGGTCTCACTAGAGACCCACTGGATCTTCTGCCAATTGAGTAGATCTGAGAGCACCAGTTTGTCCATTAGAATTGAGGCTCCTGGCCACTGGTGTCCTGCCCACTCAGAGTTGCTGGCTAATTCAAAACCGGGAGCTGCTGTGCTCCATTGAATCATGTGGAGTAATCCTGGAGTTGTGGGAGGTAGATAAATGACTTTGTAGCCATCACCACCCCAACACACCCCAACACACCCCTCCACCCCCATCACCACACCCACACCCTAAAATCCTGCCTTAGATCAAGTACTGATTGCCTTTGATCAAGCCCCATATGACAGCAAGCTAATTGAGCAATACGTTGGGTTTTGTTGTTGTGTGGATCCATTCTTTTTGTCTTCAGTATGAACGGCTGGAGATTTGGTTCGCTTAATAACTCTTGGTGCTTGGGAGCTAGACAGTTAGGTTAAAATTCTACTTCAGACTTTGACACAATGTTAGAGTAATACATTATCGAAACAGACCCTTCAAGGCAACCAGTCAATGCCAATCATAATCCCCAACTAAACTAGTCCCACCTACCTGCTCCTGGTCCATATCTCTCCAACCTTTTCCTAATCCTGTACTTACCTAACTGTCTTTTAAACTTTGTAATTGTATCCACATCCACTACTTCCTCAGGAATTTCATTCCACGCATGTTTCAGAAAAGATTTACAAGGATGTTGCCAGGGTTGGAGGATTTGAGCTTTAGGGAGAGGCTGAACAGGCTGGGGCTGTTTTCTCTGATGCGTCGGAGTCTGAGGGGTGACCTTACAGAGGTTTACAAAATTATGAGGGGCATGGATAGGGTAAATAGCCAAAGTCTTTTCCCTGGGGTCAGGGAGTCCAGAACTAGAGGGCATAGATTTAGGATGAGAGGGGAAAGATATAAAAGACGCCTAAGGGGCAACTTTTTCACGCAGAGGGTGGTTCATGTATGGAATGGGTTGCCAGAGGAAGTGGTGGAGGCTGGTACAATTGCAACATTTGAGAGGCATTTGGATGGGTATATGAATAGGAAGGGTTTGGAGGGATATGGACCGGGTGCTGGCAGGTGGGACTAGATTGGGTTGGGATATCTGGTCGGCATGGATGGGTTGGACCGAAGGGTCTGTTTCCATGCTGTACATCTCTATGACTCTATGACATGCTTCCCCTTTTGTGTAAAAAATAAAATGCCCCTGATGTCTTTTTTTAAATGTCTCCCCTCTCATCTTAAAAATATGTCCCTAGTCTTGAAATCCCCCATCCTAGGGAAAAGTTAGCTACCATTAACCCTATCTATACCCCCCTCCTGATTTTATACATTTTTTTACAGTTGCCTCTCAACCTCCTCCGCTCCAGTAAAAAAAAAGTCCCAGCCTATCCAGCTTTCCTTGCAACCCAAGCCTTCCATACTGAGCGACATCCTGGTAAATCTCTTCTGAACTGTCTCCAGCTTAATAGTATCCATCCTATAACTGGGTGACCAGAACTGGACACAGCATTCTAGAAGAGGCCTCACTGATGTCTTGTACAATCCCAACATGACTGCCCAACTCCGATACTCAAAGCTCCGAGTAATGAAGGCAAGCGTGCTAAATGCCATTTTAATCATCCGGTGTATATACGGTGTAAACTTCAAAGAATTCTGTACCTACACCCCAAATCCCTCTGTTCTACAGCACTACCCAAGGCCGTGGCATTAATTGTGTAACTCCTATCCTTGTTTTTTGTACCAAAATGCAATACCTCACATTTATTCAGATTGAACTCCATCTGCTATTTTTCCCTTTGTAATCTTAGAAAACCTACTTCATTATCTACTGTGCCGCCAATTTTGATGTTGTCAGCAATGTTACTAACCGTGCCTTCTATATTCTCCTCCAAATCATTATCTATAAATGGCAAACAAAAGATTGACTGACATACATTTGTGTAGCGCTCTATCTCACTCATCATGGTGGTCTCCTAAACTTTGGTTAAAGAAGTGCTTTTAAGGAGTAGGAGGATTTTAGGAAAGAGGATGGAACTCTGGTGGCTGAAGGCATGTCAACATGACTAGTGAAAGTTGAGGAAATCTACAAGAGGCTGCAGTCAAACGAATGGAGTACTCTGGGCCAGGATTTCTGGGTGAGATTATTCAGTCAGGAGGGGAAGTGAACATGGAAGGATTTAAGTAAGGTTGACAGATTAACTTGGAGCTTCTAGTATACTCTGACCAATGAAGGATGTGGCAATGTTAGTGTGACTTGGTGAGGTTAGAGGTGCAGCATTTTAGATGAGTGGATGTTTACAGAGGGTAATGAATAAGCTAGTCAATAGGGAGCTGCTGTTTTCTTTTTAAAAGAAATGATTGAATAGAAAATTATTCTTCAATGTTTCGAGGAGTTTTTAAGCTCTGCATTTTTTTTGTAGGTGAACAACATATGAGGCTTAATGGTCTGATGCTCTGAAAGTGTACTGCAAATTCTGCAAGCTGGTTACAAAGTTCTCTGCAAGAAATGTATTCGTTTTGAGCGAAATAAGTCTGTGTTAATCACGTGGCAGAGGTTGAGGCTTTGAGTAATAAAATATTATTAGGCAAATACATCGCTTGTAAAATGCACCGGCAATTACCAATGTAAATTTATAACTTTCTTGCTTAAAGCGAGCTTGTACCCTACATCCCTGAATATTGCATTTGTATGTTTCAGTGAAACTTATTATCCCCTGGGCTGATGTGAAAAGACTGGAAAGGACTTCAAATACCCTTATCACAGGAATAGTTCGAGTAACTACACAAAGTAAGGAACGTGATTTCTCCATGTTTCTCAACATAGATGAAACTTTCAGGCTAATGGAGCTATTGGCAGATGTGACTATTCGAAGGTTGCTGGACAATGAAGCATTTGAACTGGATCCTCCTCTACAAGAACCTACACAAATCACAAAGAAGTAAGGAACATAAAGGAAAATTTGACTTTTTTTTGCAAAGTGGCTAAGTTCTCAAAATAGCCTTTTGTGTATTTTATTTCTGTCATTTAAAGTGTATCTATTTTAACCATTTGCCATGCTTCCTTCTGGTTTTGCAACTTGATTTTAGATCATTTCTCATGTTGCTCAAATTAGTTTGCATACGTTCTGAATTATTGACTTGAAAATTATTTCCAGCACAAAAAGAGACAGTCAATTGATGTTCTCATGCAATATTTTAAATACTACATTAATCTAGTGCTTTCCTTTTGAGGGGAGATGCTAGTGTATTGGTAATGTTGCTGGATTGTTAATCCTAAACTCCAGGCTAATGGGTTCTGGGACATAGTTTTGAATCCCACTGTGACAGAGAGTGAAATTTGAATTTGATGAAATTCTAACTTGATAGTGACTGTGTAACTACAGACAATTCTAATGTAACGTGATAGTTCCGTTCTTGGGCAATCTCTATTATAAGAAGGTCATGCAATCACAGCGCCATTTAAACTAAAGGGACCAGAATCGCATTTTAGCCAATGCAGGTAAGGAAAGTTTGCATTCTACAAATAACGGTCTAGATTCTCCAATCACGTTGAAGCCAATTCGCATTGAAAAAACACGTGTTATAGCAGAACCAACTGTCCTATCAATTGTGTAAAAAACCAATCTGCTTCGTTAATTCTCTTTAGGGAAGGAGATCTGCCACTCTTGCCTGGTCTGACCTACATGTGACACCAGACCCACAGCAATGTGGTTTACCCTTATTTCTTCTGGACAATTGGGGATAGGCAGTAAATGCTAGCCGAACCAGTGATATCCCTATCCCATGAACAAACCTTTTTTGAAAAACTGGCCACATAGATTTTTTGAAGTTAACATTATCTGGCTGTGCAGCTATTTGGAGTTTATTATTTCCAGTTTTTTTTTGATCTGAGCAAGCTACATCCATTTTCCTTGGTGTCCCCTTTTCACCAGCTAGTCAAAGTGCTTTGACCTGTCAAGATCCTTTGGCTGTTCTGCTTCTATTAATTGTGCTCGCTGTAAGAGTCGTGATGTAAAATGAAACCTGTACAAGCAGACATCTGTAAGAAAGAAACTGTTGGCAGTTACAATGACTTGTAACAGATGCAACCTGAGTCTTGCATTTTGCAAGTATTCATAGTTTCAAAGTGAGACAGCTGTCATTGTCCCCAGTTGATGACTTAAATCACAGGACACATATCAATGTGAAGTGGCAATGGTGGACTAAAATTGTCTCTCTGAAATCTCTATTAGTGTTTGTAGAAACCATTTTGTATCCCTGGGACTGAATGCTTGTGTGGTTGTACTCTACAGGGAGAGCCTTTCTGCGGCTTTCCATTTCTCAAAAGCTGAGCTTTCCAAATATTCAGTGTTAAAGAATTGTATTGTACAGAACTACAGTCTAACTCGTCCATGCCGACCAGGTATCCTAAATTAATCTAGTCCCATTTGCCAGCATTCGGCCCATATCTCTCTAAACTCTTCCTATTCATATACCCATCCAGTTGCTGTTATGGTACCAGCTTCCACTATTCCCCTTCCATATTGACACCAGCCTCTGTGTGAAAATGTTGTCTGTTATAAATCTTCCCCTCTCACCTTAAACCTATGCCCTCTAGTTTTGGACTCCCTTACTTTGGGGATCAGACCATGGCTATTCACCCTATCCATGCCCCTAATTATTTTATGAATATTTAAACGGCAAACTCCTCAGCCTCTGATGCTCCAGTGAAAATATTTCCTGTCTATTCAGCTTGCCCTTTAGTTCCAACCCTCCAACTCCAGCAACATGCTTTATAGGTCTTTTCTGAATCCTTTCAAGTTTAACAGCCATGTATCTGCTACCCTTCGTCCTCCTAGATGGAAGTGGTCATAGATTGAGAGGTGTTGTCTGAGGATCTTGGGCTATCAGACACTTGGCGGCTTTAGTGTAGTATTCCCTCTAGGAATTACCAGTGCTCTCTTGAAGTGTGAGGGCTTGGTCCCTAGTAGCTCAGAAGATGATTACTTGCCATTTTAAATTCCGTGCTGCAGTTCAGTGCAAGCCCCAACCCTCTGATCCACAATGGAAGTTGACCACAGCTAGAGCAGTGTTGCTGGGAGTAACTGCGGCCTGAAGAATCATGGAGGTGGACATTGGAACAACTGTGTTCTCTGCATTTGGAAGGAGTGGGGGATGAATTGGATTGGGGTGAAAATTTCTGAAATCCATCCCAGATGAAATAGTTAAAAGGAACAAACTCTTTTAGGAGATGCACCCAATTCTGGGATATCTGGCTGATCTAGTCGTACTTGGAAGATAATAAGTTCTAGCCCTTTAATATTTTTGATTTAGAGGTTCCATGGCACTTAAATTTGATGCTGCATAATTACAAAACTCTTTTTTGTTTCAGTTATGTTTGGAAATCTTGATGAGCTGAATCATTCTGTTTTGACATTGCTTAGAGTAGAAAGATCTAATTGACTTGGATTGAAAGATGTGGGTGGGATACGGTGTCATCAAGGTCACAACACTTAGGAGGCAAAGCATTTTGTTTAGGATATCCCTCAATGGCTTGCATAGCGTCCCCTGCTGGGAATGTGCATGTGTACACCAGTTAGCAACAGTTTCCTATTATCAGTTTGTCTTCCGCAGTTGAGTTGCCGATCACCATTTTTTATGGGCTCATGATTTTGTGTGTGGTAAAAATAGTACTAGTAACTGAAAGTATTGATTTGCAAGTTTTTAAAAATGAAATGCTAGTGTTGGTATATAACTTGTAATTGAAAACTAAACCTTCTACTCTAATTAAACTGCTGTGCAATTTTGTTTTCTGTTCATTTTGCTGCAGAGATCTTGAAGCTAGGGTGCAGAATGAATATTTCCGGGCTTGTTTTAGACTTTCGCGGGCAGAAAAGCTGATCAAGATAGTGCACTGTTTCCTGTGGACGCCATATAACCAATGCCACACTGCAGGGAAGTTGTATATTTCAGAAAACTACATCTGCTTTGCCAGCAAAGAGGAAGATAACTGTTATGTGATCATTCCACTCCAAGAGGTATTGGACTCTAGTCCTGTGTTGCAGTTCAAGATGCTTTTCCTATTCTGGGTTGAATTACCTTCGTGTTGAATTTAAAGCTGCATTGTCCAAGAAATGTGCAAATATTTCCATTTAAAATGCATTATTAAATAAATGTTTTTTTTTAAATTCCTGAATACAGATCAATATAGAAAACTGCCTGTGTCTGCCTCGTTGCCAAGAACTATTGTTTGAAGAAGTCATTTTGTTTTCTCTCATTTTCTGTAAAGATATTAAGGCTGTCATTCTGCAGTGAGTGTGGCCAAGATGGCCCACAGAAATGAACCATCTTATCATGATGCAGCACTAGCAGGAGTATTTGCATGCTTTGTTGTCCAGGGAACCTGTTTTGGAGTTACACAATGCCTAACATGAACTCTCATCCAGTATCAGTTACAAATCTGTCTTATTTTTACTTTGTTATTTGCATACTGATCTGAGCAGAATGTACAACAGAGATGCATTTTGATAAATAAAAAAGAAACTTGATTTCCTTCTGACCTTGTTTTGAAGTAACTCCAGTGCTTTATGTGAGAGTTAGAGTTAGGCCAAAATATTTTGTTGCTTTCCTTCCTCCTCTTCCACCACTCCCTTTAAAGTTGCTTGTGAAGGAGGGTGTGTTTAATGGAAGTGTATGAAGATTATTTCAGGCAGTTAGAGAATGGTGGAACAAAGTATAGCTTCTTATTGGTTGTTTTTTTTCTTGGCAGTAAATTCATTGTATGCTATTCTTCAATGGAGAGTGCAATGCTGCCATTTCTGATGTAGTTGGGTAAAAACATACCTGCCAGTTTGATATGGTCTGAGTGATATGCTATATATACTAACTAATGTACCGTATTCTGTCAAAACTGGGTTCTTGTGGAGTTCGATGGCTTGAGGTTTATTAACAACACTTCTTATTTATGCTGTTTTACATGGTCTGTGTTCTGTGCTTTCTGATTACATAGAGCAAGTTTACAGTAACTGCAGTACCAGTAATAGTACTGGTTACAGAGATGGATGCCTTGATAGTTACAATGTGTGGTAGTTTACTATCTTAAAGGTATCCTGTCTAAATAATCTGGGATCTATCCAATAATAAAACAACCCTTCCACTCTCTTTCCCTTTTTAAAAAGTTGGATAAGCTGGGACTTTTTTCGCAATAGAGTAGGAGGTTGAGGGGTGACTTTTATTGAGGTTTATAAAATGAGGGGTATAGATAAGGTTAATGGAACCTGTCCTTACATAGGATGGGAGATTTCATGACGAGGGGGCACATTTTTAAGGTGAGAGGAGAAAGATTTAAAATAGATATGAGGGGCAATTTTTTTAACATAGTGGTTAGTGTGTGGAATGAACTTCTGATGGAAGTGATGGATGACATTTAAAAGACATTTGGGTAAATACATGAATAAGAGCTGTATGGAGGGCCGTGGGCCATGCACAGGCAGATGGGACTAATTTAGTTTGGGATTATGTTTGGCATTGACCAGTTTAAACCGAAGAGTCTGTTACCATGCTGTAAAACCCTCTCACTCTATAACAGGTATCCTTTTCCAAAACACACATAAGAATGCATATCGATAAAATACAATTGCTACACATTAAGAATAT
The DNA here is from genome assembly GCF_020745735.1 of Hemiscyllium ocellatum. NCBI lineage: Eukaryota > Metazoa > Chordata > Chondrichthyes > Orectolobiformes > Hemiscylliidae > Hemiscyllium > Hemiscyllium ocellatum. The sequence continues at coordinate 68,314,176 of NC_083406.1, read as the reverse complement.
GTTTTGGATGTATAACAAGATAGCTCTAGACCATGCACAATTTTCACAACTTGGCTTAGCACATCCTGTTATATGCTATTTGCTGTCACAGACTGAGGTATGTCATTTGACATAGATGCATGGTTGTCATCTGGCACTATCTCTCTCTGCATCTGATTCATCTTCCTGTGTGATGGGTGATTGAAGATATGCCGTTTGGATGTGTCGCCTATTTCTTTGCAGGACTTAGCCATTGATCAATGCAGCAGCACATATCAGAGCCTGGACACAAGGAGAGCAATCTTCCAAGAAGCCATGTGCTTGTATGAGTATCTCAAACCCATGCTACCTTTTACTTCTTCAAATTGGGATAACTTGTTGATCATGTTCTTGTACCATTTTCTACCTCTTTTCCAACAATCATCACGCACATGTGGTTGGGTGGTGAGAGTGGGAGAGGAAATTCTGTGTGCATCTATCGTCCAAGCAGTAAGTTACTCCTTTATCTTCAAGAGTGGCGCACAGATTTAATCCAGCCATCTGAAAAAAAATACCTTGGAAAGTTGCTTTACTGTGTACTATTATAGAATTTATAGCTATAAATGTATTTTGAGAGACTGTTAGACTGAGAGTGGTGAGAGGTCATATATTGGATAATCTTTTCCTTGCAGATGTTTTGAAAGGGTGCACTAATTGACTGCAAACTGGAGTGAGAGACAATGTATTGAGGAACAGCAAACATGCTGAATATGGCAGTCAGCTGTTGAATTAATAAGGAAATTTGGTGAGGTGGTTTTTCACCAGAATGTAATCGTATTCTGGAACATGGAAAATATCAGTTACAACCTAGAACCATGGTTCCAAAGTGATCCCATGGAAGGAGAGGTTCTTTAGATTTATTGACGCTGATGGAATTGATTATAATGAATTGATCAGTGCCATTTTTATTCACTTGTGGGACATGGGCATCTCTGGCTATGTCAGCATTTATTGCTCATTCCAAGTTATCCTTGAGAAGTTGCGGTGAGCTGCTGCCTTGAACCACCACAGTTCCTTGTGCTGTCGACACACCCACAGTGCCATTAAGGAGGGAATTCCAGGATTTTGACCCAGCAGTAGTGAAGGAATGGCAATATATTTCCAAGTCAGGATGGTGAGTGGCTTGGAGGGGAGCTTGCAAGGTAGTGGTGTTCCCATGTATCTGCTGCCCTTGTCCTTCTAGATGGAAGTGGTCATAGGTTTGGAAAGTGCTATCTAAGAAACTTTGAACTCTACAGTATATAATGTAGATGGTGCACACTATTGCAGAATGTTGGTGATGGAGGGAATAGATGTTTGTGAATGCGGTACCAATCAAGTGGGCTGCTTTGTTTTGGATGGTGCACTCATCCAAGTAAAACTTTTGTCACACTTTTGACCTGTGCCTTTTGTAGATGGTGGACAGGCTTTGGGGAGTCAAGAAGTGAGTTACTCACTGCAGTGTTCCTAGCCTCTGACCTCTTCTTATAGCCACTGTTTTTATAAGGCTAATCTAATTTACTTTCTAACCAATACTAACCATTGGGAAGTTGTTAGTGGAATATTCAGTGATCCCTTAGAACGTTATGGGCAATGGTTAGATTGTCTCTGCTTCTTATTAGGGATGGTCATTGCCTGTCATTTGTGTTGCACGAATGTTACTTGTCACTTTTCAGCCCAAGTCTGAATATTGTCCAGGTCTTGCTGCATTTGGGCATGGGCTGCTTCAGATTCTGAGGAATCGTGAATGATACTGAGCATTGTGCATTTATCAGGGAATGTCCCCACTTCTGATCTTTATCGTGAAGGGAAGTTCACTGAAGCAGTTGAAGATGGATGGTCCTAGGTCACTACCCTGAGGAACTCCTGCAGAGATGTCCTGCAGCTGACATGACTGATCTCCAACAGCCACAACAATCATATTTTGTGCTAGATGTGGCTCCAACCAGTGGAGTTTTGTCCCTGATTACCAGGAGGAATCCAGTTTTGCTAGGTTTGATTCCACACTACCAAATCTGAGTTTGATGTCGAGCAGACACTTGCCCATCACCTGGGAATTCACCTGTTTTGTAAAGAGGCCTGGAGTTAAATGGTCCTGGTGGAACTCAACTGAATATCGTTGAGCAGGTTACTACTAAACAAGTGCTGCTTGATAGCACCAGTTGATGACACCTTCTGTCACTTTCTCTATGATTTGAGAGTAATTCAACATGAAGGTGCACTGATACATCAGCTGAGGGAGGATGATGAATGGTGATCAGCTGGAGGTTTCTTTATCCATCTTTAACCTGTTGCCATAAAAGAAATGGTGGAATTGACTAACAGCCGGGTATTGTGTTTGGCAGTACTCCCTCCTGGCCAGATTGGAGTTGTCATGTGCCTCTTGGAAAAACTGCTGGTTTTTTAATTAAGCAGAATCAATCCAAAAAGAAGAAAGAGAATGTACACTCAACTATTCACACTCCATATTGAGTTTGCTTTGCTTCACTTTTGGTTGTTAGATGTGCCCTTAAGCTCTGAACCTGAGTGACAATAAAGAGAAATAATTTCTCCATCACCACGGCAGCTATTGAAACCTTTTGAATCTTTTTAATAATCTATTCCCATGGATTTGGCCCCCAATTATGAGCACCACAGTGGTTCTCTTGATCAAACTCTACTGCCAGTATGATATGGTCTGAGTGCATCTATATATGTTAGTCCATGTGACATATACTGGGTTCTATGTCTTGAAGTTCATTAACAACACTAATAATTTACACTGCTGTAAGATTTCATAATCTATAAGCACAGAACCCAGGTTATGTATAGCAAATGCACAGTAGCTGTAATACTAATAATAGTACTTGCGACAGAAGGTTAGGTACTTGATACTAGAATGTCATATATGATATCACCTAAATGTTTGTATAACAGTTTCTACAATAAACACTTCTGGCATTTCTTTTGCTTTGACAGGTGGTGACAGTGGAGAAGATGGAGGACACTAGCCTCCTGCCCAAACCAATTATTGTCAGCATTAAAAGTAAGAGGGTATTTCAATTTACAGAAATTGAAAACAGAGAATGCCTTGTGGAGCAACTGAGCCAACGTCTTCAACTTCTAAAAGGTGGAAAGCCTGACTGCACTCAGAAGTCTGGAGTTGAAGAAGAGGTTTGTTGACATCTTGCATTTAACATTAATGGCAACATTTAGCACAGAAGTCCGAACTCTGCAAAATGCAAGTAACGGTTTAGCAAATAAATTATTTCTTCGAAGGAAAACAAATTATCTGCATGTAAAGCAAATAATATGGTTGCTGGAAATGCTCAGTATCTGTAGAGAAAGAAATGAGTGAATATTTCAGGTCACGAATACTTCAAACATTTTATTTTCTCTTTAAATTATACTCAAAAATTTACTAGAATTTAACCACAATTCTATGACTGAAAATAATATGGTGCCCCATGTAATCTCAAGCTAATCGCCATGGCTCACTGTCTGCTAAACTCCAGCTGGAACAGCAGCTAAAACAGTGTATATAGGCAAGGCAAGGGTTTAAATAAAAAACATGACTGTGTAGTGGAAGGTTTAGGTGTGTGTGTGTGTGTGTGTGTGTGTGTGTGTGTGTGTGTGTGTGTGTGTGTGTGTGTGTGTGTGTGTGTGTGTGTCCATATGAAAGGATGTGTGTGTGTGTGTGTGTGGAATCAGATTAGTCCATTGCCTCTTGCTCTTGCTGTCTCTTTAACACCTTTTTTTTTGGTCATTTTTGTGCATTTTCTCTGACTTTTCGGGCATGAGCCCTTGTAGAAGGAGCTGCTACAACTTATTTTATACTTCTGGATTCAAATCATGTCGTCTTCAGCATGCCTATAATGTGCTGTGAATTCCTTAATTCCTTCTGAGAATGATAGCTCGTTGTCACAATGTAACATAGCCTTGTCCAGACGTTTTTCATACAAATCTATTTTGTTCCTGTTTTGATGGCCTCCCCAGTTATCGAGTCATAGAGATGTACCGCACAGAAACAGATCCTTCGGTTCAACTCATCCATGCCAACCAGATAACCAAAGTTAATCTAGTCCCACCTGCCAGCATTTGGTCCATATCCCTTTAAACCCTTTCTATTCATGTACCCATTCATATGCCTTTTAAATGTTATAATTGTACCACCCTCTACCACTTACTTTGACAGCTCATTCCGTACACGCACCACCCTCTGTATGAAAGAAGTTGCTCCTTAGGTTCCTTGAAATCTTTTCCCTGTCACCTTAAACCTATGCCCTCCAGTTTTGGACTCCCCTACCCTGGGAAAAAAGATCTTGGACATTTACTCTATCTGTCACCTTCATGATTTTATAAACCTCAACTTCCAACACTCCAGGGAAAATAACCTCAGCCTAATCAGCCTTTCCCTTATTGCTCAAACCCTCCAGTCCCAGCTGAATCCTTGTAGATCTTTTCTGCATCCCCATAAGTTTAACAGCATTTTTCCAATAGTAGGGAGACCAGAATTGGCAGTAATCCAAACGTGGCCTAACCAACATCCTGTACAGTCTCAACATGATCTCCCAACTCCTACACTCAATGCAATGACCAATAATGGAATGACTACCAAATGCCTTCTTCACTATCCTGTCTACCTGTGACTTCACCAACATTTTTGTATAGTTTTCAATATTATGACAAAATTGTGTTCAAAATAAAACAAGAAATGATCAGTACATGTATTGCAATAAATTATCTTGTGAAATTTGTTTCCACTAGTTTGATTGCTTTATTTGAGTGCTCAAAAATTTAGACATGGAAGGAGTAGATCACAAGGATTCGCTCTGTTTTGCCAGCAGATTAAAGGAGGTTTGCAGTTGTCAAATGGAAATGTGGCATTTGGACTGGTGGCACTTCAACAATATTAGTTTAATATATTTCCATATGAGCTTGACAAAGCCATCTAACGAGATGCCGGGTGCTAATTATGACAGAATATTTCCTGTTGTATATACTAACCTTTGAAAGCAAAATTAATTGCAGGATATCTGACTTGTTACCAAACTGTTTAAAGACTGGCATACTCCCAATTCCTTAGGTGGTGAATATGAAGTTTTGGGGAGTGGGGGTGAGATCATGGGAGAGGTAATGGAGAATGAACAGATCACTAATGAATTAGCTTTGCACTGTATAGCCACGTCAGATCCACAAAGATGGCTGTACAGAATATGTCAAGCCAAATATTTTCTGTGTAATTTCCTCATATGAATTTCAAATTACCTTGTTGCTTTTCTAAGAAATAGTTCTTGTTGGAAAAGTTTGTGTTGCACATTCTTGTGTGCCTTATTTTTTGCATATTTATGTTCTGTTAAATGTTATTAGTAAAACTGATTAATCTTTTCAATACTTGGATTCGTTATACAAATTCATTATACAGAAATTTCAAAAGCACAAACCTATTTTATTCATCGTAATAAATTATTTGCTGTTCTTTAAATTTAGACAATAGTTTTGACAAAGTTACTTTCAGAAGCCCTATTTATAACATACTGAAATATTAAACCATGCTAATAGCATAACTTGACTTACACTCAAGTGTCATTTTGACCCTGTTGCGGATAGCCTGCATTCTCTATCAGAAAGTTTTGGTTCAAATCCTACTGTAGAAATTGAGTAATTAACCTAAATGATCAATCTACAGTACATTTAGTTTTGGATTTTTGTCATTTGTATTGGTGAGATATGAAACTGCCTGTTCTAATGATTGCGCTGCTCCTTCATCAGGTTGTGGAGTGTAAGATCACCTGATCAACCACCTGATGAAGGAGCAGGATTCCAAAAGTTAGTGCTTCCAAATAAACCTGTTGGACTATAACCTGATGTTTTGTGATTTTTAACTTTGTACACCCCAGTCCAACACCAGCACCTCCAAATACTGAAGGAATGATTCATTGTAAAGGCTGCCCTTATGATGAGATGTTGATGATCCAGTATGTTTACCTGGTTAAAAAGAACCGGTGTCATAATTTAAGAAAAGCATGTCCTGACCAACATTTATCCCTTGTCAAACATGACTGAAATAGAGGTAGGAGTAGGCCAATCAGTCCCTCAATCCTACACCCCACCATTCAACAAGATCATGACTGATCTACCTTCAACAACTCTTTTGTGCCATTGCATTACAAACTTGAACAAGCTTGATAATATTTTTTATATTTTAAAAAAAATCAATATATTATTTAAATACTTGCGGCGATCTAGCCTGCACAATTCTCTTTAGCATTCATTACCGTCTGGGAGAAGAAGTTCTTACACAACTCTGTTTTAAATCCCTAGTTTTGTAACTGTCCCCCAGTTTAGGAACACCCCAACTAGTGGAGACATTTTGTCAACACCTCACTTGTCAATCCCTCTCACAACCTTGTAAGTTTCAAAAAGATGACCCTTCATTCTTCTGAACTCTAATAAATAAATGCCTAACCTGTTCAGCTACTTTTGATAAGTTAACTCCTACAAACCAGGAATCGGCCTATTGAACAGCTTTCAATGCCAGTAAATGGTTTTCTTTTTAAAAATATGGGGACCAAAATACTACACTTAATCCAGATACAACCTCACCAGCACCCTATACATTCCCTGTTTTTTAAGTTTCAACCCCCAACCAATAAAGGCCAAAATTCCATTTGTCACCATAATTACTCGCTGCACCATCATTGCTAACCTTCTGTGTTTTGTGCAGAAGATTCCGCTATGATGCATTTTATTCGAATCTCTTTGTTTAAATAATAATCTGACTTTTGATTCTTCCAACAAGTGCATGACTGCTCTCATTTGTATATTAAATTCCATCTGCCTATTTATCCAACATATATATAACACACCACAAAATGCCTTTCTCCTATCTTTGTTTCACCAGCAAATTTAGATACATTACACTCCTCCATGTCATTTGTGCAGATAGTATGTAGCTTTTTTTAGATTTCCACCTGTGTGAAAACAGGCCCTTTGGCCCAACAAGTCCACACCGACCCTCTGAAGAGCAACCCACCCAGACCCATCTCCCTCTGACTAATGCACCTAACACTATGGACAATTTAGCATGGCCAATCTGACCTGTACATCTTTGGATTATGGGAGGAAACCAGAGCACCCAGAGGAAACCCATGCAGACATGGGGAGAATGTGCAAACTCCTCAGTCATCCAAGGCTGGAGTCGAACCCAGGACCCTGGCGCTGTGAGGCTGCAGTGCTAACCACTGAGCCACATAGCCTAGGATTGAATCTTTGTGGCATTCCACTAGTCAAGACTCTCCAAGATGCAAAAAAGATTCATTGATCCTGACTCTGTCTTCTGTGTTTTAACTAATCCTCACACTAAGCATTACCCCCTCAATAATGTGAACTCCTGTCTTGTGTCATAACCTTTTAATGTGGGAACTTTGTTGAATGACTTCTGGAAATACACTACATCTACTTGGTGACTGAACTGGTGCAGGCAGACAGCCCAAATGGCTGCCTCCTATACCATAGGAGGAAGTGAAGACTGCAGATGCTGGAGAGTCAGAGTCGCAAGTGTGGCCATGGAAAAGCACAGCAGGTCAGGTAGCATCCAAAGAGCAGGAGAGTCAACATTTTTGGGCAGAAGCTGTTCATCAGGAAGGGCTTATGCCTGAAACATTGACTCTCCTGCTTTTCCAGCACCACACCTCCTGTATCATAATGATTCTTAGATTCTAATCCCATTTATCAACTACTTGTTATGTCCTCAAAGTACATCAGCAAGTTTGTCAAATTTGATTTCCTTTTCATGAAACCATATTGACTCTGATTGTGTTCAATTGTTTTTTTCTAAATGTTTAATAATGGACTCTGTCACTTCCCAATGACAGATATTACACCAACTGGCCTACACCCTCTTGCTTTCTGTCTCCTCTTCTTGAACAGGGTTGTCACGTTTACAGTTATCCAGTCCACTGGAACCATGCTAGAGCCAATGAGTTCTGGAATATTTCAACCGATTCCATCAGCTATCCCTGCAGCCACTCCTTGTAAAGCTATGAGATGCAGACCATTCTGGCGACTTGTCTGCTTTCAAACCTATTAATTTATTCTTTACTTTGTCCCTCGTGATTGAGATTCTTTCAAGATGTTTCCTCCTGTTAGCATCTTGCTTGTGTGTTGTAATTGCTCAGAAATGTGCATACTCTTCAAATGTAGTTTACTGACTGTAATGTGCTGATATCAATTATTTGCTGAATTGTAACATGGATTGACTCATTTTGCGCTTAATAAATTGTATCCAAAATAATTACTCAACTGAGTCGAAAATTGGGTAGGCTGAGGAGAGAGAATTGTCAGGCAGTTGTTAAGAGGAGAAATTGTTGACATAATGTTTAGTTCTTTGGACATAATTCTCTCTTAGCTTCTGAATGAGAATGTCACATGTGTCAATGTTTTGTCCTTTATTGATGAGCTGAAATGTCTTTTCTATGCCAAAAGCTTCTGACTCTATCATTGGCTCAGGAATTTCAGGATGTGGGATTTCCTACCTCTACCTGTGGTCAGCTCTCATTGAGACAATTTGCAATAATTGCTATTGCTAGATTGCCTGTTGTGTTTCCACAGGAAGCACTGGGGAATACCATAATAGAATCACCAGAGATGGTTTATATACAAAGTGAAAATGAGATCTCTACTATCCTAAATCACCTGAGAAAGGCCGTTTGGCTCCACTGATCTCTGTTAGTGATTATCAAAGTTGGGTTTCATTCTCTTCTCACCCTATCAGTAAATCTTCCTCTCTGATGTATTTATCAAGCATGCCCTTAAATATGTTTAAGGGGGAGGCAATTGTGTAGTGGTTTTATCACTGGACTGTTAATCCAGAGACTTAAATAATGTTCTGGGGACTCTGGTTCGAATCACAGATGGTGGAATTTGAATTCAGATTTAAGAAAGAACTCTGGAATAAAGCATCTAATGATGACCCTGAATCCATATAGATTATTGGAAAAGCCCATCTGGTTCACAGTTTCCTTCCATAAAGGACATCAGCCATCCTTACCTGGTCTGGCCTACATGTGACTCCAGACCCACAGCAATGTGGTTGACGTTTAATTGCCCTCTGGGCAGTTAGGGGTAGGGAAATAAATGCTGGCCTCATCCAATGAATGAATAAAAAAACTACGCTCTTCACCTCATCCATTTCCTGTTAACTCTGCTCCACATTCTTATTGAAACTTCTGAGATGCAGAGAAGCTTGACAGAGTAGATGAGAGGGTGCTTCCTTTCATGGCTAATCTGGGACTAGTGACATTCTATGGAAGTAAGAGATCTCCTCCCACTTCTTCAAAACTGCATCAAGTTTTATTCGTCACATTTTTAATGGCTGGATCTTTGAGTGCATTCAATTTGAAACAGAACTTTGATTTGGCATTGGTTAAGGGGCAGGCAAGTAGGTGCATTTAAAATAACAGTTTTGATCACCTTTGATCTTCTTGATAGCAGAGTAGATGTGAAAGTTTTCTCCTGCTCCAAATTGTTACATTCACGTTCTCACCAGTCTGAGTGAAAAGACTTCCCCTGAGTACTCCGCATTAAAATTTTATTCTCCATGCCAACCAAGTCATTTGGCAATAATCAAAATTTAATGTGCAATTTACAAAATATACTTGTCAACCTTTCTGGAAAGTTTGGATTTCTGAGGAGCAAGTTCATACAACATGTGTTGAATCATTTTAACACGATACTAATCAATTCTGCAATTTCTTGATATGAGTTTAGTGCTTGTGCAATTGCAAGAATTTGCTTTCCATTTTTTTGTATTAATAACAGTGAGTGACTGTAACACAATAAGAACAGGAGTAGGCCATATGGCCCCTCGATCCTGCTCTGCCATTCATTAGGATCATGACTGATCCGACATTCCTCACATCCACATTCCTGGCCTTTCTCCATAGCCCTTGATTTCCCCTACTGATCGTGAACCTATCTATCTCAGCCTATCTAACATGCACAAATACTCTGCTCTCACTGGTCTTTGTGGCATAGAGTTCCAAAGACACACTTCTCTATGAGAAGAAATTTCTCCTCATCTCAGTCTTAAATTGGCACCCCTTTATTTTGAGACGATGCCCTCTGATCCTAGACTTTCTCATGAAGGGAAACAACCTCTCAGCATTCACCCTGTCAAGCCTATTAAGAATCCTGTGTGTTTCAAAGAGGTCATCTCTCATTCATCTAAGCTCCAATGAGTAAAGTCCCAACCTGTTAAGTGCTAACAGTTTTGATATTATTTCTGCAACAAAATCCATGTTATAAAATTTCTCTACAGAAGGACACACTAGCAGTTTACTGGCATTTGTGGATTTGGTTATGTGAAACTCATGAATAGGTGTTTAAAAACTTGATATTAATTAAATCCAATGTCTTCTAGGTCTCCTCAGAATCTACAGATTGTCCTAACCAAATCTGTACAACTAATACAGCATTAGATTCGCTTGTGAACACTCCAACGGTCAAAAAAGAGCCGAGACATTCATTAAACTCAGAGGCTTTAATGGCACACTTTCACTTGATTGAAACTGAAGGTGGAAAATCTGAAATGGTATGCATACAGGATTCAGTTCTTATTTCTTTTACAATTTAACCTTTGTGTATCTCCCTCCTAGCTGTAGCATTTTATTAATAAACTTGCTTCTGAGAGTGAATTGTTCAGTGACTGGTCTAAGAGTTGTTATTTTCATGATCTTTGAAGGTAATTTGAGTTTTTCTGTAACTCATTTATTCAGCTATGTTATAGTTACACTTTCTGTGAGATGGATCGAGGAAGAAAAAAGTAATTGTCTGTTCTGGAGAAAGAAGAAACATAGTAAAATTTGCACCTTCCTCAATTTTTGCAGACTTGTAGTAATGGTAATGAGAGAAAATGCCAGTTTGTTTGAATTCTGTTATTGAATAAGGCTAACAAGATATGGTGATAGGGGAGGCAAATGGACACAGATCAATTGTATTTGATTAGAATGCAGAACATTGGACTGTATGGCTTCTTGTTCTTATGATCTCATATAATTACGCAGGATAAATATACATAAAGAAAATTGGTGGACTTCGGATTAGGAATTGTATTACATTTGCCATCTTAGAAAAGTTCCGACTCTGACAATCTTTTAAATATTTGTGGGCATGGAAGTGAAGTGGAGCACTGCCAATGTACCATCTAATTTCAGACCACTTTAGTTATAGGGGAGAAACTACCTAACAGAATTTAGGAGAGCCCCTTTGGCTCATGCTACTGCTGGTTTGAGTGAGCAGATGCAGAGTTTTCACTCAGGGACAGGCTGTCATCCAATTCAGGCAAGGGCCATGATGGTGAATAAATGAATGACGTGGAGGGAAATTCGGAGAGGGCAGTGATTGTTTTCAAGCCCTGTCAGAGCTTGAAGCTGATAATTCTGTCCATTTTGATGTAGATATCAAACCACTGAACTAAGGGAAACATCAGGATAGTTGTAAATTATTTGTAGAAGTTGTATTGAGATGACCTTGTTCCTTGGGAAAAGCAATATTTTTAAAACTGGTTGTATTCTAAAGGCTGTTAACTCTTTCAGATCTTTGGCATGTAAAGATCATAACACAGTAAGTTATTCAATGACCTTATAATGATTTTCATGATTTTTATTTCTATTTGATGATGAGTTTGCAGTCTTTTATATGAAAGGGCAGCTGTTCAAAGGCTACTATTCAAATAGCTTCCAATTAATGGTAGATTTGCATCTTTAGAAAATGGAAAAAGCGAAAAACCAATTATGGTATGACCATTTTGTGGAATATGGACATACAGTCAGTATGTTTCGGACAGAGAAAATAAGGAAGCTGGTTGCAATGGGAGTTCCACAATGTCTTCGAGGACAGCTATGGCTTCACTTTTCAGGTGAGCATTGTCACAGACAAAAGGGAAATTTCCCATTTTCAGCCCATGACAGCTATATTTCCTTGTTACTCTCATCCTTAACTGAGGTAGGATGAAGTGCGTCCTCGTATAAATCCTATTTCATGGATTCCAATTCTTAGAGGATTTTGCTGTGGATTTATTTCAAGATGAAGTGCAGATGAGATTTTTTTTTGTTTCATCATCCCATCCACACTCACACGCATTCAGGAAATCAAGAGCTATGTGACAGGATAATCTTATCTCAAGATTATCAATGACCGGCTTTTGTAGATCCAGAGTTTTAAATTAGTTCACATGAGTTACATCAAAGTCAAACAGTGATGGACAGAATCTAGGTGTGGATCCTTAAATGATGCAGCTCAGTCAGATTTCAGTCATGTGACAAAGACAAGTATTTCTGGTACTGAGAACCCATCTGGGTGGGCTAATTGGAAAGCCATTTAACTAACAATGTAGATTCTTAAATGTAACGGAATTTTGCTGCATCTTCACACGGAGGTTAGGCGAACTGTCAATAAAAATTCATGTCAGTTCATATAATTAAACAAAATTATAGCGTGCATAGACAAATGTCAGTAAACTGAAAGTAAACATTTTTCTGCATATAAACACAGTACTAAATGTCTATCTACAGATGCTGTGACTGACTTAGCTTCATATCCTGATTACTATGCGAATCTGGTGGATGAATCTATGGGTAAATGTTGCATGGCAACTGAAGAAATTGAACGTGATCTGCATCGTTCCCTCCCTGAGCACCCAGCTTTTCAGAGTGACACTGGCATTGCAGCATTAAGGAGAGTACTGACAGCATATGCATACAGAAATCCCAAAATAGGCTACTGCCAGGTAAAAATGATTCACAATTATTTGCTTTAATTAAATGTGAATCAATTTACTAGTTTTGTAAGCGATTGCAATGTGAATAAATGAGCAACATCTTTACAAAAATAGGGTTCCTCCAAAAGCATTTTTTAAAAACTCGGAATTCTACAGTTTGAAAGCCTTTTACATGAATTTTATTAACAAATGATTTCAAGCTTGCAATGTGAGAAGGTTGTGGTACATAAGGTGGGGGTAGTGTTTCTTTTTAGTCATAATTTGTTTATTGTGTACAAAGCCAGTTTTAAGGTTTGCGATTTGCATTACTTTGTAAATGGATAAGCCATTATATCACCTAGCCCATTTTATTGCTTGCTTGTATCTAGGAAATGAGCATAAAGTTTCAACATTTCAGAGCAATCTAATGATGCAAAGCAGATTTGCTATATTGATAAAGATTGAGCATTTGGCAGAACATTTGCTTTAGCTTAGCAATAGAGTTTAATTGCACTAAATATTCATTGTCTTCAATAATACAGCTTCACCAAAGTACCACTTAGTTCTTGCAGAATCAGGTCACTACTATGCCCCTAAATGATGTATTTTTTTTCTTCTATTCCCACAGTCTATGAATATTCTGACTTCTGTATTATTACTATACGCAAAGGAAGAAGAAGCCTTTTGGTTACTTGTTGCTGTCTGTGAGAAAATGCTCCCAGATTACTTCAATCGTAGAGTTATTGGTAAATATTTCTTTCACACCAATTAACTTAAGAATGTGAGCACTAAAATGTATTGATATGCTTGGACTGTTAGCTTTGAACATTTCTGCTCACATTCCATTACTGAATTTGACCCAGGATTTTAGTTTGAGTGAAATCAGTGTTTGGTTAAAATGCAGGATAATGTTAGGTACTGTTTTATTTACAGTAGCAACTTTATCTATGTCCCTAAAAGGAAGTCCTGATATGGCTGTTTAGATTTATTCTTGGAGACCCCATTGTGTACGGTCTTGTTAGAATGCTACGTTATGTTTATATTTGAATTGATTTGATTAATTAATTCATAAAAAAATCAGTGACTTAAAAATTGTAATGTGCTAATATTATTAGAGTGAAAAAAGAACAAAGAAATGTTTACACTATTTGACAAAACAAAATGACTAGTTTTCTGTAGCTGCTCTGCAAAAGATCCTATGTTAGTCTACAGATGTTGTATGACATTGAGCTGTATTGACAGGTGTATAACTGTTACAACAGAGTGATAGCAAGCCAAACCAAATCAGCCTCATTATCACTGGATTCTTATACTGTGCACTTAAAGCATTCAGTGTCACTCAAAATTGTTAAGTTGTTCCTAATCAGACTTTACAAATTACAAATCTTGGACACCAAGTTTATAGCATAAACAAAAACTATTTATTATTAAGAATGTATCTTTAGCGGAACACAGAAACTACATGCCAACCTAATTAATATCTATGATCTAAGCCCAATCTTCCTTGAGTATAAACCCTCACTCTCTCACCACCAGACAAATAGTTAAGGGATAAATATTTAAATAAAGGAATTGTAATTTGCTAGTTCGATAAACATTTCAATGATGAATACCTGGCCTTATGAAATCCTTGGATGGCGGGTTATATTGTAGGCAGTCAAGAGTATAAGTCTTGCTTGAATTCCAAAGGTAGCTCAATGCAAATTGCTTCCTCAGATCTCTGGCGAGTCTTACTTTTTTCTTGCAGACTGGGTTTCTTTTCCCAGAACTTCCAACAAATCAGTAACTGGAGAATAATAGAGCAAAAGCCAAAAACAAAGCCCCCAATCCAGCAGCTTTCAAAATAACGCTGCATCCAGTCAGATGGTTCACTCTTTCTTTCTTGCTTTTACAACATTTTCTGTGGTTGGCTGGTCAGTGCTGGTTCTCCCTTGATTGACCAACCCGACTTCAACTAGCTGCAAGTCCCTGAGCATAACAACATCTCAGTGCTGAATCATTTACAGTGTTCTCAGAGCAGTAATTAACCTCCAATGGCAAATATCAGTCTTTTGTTCTGTTTATTGAAAGAAGCTGCTGTTCAAAGTCTTTTGCTGTTGAAAGTTTCAATTTCAAATGCAATTCTTGATTGCAACTCAGTCCCAAACTGAAAATCAGATAAAAGAAGCAAAATAGTTGAAGGTCTCATTGTAGCCTATAAACAAAATGTTGCTACATCTTCTCGGAAATCCTATCAAGTTAAAGTTTGTTGCATTTTAACTGCACTTGCCTGATCGTGAAGCTCCATTTTGTATCTACCAATTTTTCAGATTCTTTTGCAGACAAATATTTGAACTCCAAACCATTCTACTGCATTCCACATTGCTACAGATTTTGCTTTTGGATTATATATTTTAAAACATCATTTAAAAAACTAGGAACAAAATATATGACCTTTTAAACTTTGCACTTTAAAGTTTGGCGACTCTTGCCTAGTTATCTCTGACCCTCTAAGTCCATTTCACAAATGCGAATTAATCTCCTATTGTGTTCATATTGCCACTGCCATAACAAAATTCATTTTGTTTGTATCATAACATTTACCACCATTATAGCAAACATTGTGTATATTTTATTTAAATATAGAAAATTTTCATAGCATATTGAATAAGTGCAATGAACAGTGCTATCTTTGAGGAATTGTGTATTGGAAAAATTGCAGTTTTATGAAAGCTTATATGGTTGTGGTCTATTGGTGTTAGTTCCATTTATAAACTATCTTATGTTGCAATTCACAGATACTGTACACCCTTAAAATTCCAAATATTACAGTAATTTACTTGCAATAAATAGAAAAACAAATATATGAGCCAAAAAATGTGTCTTAGTCTGCCAATATACGAAAGATGGATAGTTAAAATTGCTTGTTGATTCACCATTGAATTAAGGGACACATTGTGAGGAAATTGATGAGTTTGACCCACGTTACTAGAGTCAGACAGATGTACAGAATGGAAACAGACCTTTCAGTCCAACTCGTCCATGCTGACCAGATATCCTAAATTAACCTAGTGCCATCTGCCAGCACTTGGCTCATATCCCTCCAAACTCTTCCTATTCTGTTTTGTCACAGAGCAGCATCTGGCACTTAAGAGATATAGTCTTGGAATCTTAATGTACACATGCGTTGTGATGAGAACCATGCTTTGCCAAAGGACATGACCACCATACTGTACTTTTAGAAGGCTGTTGATTTAAAAATAAAATCAAAACCAACAATGAAGGGAACATGGCTTGAAGTGCCCATCATTGTTTTTGTCACAATAAGATTTCTGGTCCAGCAAGTTTATATTTATTTTGTTTTAATCAAGTTGTGATTTCCTCTTGAGTCATTCGCCTTGTGATTTCCCATGTTTTCCAGGTGCTCAAGTCGATCAAGCTGTGTTTGAAGAACTTATAAAAGAACATTTACCAGAACTGGCTGAACATGTGACAGACTTGTCTTGTTTAGCATCCATTTCCCTCTCCTGGTTTCTGACACTGTTCCTTAGTATTATACCTCTTGAGAGTGCACTAAATATTGTTGACTGTTTCTTTTATGATGGAATAAAGGTGATTTTCCAAGTGGGCTTGGCTATACTAGATGCCAATACACAAGGGTTGTGTAGCTGCACAGATGATGGACAAGCCTTGATAATCCTTAGCAGGTGTAGTAGATTTGTTCTTCATAAAACTGCAACATTTTGATTTAATTTTGAAAACGAAAGCAATTCTGAAGTACGCAATTAATGAAGTACACTTGATCTCTTTTTGCAGATTTCTTGATAATATCACAAACAAAGAGAGTCCATTGCCCCAAATTTCTCAGCTACATGTCTTTAGTGATGATAAAGATCCTGTACAGCAAGTGGAAATATCTGATCTAATAAGAGACTCCTATGAGGTGAGCTGTCTGAGTGTTGTAATTTTGTTATAAGCTTCGGAAATCCGCAATATTTAATAAAGTACACTAAATTGATGATTAAACATATAATGGCAGAGCTGTTTGAGGTAATTTAGCCAAATATATTCTTTCAGGTGCAGTGTTCCTGCCTTTCCATACTTAATAAAAAATGCAGAGAATGACATAATGAAAGTTTAAGATAGATTAAGCATTCAAGCCTGTAAAGAAATTATTATGATATAATTAACTATTCAACTTTTGGAGCATGCTCCATGATTCAATAGGATCATGGCTGATTTGATTGTTGTCTTAAATTCACTTCCTTACCTATCTCCAACCCTTGATTTCCCTGTTTGTCAAGAGTCTACCACAGTCAGCATGGTATATATTCAATGACTGAACCTCATTTGCTATCTGGAGGACAGAATTCCAAAGCTATGATGACCCTGTGAGAAAATGACCTGATGAGTAAAGAAATTCCTCCTTATCTCTGTTTGAACTTAGAGACCTTCTGCCTCGAGTTCTGGATTCCCCCACAACAGGAAAGGGAAACGCTCTCTCAGCATGTTTTATTGCCGATCACCAGTCATTCTTCCAAACTCGACATATGGCCCTAAATTGCCCAGCCTTTCATCATAAGGCTACCCCTTCATCCCAAGGATCCCTGCTTTATGAGCCTTCCCTATATTGCTTCTAAAGCAATTATATCCTGCCTTAAGTAGAAAAGCAAAACTATACATAGCTCTTAGGTGCAGGCTCAACAGTGCCATGTAAAGTTGTAGCATGGTTTCCTGACTTTAATTCTCCATCCCCTTGTATTAAGGGACAATATTCCTATTGCTTTCCTAGTTTTTTGCAGTGTCTGTACACTATCTTATTGTGGTTTATTTCTAAGGACATCACTATCCTTCTATGGCGTAGCCTTCCATAGTGTCTCTGTCATTAAATATCAAGTGGCTGTTGACAGCCCCAAAATGTTGTCAATGCATGTGCAAAATGTGCATTGTACTGCATTGTGCCCTTGCTAGTGTTGCTAATGATATAATTCTATTATGTTCACTTATACATAGGATCCTGTGTGTTTTTTCCTGCTAAAATGGGCAACCTTATTTTGCCACATTATGCTTAGACTGCCAGATTTTGGCCTCAATTAACCTTTACAGACTTTTTGTAATTTCCTCACCACTTCCTTTTCTGCCTATGCCTGTATCATCGGTAAAAACCAATTTGCCTTTATCTAAATCATTAATATGGATAACATAGTCAAGACACCAGAAAATCCCTGCAGTGCAAAACCCACAAGTTTGCCAATCTGAAAATAACCCATTTATATTGACTCTGTTTTCTGTTAGTGAGCTGATATGCTGATAATATATCACCCACAACACCATGAGTACTTATCTTATGCAACAAGTTTATATGCCTTTTGAATACGCTGCATCAACAACTACTCCTTTATTCACCCGGCTTCTTACATCCTGAAAGGACTCTTAACAATTCTGACTTTCAGAAAATTGTGTTGATTTTGCTCAATTGTATTTTGATTTTTATGAATGTCCTGTTACTATTTCCTTAATAATTTCCCAATGTCAAATGTTAGGCAAACATCCTGTTTCTTTTCTTCAATTGAAATATTACATTTGTGGTTTTATAATCTGCTGACATTTTCCAGGAGCTAGGCAAGTTTGGAGATTATAGCTGATGCATCTATTAACTGAGTAGCCACCTTTTTTTTAAGATCCTATGATGCAAGCCCTCAGTTCTATGAGACTTATCAGCCTTTAATCCTATTTGTCTTCCTAGAACCTTTTTTCTGTAGTAATCATGATCCCTTCATTTTCTCCTGGGGATTTTCTATTCTTGATGTTTTTGCATCTTCTTCTTCTATGAAGATAGATCAAGATATTTCATGAAATATTGACATTTCCTTGTTTCACATAATTAATCCCCAATTTCACCCTTTAAGGAACCAGTGCTCACTTTAGCTCTATTTTGTTCACAATGTAGCTACATAAGTTTTTGTTGTATGTACTATTTTCGTCTCCACTAATTTTTCCCTTTTATAAGTCATCGTTTTGCTGCCTTCCTTTCAGCACTCTGCCTTTCTTTCAACATGATACCATCCTTCACTTCCTAGTGAGCTGCACATGTTGCAAATTTGTCTTTGCTTATCCTTGTAATTGCCTTTTTTAAGTTTGATTTTAGTTTCAGACCTACAGTTCTCACTCTCAGACTGAATGTGAAATTTTATTGTACACACAAGCATACGAATTAGCTGCAGAAGTAGACAGTTTGGCTTTTCAGACCTGCTCTGTTGTCTCACCAATCCCAGGTATAATTGAAGCATAATATTCTCACTTTTCTTTGTTACTTTCTAGGATTGCTTTCTATTAGACAACCTACCACTTGCTGTATCAAAATTGGTCTGTGACCAGAAACCGAAAGGATTCACTGACAGCGAGGCAGGTATAGGGATCTAGAAAGTGTCATCAGAGAGGCCTCAGCCCTTGCAGTTGTCCAGGAAGTTTGAGGTTCTTACAGTGGAGAAGAACAGGGACTTCGAGGACAATGAACATACTGACTACAACACTGGTACTGTGGCTTCAAGTGGCAAGTAGTAAAAAGGAATGTAGTTGTAGTATGTGACAGTCTCATTAGGGCGTAAGTATTGTTCTCTGCAGCTGAGCCCAAAGGCTATGTTGCTATGGGCAAGGACATCTCTAGACTCAAAGTCTGGAGTGAAATCTGGAGTGGAAGGGCAGTTGTTCTGGATGACATGCTACCAAGTACATCATATGACAAAGTAAGGGATTTTGCTGAGGGAATAAACAGCTAGTTGCTAAATGAAAAGGCATAATGACAAAACTAATAACCTTTGGATTATTTGAGCCACAAGTAAACTGGCATAGATTAAATAAGATCAGAGTATTAAATGTGAGAGAAATGGGTTTTGATTCATGGGTATTAACACCAGTACTGGGAAAACAGAAGCTATGCTGTTGGAATAGTGGTAGCTGTGGATCACACAGAGATCCACCAACATCCCACAGAGATCCACCAACATCCCACATACCATAGCTGCAACACATCACCTGCCCTGCCATCTTTGTTTTATTTAACTATTTAGGTTTCAAGTTAGAAATGTTTTTCTTATTCACTTACGGGATGTGGGTGTTGCTGGAAGAGGCAGCATTTTTTGACCATTTCTAGTAGCACTTCAGAAGGTGGGCGTGAACTGCCTTCTTGAACTGCTGCAGACCTATGCTGCCATTAGGGAGGAAATTCCAGGATTTTGACCCAGTGACAGTGAAGAAACGACGATATATTTCCTAGTTAGGATGGTGAGTGGCTTAGTGGGAACTTGCAGGTGGTGATGTTCCCATAAACCCGTTGCTTGAATATCTGTAGTCACATTATGGAGTTTAACTGGTTTGCTATAAGTTGAATGAAATATTCACGTTGCCATGCTTCTGATTTAAACTATCATTCCTGTCCAGAGAAAAAGAAAACTTAAAACGCAGTAATCAGTCACCTACCTGCTCACCGAAGTAATCAGTACCTGCTAGAAGGAGTACCACCTTTCCATCAGATTGCTTTCAACATGAATATCTCTTTCTTTAATTGAGGACTCTTGTTCCTCACCTCTCCCCAGCCCAATCGTGGTTGACATGGCCTTCAGACCTTTCCAATTCATCTCCGACACTTCTATCCCCCCACCCCTTCCCCTCCTTTCCTGAACAACAATCAGCTTCCACTTGTCCTCATTTCACACCCTACTCATCTCTACATTCAAAGGTTCATCTTTCCTTGTTTCTGCCACCTCTAGCAGGATGTCATCACTAAACATGTTTTTCCCTGCCCTCCACTGTCAGCATTCTGGACCCTCTGTGACACCCTGATCCACTCCCCCATCACTCCGAATGCTCCCTCACTTCCTCATGATAGCTTCCTATACAGTTACAGAAGATGTATAAACTGCCCATTCACTTCTTTGCTCCTCACCATCTGGTGCTGATGTTGTGGTCTCCTTTATGTTGGCAAGACTAAAGGCAGACTGAGTGACCGTTTTATTGTCAGTCGGAATGACCCTGACCTGCCCGTTGCTTGCCTTTTCATAAACCTCCTTACTGTCATGCTAGCAGGTCTGTTCCAAGTCTGCTGCAATGTTCCAGTGAAACACAATTCAACCTCAAGGAGCAACACCTCATTTTGCACTTTGCTGCTTTACAGTTTCAAGATCTCAGTATTGAATTCTCAACTTCAGAGCCTAAACACTTTATATGTTCTCCAGTTTTCTTACATCCTCTTCTCTCTACAAACTCCCTCCCATTTCCCTGCGGCCATGTTTTTGTCTTGTTCACTTGCACTTAAACTGAAGGGAAGTCCTTGCTACTTTAATTTCTATCCTATTTTTTACATCTTTTTCATTCTGCACTATAAACAATTTCTTCTCTTTTGAATTGGTCCCCTACAACACCTTTCTGCTTCCATCTTCTCTTCATCAGTCAAAAGTATAAAATTAAACCTATTTTCTAACACTGCTCAGATCTGAATATGTCTTCTATTTCTCTATCCGTCTGTGGTGCCAGATCTGTTGAATTTTTCCAGCATTCTGGTTGTTTCAGATTTCCAGTATCTGCAGTAATTTGTCTTTATTCACCTAAGTAATAGGTTTGTTAATGGGTTTGTCAGAGGTTAGTGCATTCAGTGTTGTCTAATGCTTCTTGTACTCTGCCCCAATACAGTGCCAACCACAAAAGAAATGCCCCCAACCCAAAAAAGTTCTCCCTATTGCATTGATGTTGAACCTTTTCTATTTCCTACATCAGTCATCTTATGTTCTTTATCTGCGATTGCCAGTGAGTGGAAATTAATAGCGGAATTTGTTTTGATGATGAACTATCGTGGTACATATTGGCACCAATGATATAGCCAGGAAAGGGATTAAGGATCTGAAAAGTGACTACAGAGAGCCAAGTTGGAAGCTGAACAGAAGGACAAGTAGAGTAGTGATCTCAGGTTTGCTACTGGTGCCACGAGATAGTGAGGTGAGGAACAGTCAGCAAATGCAGCTTAACACATGGCTGTGAGGCTGGTGCAGGAGGGAGGGCTTCAGATACCTAGACCATTGGGATACCTTCTGGGGAAGGTGGGAGCTGTACACAGAGTCATAGAGATGTACAGCATAGAAACAGACCCTTTGGTCCAACCCGTCCATGCTGACCAGATATCGCAACCCAATATAGTTCCACCTGCCAGCACCCGGCCCATAACCCTCCAAACCCTTCCTATTCATATACCCATCCAAATGCCTCTTAAATGTTGCAATTGTACCAGCCTCCACCACATCCTCTGGCAGCTCATTCCATATACGTACTACTCTCTGCGTGAAAAAGTTGCCCCTTAGGTCTCTTTTATATCTTTCCCCTCTCACCCTAAACCTATGCCCTCTAGCTCAAATCCTCCAACCCTGGCAACATCCTTGTAAATCTTTTCTGAACCCTTTCAAGTTTCACAACATCTTTCCGATAGGAAGGAGACCAGAATTGCACGCAGTATTCCAACAGTGGCCTAACCAATGTCCTGTACAGCCGCAAGATGACCTCCCAATCCTGTACTCAATACTCTGACCAATAAAGGAAAGCATACCAAATGCCCTCTTCACTATCCTATCTACCTGCGACTCCACTTTCAAGGACCTATGAACCTGCACTCCAAGGTCTCTTTGTTCAGCAACACTCCCTTGGACCTTACCATTAAGTGTATAAGTCCTATTAAGATTTGCTTTCCCAAAATGCAGCACCTCGCATTTATCTGAATTAAACTCCATCTGCCACTTCTCAGTCCATTGGCCCATCTGGTCCAGATCCTGTTGTAATCTGAGGTAACCCTCTTCGCTGTCCACTGCACCTCCAATTTTGGTGTCATCTGCAAACTTACGAACTGTATCTCTTATGCTCGCATCCAAATCATTTATGTAAATGATAAATAGTAGAGGGCACAGCACCGATCCTTGTGGCACTCCACTGGTCACAGGCCTCCAGTCTGAAAAACAACCCTCCACCACCACCCTCTGTCTTCTATCTTTGAGCCAGTTCTGTATCCAAATGGCTGGTTATCCCTGTATTCCATGAAATCTAACCTTGCCAAACAGTCTCCCAGGAGAACCTTGTCGAACGCCTTACTGAAGTCCATATAGATCACATTTACTGCTCTCCCTTTATCAATCTTAGAACATATAGAACATAGAAGGATACAGCGCAGTACAGGCCCTTCGGCCCTCGATGTTGCGCCGACCGAATCCTACCTAACCTATACTAGCCCAATAACTTCCAAATGCCTATCCAATGCCCGCTTAAATGACCATAAATCTTCTTTGTTACTTCTTCAAAAAACTCAAATCAAGTTTGTGAGACATGATTTCCCACGCACAAAGTCATGTTGACTATCCCAAATCAGTCCTTGACCAGTGGAGTGTCACAAGGATTGGTTGTCAGGGTTGGAGGATTTAAGCTACAGGGAGAGGCTGAACAGGCTGGGGCTGTTTACCCTGGAGCGTCGGAGGCTGAGGGGTGACCTTATACAGGTTTACAAAATTATGAGGGGCATGGATAGGATAAATAGTCAAAGTCTTTTCTCTGGGGTCACGGAGTCCAGAACTAGAGGGCATAGGTTTAGGGTGAGAAGGGAGAGATATAAAAGAGAACTAAAGGGCAACCTTTTCACACAGAGGGTAGTATGTGTATGGAATGAGCCGCCAGAGGATATGGTGGAGGCTGGTACAATTGCAACATTTAAGAGGCATTTGGATGGGTATATGAATAGGAAGGGTTTGGAGGGATATGGGCCGGGTGCTGGCAGATGGGACTAGATTGGGTTGGGATATCTGGTCAGCATGGACGGGTTGGACCAAAGGGTCTGTTTCCATGCTGTACATCTCTATGACTCTGTGTACAGCTCCCACCTTCCCCAGAAGGTATCCCAATGGTCTAGGTATCTGAAGCCCTCCCTCCTGCACCAGCCTCATAACCATGCGTAAAGTTCCCCAGCTGACTGTTCCTCACCTCACTATCTCGTGGCACCAGTAGCAAACCTGAGATCACTACTCTACTTGTCCTGCTGTTCAGCTTCCAACTTGGCTCTCTGTAGTCACTTTTCAGATCCTTAATCCCTTTCCTGGCTATATCATTGGTGCCAATATGTACCACGATAGTTCATCATCAAAATAAATTTAGGACAATTCAGCTTTTAATTTCCACTCACTGGCAATCTCAGATAAAGAACATAAGATGACTGATGTAGGAAATGGAAAAGGTTCAACATCAATGCAATAGGGAGAACTTTTTTGGGTTGGGAGCATTTCTTTTGTGGTTGGTACTGTGTTGGGGCAGAGTACAGGAAGCATTAGATGGGTTGCACCTGAACTGGAGGAGCACAAATATTCTGGGTGGGAGATTTTCTTGTGTGATTTGGGAGGGTTTAAAGCAGTTTGGCGGCAGGGGGGAGTCAGAGCCACATATCTGAGAGGGGGACAGTTGTAGAATGGGCAGTGACAGGATGTAGTGAATCTATTGGGAAGGTTTCTCACGCAATGAAACAAAGGGATCAGTTAAAATGTGTCTGCTTTAATGCAAGGAGTGTCAGAAATAAGAGTGATGAACTTAGAGCATGGATCAGTACTTGGGGCTATGATGTTGTGGCCATAATGGAGACGTGAGTTTCACAGGGGCAGGAAAGGTTTCTTGATGTTCCAGGATTTAGAATGTTTGAAAAGAACAGGGAGGATGGAGAAAGAGGAGGGGGTGTAGCATTGCTAATCAGAGAGTGCATCACAACTACAGAAATGAAGGTTGTTGGGGAAGGTTTGTCCACTGAGTCAGTATGGGTGGAAGTTAGGAACAGCAAGGGAGCAGCCACCTCATTGGGGGTTTTCTACAGACCACCTCATAGCAGTGGAGGGATTGAAGAACTCATAGGCAGGCAGATTCTGGAAAAATGCAGATGTAGCAGAATTGTTGTTATGGGTGATTTCAACTTTACCATAGCCTTGGAGAGGGAAAGGAGCAGTTACCGAGAGAAGATATTTAATTGGAGAAAAGGAAATTATGACGCTATCAGACAGGAGTGGGGTGGTAAGACTGGGAGCAAGTGTTCCACAGAAATGGCACAGCAGACATGTGGAGACTATTTAAGGAGCAGTTGTTGCAAGTGATGCACGAATTTGTTCTTCTGAGACAGGTAAGCAGGGGTAAGATTAAGGAACCTTGGATGTCGAGAACAGAGGAGCTTCTCCTCAAAAGGAAGAAGGCAGCTTACGTGAGGTGGAGGAAGCAAAGATCCAGCACGACCTTAGAGGATTACCGGCTTGCTAGAAAGGAGCTCAGAAATGGACTGAGGAGAGCCAAGAGGGAGCATGGAAAAGGCTTGGCAAGAAGGATTAGGGAGAACTCAAAGGCATTTTACTCATCCGTGAGGAATAAGAGAATGACCAGGGAGAAGGTAGGGCTGAAAATGTGTTGCTGGAAAAGCGCAGCAGGTCAGGCAGCATCCAAAGAGCAGGAGAATCGGCGTTTCGGGGATATGCCCTTCTTCAGGACCTGCTGCGCTTTTCCAGCAACACATTTTCAGCTCTGATCTCCAGCATCTGCAGTCCTCACTTTCTCCTAGAAGGTAGGGCTGATCAGGATAGCAGAGGGAACTTGTGTGTGGAATCTGAACAGATAGGGGAAGCCCTAAATTAGTTTTTTGCTTCAGATTTCACCAAGGAAAGGGACCTTGTTGTGAATGAAAACTTAGAGGAGCTGGGATACAGTCTTGACCGGATCAAAATTGATGAAGTTGATGTGCTGGAAATTTTGGAAAACATTAAGATTGATAAGTCCCCAGGGCCAGACCAGATTCATCCTAGGCTGCTCCAGGAAGCGAGAAAGGAGGTTGCTAAGCCTCTGGCGAGGATCTTTGCCTCCTTACTCTCCACGAGATTTGTACCGGAGGATTGGAAGGAGGCGAATGTTGTTCCTCTTTTCAAGAAGGGCAATAGGGAAATCTCTGGCAATTACAGACCAGTCAGTCTTATGTCTGTGGTCAGCAAAGTTTTGGAAAGAATTCTGAGGGATAGGATTTATGACTATTTGGCAAAGCATAGTGTGATTAAAGGCAGTCAGCATGGTTTTGTGAGGGGCAGGTCATGCCTCACAAACCTAATTGAGTTCTTTGAGGAGGTGACAAGACAGGTCGACGACAGTCGAGCAGTGGATGTGGTACATATGGACTTCAACAAGGCATTTGATATGGTTCCCCATGGTAGGCTCATTCATAAAGTTAGGAAGTATGGGATACAGGGAGATTTGGCTATCCGAATTCAGAATTGGTTAGCTGACAGAAGACAGAGAGTGGTTGTAGATGGAAAGTATTCTGCCTCTAAGTCAGTGATGAGTGGGGTTCCGCAGGGCTTTGTTCTTGGGCCTCTGCTCTTTGTAGTTTTTATAAATGACTTGGATGAGGAGGTTGAGGGGTGGGTTAGTAAATTTGCAGATGACAAATGTTGGAGGTGCCGTCGATAGTATCGAGGGCTACTGCAGGCTGCAGCATGACATAGACAGGATGCAGAGCTGGGCTGAGAAATGGCAGATGGAGTTAAACGATAAATGTGAAGTGATGCATTTTGGAAGGGCGAACTTGAATGCTGAATATAGGATGTGCAAGTACATAGATCCCTCAAAGTTGCCACCAAAGTATATAGGGTTGTTAAGAAAGCATATGGTGTTTTGGTTTTCTTTAACAGGGGGATCGAGTTTAAGAGCTGCGAGGTTTTGCTACAGCTCTACAAGTCCCTGGTGAGACCACACTTGGAATATTGTGTCCTGTTCTGGTTGCCCTACTATAGGAATGATACATAGGCTTTGGAGAGGGTGCAAAGAAGGTTTACAGGATACTGCCTGGACTGGAGGGCTTGCTTTATGAAGAAAGGTTGAATAAGCTCAGACTTTTCTCTCTGGAGAGGAGGAGGAAGACAGGAGACCTGATTGAGGTATACAAGGTAATGAGAGGAATAAACAATCATTAGCCAGAGACTTTTCCCTAGGGCAGGATTGACTGTTATGAGGAGTCATAGTTTTAAGATATTAGGAGAAAGGTATAGAGGAGACGTCAGGGGTAGGCTCTTTACGCAGAGAGTTGTGAATGCATGGAATGCATTGCCAGTTGTGGTGGTGGAAGCAGAATCACTAGGGACATTTAAGCGACTGCTGGACATGTACATGGATAGCAGTGAGTTGAGGGGTGCGTAGATTAAGTTATTATATTTTACATTAGGATTAAACCTTGTCACAACATCATGGGCCTAAGGACCTGTTCTGTGCTGTACCTTTCTATGTTCTATGTAATACAGCAGCATTTAAATTTCCATCCTGACCCAAATGTAGGACATTTGATCAGAAAGTTCACAGATCGCAAAAAGATTGGTGGTGTGGTAAGGAGCAAGAAGAAAGCCTTAGACCTTTTCTTATTCATTCATCGGATGTGGACCTTGCTGGCTGGGCAAGCATTTTTTGCTATCGCTTGTTACCCTGAAGGTGCTGAGTTCCCATCTTGAATCGTTGCAGTCCACCTGCTGTAGGATGCCCCATAATACTGTTAGGGAGGGAGTTCCAGGACTTTGACTCAGTGACACTTGAGGAACAATAATATGTTCACAAGTCAGGATAGTAAGTGGCTTGGAGGGGAATTTGCAAGGGGTAATGTTCCATGTATTGCTGCCTCTGTAGGACGATACTAATAGGCTGGTAAGATGGGCAATACAGTGGGAAATGGAACTTAATTCTGAAAAATGTGAGGTAGTACATTTGGGAAGACTAACCAGGCCAGAGAGTACACGATGACTATTAAAACCATAGACGGTCGAAAGGACTTTGATATACATGTCCACAGATCCTTGAAGCAGCATACCGATTGTTGCCAGACTAAATCAGCTTCAGCAACACTGGATATTGCTACACCATGAAATTAAAATAATCCACAAAATTGTCCAGTTGTTCCTAATTGGACATGATGAATCACATATATCGGACACCCAAGTTTATAATTACAGAAATTAACTATTTATTATTAATACTGTAACTTTAGCAGAACAAAGTTAAACAATATCTAATTAAAGTCTTTGATTTAAATCCAGTCATCTTTGATCAGCCCTGTAAACAGACATAGTTAATGGATAAATTGAAAAGAAAATGAGAGTTGTAACTGGCCAGTTCATTTAAGCAGTTTTGAATGATGGTTGCTAAAGCTCCATGCAATCCTTGGGTGATGAGATGTTCACTGATATGTGGCACTGTATATCCAGATCACTGATATGTGGGACTGTATATCCAGATCACCGATACGTGGGACTGTATATCCAGATCACAGATACATGGCACTGTATATCCAGATCACAGATATGTGGGACTGTATATCCAGATCACCGATACGTGGGACTGTATATCCAGATCACAGATACATGGCACTATATATCCAGATCACAGATACATGGCACTGTATATCCAGATCACCGATACGTGGCACTGTATATCCAGATCACAGATACATGGCACTGTATATCCAGATCACAGATACATGGCACTGTATATCCAGATCACTGATATGTGGGACTGTATATCCAGATCACAGATATGTGGGACTGTATATCCAGATCACCGATACGTGGGACTGTATATCCAGATCACAGATACATGGCACTGTATATCCAGATCACAGATACATGGCACTGTATATCCAGATCACAGATATGTGGGACTGTATATCCAGATCACCGATACGTGGGACTGTATATCCAGATCACAGATACATGGCACTATATATCCAGATCACAGATACATGGCACTGTATATCCAGATCACCGATACGTGGCACTGTATATCCAGATCACAGATACATGGCACTGTATATCCAGATCACAGATATGTGGCACTGTGTATCCAGATCACAGATATGTGGCTCTATATATCCAGATCACAGATACATGGCACTGTATATCCAGATCAGAGATACATGGCACTGTATATCCAGATCACAGATACGTGGCACTGTATATCCAGATCACAGATACATGGCACTGTATATCCAGATCACAGATATGTAGCACTGTGTATCCAGATCACAGATACATGGCACTGTATATCCAGATCACAGATACATGGCACTGTATATCCAGATCACAGATATGTAGCACTGTGTATCCAGATCACAGATATGTAGCACTGTGTATCCAGATCACAGATATGTAGCACTGTGTATCCAGATCACAGATATGTGGCACTGTGTATCCAGATCACAGATATGTGGCACTGTATATCCAGATCACAGATACAAGGCACTGTATATCCAGATCACAGATATGTGGCACTGTGTATCCAGCTTCAATTCCAAAGTCACTGGTCAATGCAAACAACTTCCACAGATTGTTGGATTGTTTACAGAATCCGAACAGTGTGGAAACTGACCCTTCGGCCCAACATTTCCCCACCCACCCCTTATCCCATTATCCCACATTTATCCCTGCACCTAATGCACCTAACCTACACATCCTTGAACGAAATGGGCAATTTAGCATGGCCAACTTACCCTTGCACATCTTCAGATTATGGGAGGAAACCGGTGCACCCAGAGGAAATCCACGCACACACTGGGAGAATGAAACATTTTTGCTTGTGTCTTACAAACCAGAGTTCTTCTTTCAGAACTTTCGATAACTGGACGATAACTAGAGAACAACCAAAAACACTGTCTTCTGTCCAAACCATAGTTCAATCTATGGTTTCTATTACTGTATTTACCCCAACAATCTCATTGGCTGGCTGGCACTGGCCTCCCTTGTTTGCCCCTTTTAACATCTAAGCAGTTGTCACTCCTTCAGCATAATAAATCTCAGTTACTGAAATGTCTATAGTTGGCTTAGAACGATAATTAACCTACAATTAACTTTCCTGGCCAGTTCATGTGAACTAATATCAGTTTGTTTGTCCTAAGTATTGTTTTATTTGACAGAAAAGAGCTGCTGCCGAAAATCCAAACTTCTGCTCTCAGTTCCAAACCAAAAATGAGAAAAACAAAGAAAATTAGTGATGGTCCTAACAAGATAGATCAGTTGGTTAAGGCACCTTATGGTGTGCATGCTGCATAATCAAGGTATTGAATACAAGAGTAGGGAGTTTATGGTGGAGCAGTATTAATTTTAGTTGGGTCTCACTTGGCAGACTCTGTGCAGTTCTGGTCATCACACTTTAGGGAGGAGGTGATCACACTGGAGAGAGTATGGAAGAGATTCACCAGGATGTTACCTGGGCTGGAGCAATTCATTACAGAGAGCAACTAGATAGGCTGTGGTGATTTTCGTTTAAGCAGAGAAGGCCAAGGAGATCCTGACTGAGGTGTGCAAAATTAGAGGCGCATGGACAGAGTAGATAGGAAGAGCCATTTCTCCTCAGGAGATGGATCAATAATCAAGGGCCATAGATTTAGGATAATGGCAGGATATTCAGAGGGGGTTTAATGAAGATTTGTTTCATTTAGAAGGTGGTGGATATCTAGAAACCACTGCCTAAAAGTAGAGGCAGGAACTGTCATAATATACAAGAAGCGTTTGGAGAAGCACTATAGCATACAAGGATATGGCCCAAATTCTGGAAAATGGGACTAAAATAAATAGATGCTTGATGACCAGCATGGACAAGAGCTGAAATCCTCTATCTGTACAGCACACTCTATGAAACTTTGAGTCTCTATAATTAAAATGGCTCATGCCCCAACCCACTGTAGAATTCACTTTTAGATATAAAAGCAAAATATTGCAGATGCTGGAAATCTTAAAAGTGCTGGTAAAGCTCAGCAGGTTTGTCAGCGTCCATGGAGGAAGAAATGGTTAATTAACATTTTGGGTCAAGTTGACCAGACTTTTGAAATGTTAACTCAATTTCATAGGGCTGCCAGACCTGCCAAATTTAGCATTTCTGTTTAAGTTCTAATTTCAGATATTCTGCTTTTGTTTTTGTTCCAGTACTATTCTGTTAGAACATGAAAATATTTAATTTTACTAGAGGGCTAATTTAAGGCTAATAATGGTTAATGGTAGTAGCCAGACTCTAGCCAAAATGCACTCTGATAGAACTATAATACAAACAGTACAAACCAGCATGTAGTGACATTTTAGGGTTATAAATTGAACCTACTACAGCAAATTGTTAGCAAAAAATTCAACTTATGATCCTATTATTAGATCACAGATTGGTTTTGTAGTGGATCATTTATTAGATGTATTCTTCATAAATGGGTGTCAGTTGACATCTTTTATTTGTATCAGACATTACAAATGTGGAAGTTGAGATCAGTTTAGATTGTAGAAATATTTTGAATGTCTGAGTTCCCAGCAGTAGCTAAGTTCATCCAGGATATTATGAAAGATAATGCTGGTGAAAGATTCCATTCTATTCCTTTCTCTCTCCACTCTTAGTATTTTACGTGGAAGTTCATGTCTATCAGGAACCACTTCTTGGTGAAATGTTACGTAGCATTGCATGACTATTGCAAACAATAATTTCATATCAGTTGGAATATCTACATTTGTTTGTAATCTTGGGGACAGTAACCTATAATGACGGCTGTTGGAGAACTTTTGAAATAAATTTTAGTATTTTGCTTTGTGCCATATTTTAATTATATAAATCTATTAATGAATCCACAACAAAAATCTAAAGTTCAGCCAAACACTGAAACAGCGTGACCTTGATCACGTTGAATGGGTTTGCTCAGTTGGTGACTAGTACCACACCCGACACATCGTCTGAGTGGTCTGTGAATTATAAAATTTATACAATTGGATTTCTAATTTTTTTTTGTTCTTGGGTGTTTCAATTTATATATAACCAGCAGCACATCTCAATGCTTTAAAAGAGATCAAAGTTACTTAGTACAACAACTGCTGATAGTTAACTTTATCAAATTGTACTTAGCCAATGCGCAAATTTAAAGCAAGAGCAAAAGTTACGTGTGGAGATGAAAATGAGATCAATCTCCATGATTTTTGCTGCCTTAAAGATTCTCTTTCCAAAGTTAAGCGTTTGAAGACTTGAACTCGGATTCAGCAGCTATGTTGGCTTCAGTAGTCAAATAGTTCCTCTGAGAGATGCTCTGAACAGAACAGGCCCTGGGGGTGAGTGAGTGATGTGTGCTTCACTTTAATGGCACTGTAGGTTATAGCCTTTGGTAGCCTCGTTCATTACAGGAGAATTTGGGCACTGCTCTTTCTCTCCCTTTTGAGAAATAGTGACTGATTCAATTTATTTCTCTTAGGGTATCTGTACAAAATCAGAGCGATTCTTTTAGAAGATTTGTAGTTCAGGTTGATTATAAGTATGTAAGTTTACAACAGGATCTTGACCAGATGGGCTGGGAAGTGGCAGATGGAGTTTAATTCAGATAAATGTGAGGTGCTGCATTTTGGGAAAGCAAATCTTAGCAGAACTTATACACTAAATCCTAGGGAGTGTTGCTGAACAAAGAGACCTTGGAGTGCAGGTTCATAGCTCCTTGAAAGTGGAGTCATAGGTAGGCAGGATAGTGAAGAAGGCGTTTGGTATGCTTTCCTTTATTGGTCAGAGTATTGGGTACAGGAGTTGGGAGGTTATGTTGTGGCTGTACAGAACATTGGTTAGGCCACTGTTGGAATATTGCATGCAATTCTGGTCTCCTTCCTATCGGAAAGATGGTGTGAAACTTGAAAGGGTTCAGAAAAGATTTACAAGGATGTTGCCAGGGTTGGAAGATTTGAGCTGTAGGGAGAGGCTGAACAGACTGGGCTGTTTTCCCTGGAGCTTCAGAGGTTGAGGGATGACCTTCTAGAGGTTTACAAAATCATGAAGGGCATGGATAGGATAAATAGACAAAGTCTTTTCCCTGGGGTCAGGGAGTCCAGAATTAGAGGGCATCGGTTTAGGGTGAGAGGGGAAAGATATAAAAGAGACCTAAGGGGCAGCTTTTTCACACAGAGGGTGGTACGTGTATGGAATGAGCTGCCAGAGGAAGTGGTGAAGGCTGGTACAATTACAAATTTAAAAGGCATTTGGATGGGTATGTGAATAGGGACAGTTGTGGGCATTTGGATGTGGGCCGGGTGCTGGCAGGTGGGACTTGATTGAGTTGGGATATCTGGTCGGCATGGATGGGTTGGACCGAAGGGTCTGTTTCCGTGCTGTACATCTCTATGACTCCAAGTTAGCTTGCTGAGCTGGAAGATTTGTTTTTAGACATTTTGTCACCATACTAGGTTACATCATTGGTGAGAGTCTCTGGTGAAGTGCTAGTGGTATGTCCTGCCTCTTTCTTTATAGGTCTTGGTTTCTTAAGGTGGGTGACGTCATTCTTTTTTTCAAGGGAAGGTAGATAGGATCTAAATTGATGTGGTTATTGATGGAGTTATAGTTAGAATGCCATGCCCCTAAGAATTCTTGTGTGTATCTTTGTTTCGCTTGTCCTAGGATGTGTGTGTTGTCCCAGTCATAGTGGTGTCGTTCCTTGTCTGTATGTATGGAAACTAGTGATAGTGGGTCATGTCTTTTGGTGGCTGTTTGGTGTTTGTGTATCCTGGTGGCAAGTTTCCAGCTTGTTTGCCCAATGTAGTGTTTTTTACAGTTCTTGCATGGTATCTTGTAAATGACTTTAGATTTGCTGGTGGTATCTAATGGATTGTTTAGTTTCATTAGTCACTGTTTAAGTGTGTTAGTAGGTTTGTGGGCTACCATGATGCCTAGAGGTCTAAGTAATCTGGAAGTCATATCTGATATGCCTTTGATGTAAGGTAATGTGGCTATATGTTTTTGGTTGCGTTGTCTATTTGTTTGGGTTTGTTTCTGAGGAAATGGCGGATTGTGTTTACTGGATACCCGTTTTTCTTGAAAACCTTGTATAGATATTTTTCTTTGCTTTTTGTTGCTGTTCTTGGGTGCTGCCGTGTGATGTTTCAATGAGCTACACTGTCTTGATGCAGCTCCATGTGTGTGCGCTGGGATGATTGCTTTTGAAGTTCAGTATTTGGTCTGTGCTTGTTGTATTTCTATAGACACTGGTTTGAAGCTCTCCATTGACTGTACGTTCAACTGTCACGTCTAGGAATGGGAGTCTGTTGTTGTTCTCCTCGTCTTTTGTGAATTTTATGCTTGTTTGATATTGTTGATGGAGTTGTATGTTGCCTCTAATTTATTCCATTTTGTGATGACAAAGATGTCATCCATGTAGTGGACCCAAAGTTTGGGTTGGATAGACAGGAGGTCTGTTTGTTCAAGTCTCTGAACTACTGCTTCTGCAATGAACCCTGATATTGGGGATCCCATGGGTGTTCTGTTGACTTGTTTGTAGGTTTTGTTATTGAAGATGAAGTGGGTGATGAGGCACAGGTCCACTAGTTTGAGGATGTTGTCTTTGCTGATGAAATTGTTGCTGTCTGGTATTTATTGTCCTGGGTTTCCTAGTAGTGATGCCAGGTCAATTGTTGATTGATGTGAAAAGGGCTGTAACATCAAAGGATACCATTATTTCATTCTCTTTTATCTTGGTGTCATTGGTGTTCAGGAATTCTTGGGTGGAGTGAATGGAGTGGCGTGAATCTTCAGTTAGGAGTTTTAGTTTTTGGTGGAGTTCCTTGGCTAGTCTGTATGTTGGTGTATCAGATAGGGAGACTAGGGTTGGGGGGAGGGCCCAGGTTTGTGTATTTTTGGTAATCCGTAGAAGCGTGGTGTGTTGGACCCATCTGGTTTCATATTTTGAAAGTCTGTCCTGTTTAATTCTCCTGATTTTTAAGTCCTGTTAGAAGGGATGAATGTTAGAATGGTTGCTCACAGTCTGACCTTTCTATGCATTCCAACTTTGTTACTGTCCCAAAAACACTCCAATCATGCTTCCACGTTACATAGTGGGTTAGCCCAGATCAACGGCATGTTCACAACACTGGTAATGGACCTGGGAATATTTGGTTTCAGTACAGTGTATTTCGAGAGTTGAAAACTCATCTCCACCGCCTCTCCTCCTCTTGCTCTCCTTTTCTGCCCATTTATCTTGAATGCGAAAACTATTTTTCATTGCACACTAATTTCTTTTGAATCTGTTCTTATTGTACATTCAGAAATTTGGAGAGCTTCACGTAGGACAAATCGAGCAAATGCGCTGCAGACACAGAATACGAGTGCTACAGAACTTAGAAGATACCACTAAACAAAATGTGGTAAGTTTACACCATCAATTAGTGCAATTTAAAAGAAAACCAGAGTTGTTTTCCTTTATGCATTGCTTCTGCGATGATCATTTATTGAATATTTAGTCATTACAAAAGCAAATAAAAACTGAATCTGGCAAGTTACTGATCCATCAGTCTACACTTGCTCATGAACAAAGTGATGAAGTGTGTCGTTGACAGAGCTATCAAGTGGAATTTGGATAACAATAACCCACTCACTGATGCTCAGTTTGGGTCCTGCTGGATCACTCAGTTTCTGACATTATTGCAGCTTTGATTCAAACGTGCAAAAGAGCTAGGTTGGAGATGTGAGGTAGAAATGACTGTCCTTTGCATCAAGGAGCCCTAACAAAATGGGAGGGGATGGGGATGGGTAAGCCTCTTCTCTGTTTGGAGTCAGTCCTGATACAGAGGGAGGTGATTGTGGTTAAATGCCAGTGATGTCAGTTCAAGAACATCAGTGTAGTGGTTGCCTCCAACCATCTTCAACTGCTTCATCAATGACCTGCCCTTGCATTATAAAGTCAGAGCTGCAATGTTCACTGATGGTTCCACAGTATGCATTATTATTTGAAAACTCTCAGATATGGCTGTAGTCTGTGTCCATATGTAGTAAGAACTGGACAACATCCTGGCCTGGGCTACTCAGTGGTAAGTAACATTTGATAACAAAACTATCTCCAAAAGAGAGAATGTGACTTATTTTCTCTTAATGTTCCTGTCACTGAATCCTCTACTATCAAAATTCTGTGGGTTACCATTGAGCAGCAACTGAACTGAACTAGCTAAATAAATACTGTGTCCATGAGGGCAAGTCAGAGGTTAGGAACCCTTGTAGTGCGTAACTCCACCTCCTGACTCCCCAGAGCCCGACTACAATCTTCTAAGCACAAGTCAGGAATGTGATTGAATATACCCAGATGCCTGGATGACTGCAGCTTTGACAACATTCTTCACACCATCAAGGAATAAAGCAGCGCATTTGATAAGCACCCTGCCCATTCCCTAAAGCTTCACTCCTTATAAACCTGATGCAAAGTGGTGGTAATCTGTACCTACCTGAGGTACACTGCAGTAACTTGTCAAGGCTCCTTCAATAGTATTTTTAATAACCTACGACCTCGACATTTTTAGGACAAGGGCACAAATGTACGAGAAGGTGACTGTCTGCTCTCCATTTCGTAAGATCCGCAGCATATCTGATTGTAACCTCAAATTCCCACTTGCTCCTGATCATCTTTCACCCTTTCCTTACCAAGAATCTATTAACCTCTGCTTTCAAAATATTCGACTCTGCTTTGTTCTGCTGTTTCAGGAAGAGTTCCAAAGAGACATAGCCCTCATGATTCTCACTTTGCTTTTCTGACCAATCTCATTATTTCCTCCTTTATGCTTCACTCTCATTTGGTTACCATGAGGCTGATTAGTTGTCATTATCACTTCTCATCTCTGCCCAAACTGCTTCCACATCCTGTTTTTTCTGAAATCACATCATCCCTCCATTACAACCATTAACTAACAGAGTCAACACTCTACCTTTCCCAGCTTCCTGTCCTTCCTGAAGTACTCATCAATACCAGGTGCCAATCCATGTCATCCTGCAGCCTCTTAGATCATGCATTATCAGATTATACTAATTGTTGAACAATGGAGCTAAACTAAATTTAAAAAATATAAAGGATAAAACAAATCAGTTGAAAGGGACAGTTCATTTGAGTTTTTTAAGCATTCAGGACATTTATTAATGATTTTAAAAGTTGTTTAGCCTCTGAGTTAATGGAAGGCCATGGGGCTAATTTAACATCTTCAATATAATTTTGCAGCTTAGAGTTGTGGCACCAGACGTTTCATTTAGTACTGAAGGGCTCGGAGACCTCTATGACCTTTTCAAGGTGAGTTTTACAGGAGCTGGCAATTTTAAGTGACTCAACCACAGATGTTCAATTCTGAAGGTTAATGAGTTCTTCCTGAATCTTCTGTGTTTATAGTTCTATATGGACACCTTATGAAATAAAAATTGGTGGCATTTTCTTCACATGCATACTAATTCTGAAGTGTAACTAGGCCCTCTGCTAATGATACTTAGTTGCTCATAAGAAGGTATTCAAGATTGAGAGACCTGCTGTCATTTTTATTGTAGAAATTGACAAACTGTATGGATGCTTGGTTGGTTCCTGTTGGATTTACCTGATAACGTTTGACTGCAATGACCATTTCAGCACCTACAAAAGAGTGTCACTTGGAAAATAGCCTCTTTGGTAATGAATATGGAACTTCCGCAATGGGAACTGGCAAAAGAAAGAAACTGCATTGCAATCTTTAGTTAGAATGGAATAATTTGTAAAAATATATTCTAGATTCTTACTCTGCTTTTAAACTGTATATTTACCTTGTTTTTTCAACTAGAGAGAACATCTTTTAAGTTGTTACTGGGGTGGGAATGGCTCAGCAGTGTGGCATCATGATCCCAGCCTCCCATATCTGGAACAGTACAGAATAAATTGTTTCCAGTTCAGCAATCTCTTCTATCTTCTAAGCCCCTGGACGTGGGGTACCCATACAGATCTTCTAGCCCAGAGAACATTCCGCATACTCGATGAAAATGAAGATTCCCTAATTGACTTTAAAGAATTGGTCAGTTGTTTAGGTAACTACCTTTTAATCTCTCTCATGCAGAGTTAATTAATGTAGATATGTATGAACTGTCTGCTTAAAATCTTGGTATCATTTTGTGCTAGTTACAAAATATTCAAGCTGCAGAAATAGTTTGCTTTGTGTTGACGTACGGAGAATGCAGAAGAGAAGATCTTGATTGAATAAGTATTTTACTTTTATATCATAGAAATAATGTACTATGGAGACATCAGTGAAAAACTCAGATTGTTGTACAGGCTGCACATTCCACCAGGTAAAGTGATCCTTAAAGTTAGTAAATTTGATGCTGAAGTTGTTAAATGCACATCAGTGCAGTTAGTAAATTCTCCGTTTGAGTTTAAATTTTACACCTGATTTTTGTACTGCTTGCATAATATTAATGAGACGTTGGCTTTCATCTTATTTGTACTTGCTATGATTTATTAGTTTGTAAATATAGATGTGAACTTAAGATCCTCTAAATCTTTGCTTATCTTATCCTGTTCCACTTACCAATCACCTTTGTCATTGATTTTATTCATTCATGGGAAGTTGACATTGTTGGGTAAATTAGAATTTGTTGCCCAATCCTAATTACCCTTGAGAAGCTGGTGGTAATCGTCATTTTCTCGTCTTTCTGTTCTATTGGACGAGATGTTAATCCTATCTGTCCTCAAGTGAGTGTAAAACATCCAATAGTGCTATTATTAAGAATATAGGAGTTATTCCTGATTTCCTGGTCAACACTTATCCCTCAAAATACAATATTGGTTCATTTCCGATAACTGTTAATCATGAAAGGCAATAGTTGAAGCAAAAATTTACTTTGTTCCCCAGCTTTTCCTGAACTGCTGCAGTCTGTGTAGTGAAGTTACTCTTACATGCAGTTAAGTTTGGAATTGCAGGATTTTGACCCAGTGATGTTAGTTGAATTTGAAGTCAAGATGGTGTGAGATTAAGAAGAAACTTGTAGCTAGAGATGGAGCTATAACTGCATCTATTGTGTCAGAGGTTGCTGTTGAAGCACCTTTGGCATTTTATAGATGGTATGCACTGCACCCTGCTGGTGGAGAGAGTGAATGTATGGGTGTGAAAGGTAATGGATGTGTAATCAAATAGGGTTACTTTGGCTTAGAAAGTATTGCCATGCTTCTGACGTTTCTTGTAGATAATGGAAAGCTTTGGGTTTTCAGGAAGTGACTCACGTACCACAAGATGTCCACTTCTTGTTGAACATTTACATGTTCAATCGCCAGGATGCTGACTTCAGGAGATTCAGTAATGACGAAAACCATTGAACATCAAAGGGAATTAGATTTTGTTATTAGAATGACTCATGCCCAGCATTTATGTACCATAATTGCTACTTGCCAAATTTTGACTGTTGTCCAGGCCTTGTTGAATATGGGCAGTTACTGACTATCTGAGGTGGTGAGAATAGAACTCAGCACTCCAATTCTGGGAAGCTAATTGATGAAGCAGCTGAAGATGACTAGGCCTAGGACTTTACCTTGAGGAACTCCTGCAACAATAACAATATCAAAATCAGAAATTGTTAGAAAATCTCAGCAGGTCTGGCAACATCTGTGAAGAGAAATCAGAGTTAAGGTTTCAGGTCCGGTGACCCTTCCTCAGAACAGAGTTTCCAGTTCTGAGGTAGATAACTGGACCCGAAACCTTAACTCGGATTTGTGTGCACAGATGCTGCCAGACCTGCTGAGCTTTTCCAGTAACTTTTGTTTTTGTTTGATTCAGTTCTTTCAGTTTTACCCTGTAACAATATACTGGAGCTTGGATAATTGACCTTGAGCGAGTATAACTATCTTCCTTTATAGTATCTCTCCAGTTAGTAGAGAGTGCCTACTCTTCCTTCAATTCCCCTGACTTCACATTTACTGGACAGCCGTAACGTTGTCAAATGCTGCTGCTATGTTCTGGGTAGTCACTGTGACCACAGCTGTCTTGGTTTGGACCAAATTGTCATAACGATGAACGGTGTGTGTTGGTGAGCAGGTTATTGGAGAGAAATACTGTTTTAATAATATTATCCTTCATCATTTTATTGTTGGATGAATGTAGACCAATGATGCAGTGGTTGACCACATTAGATTCTACCCTGATTTTTGTGGGGAGGATAAGCCTAGGTAATTTGCTTCTTTGCCTATATTTATAATTGCATCAAGTTTTTAAAAAATCCTATCCTTGTGGTTAAATTCTTTCATTGTCTCACATGTCCTTATCTATCTCTTTTCATCCAGCCATATAATAGATATCCTTCCCCACGAACTCTGTTCCTCTAATTCTGGACTTTTATTGGCCTCTGGGTTTTCTGCCATCTAGTCTATGCGCCCCACCTCTAACCACCCCCCCCCCCCCCCCCCCCTCCCCGCTTCCTTTTGTCATCAGTGTTTAGTCACTAATCCTAATATCTACTCCTTTAGCTTATAGTCATATAGCATGGAAACAGATCCTTTGGTCCAACTAGTCCACACCAACCATGTTCCCAAACTAAACTAGTCCCACTTATCTATGTTCAACCCATCTTCCTCCAAACATTTCCTCTTCAGGTACTTATCCAAATGTCTTTTAAATGTACTGTGCCCATGTCCACTTCCTCTGGCAGTTCATACTAACCATTCTGTGCAAAATAGTTGTCGTTCATCTCCTTTTTACGTATTTCTCCACTCATCTTTAAAAAAATGCCCCCTGGTTTTGAACTCCTCCACATTAAGGAAAAGACCTTCGCTAATCAAATTATCTGAGCCCCTCATAACTATACAAAATTATGTAAAGTCACCCCTCCAACTCCTTTGCTCCAGGGGAAAAAGTCTCAGCCTATCCAGCCTCTTCTTATAAGTAAAACCATCCACACTCAGCAACATCTTGGTAAGTCTTTTCTATAGCCTCTCCTGTTTAATAATATCCCTCCTATAACAGGATAACCAGAACAGCACACAGTATTCCAGAAGAGACCACACCAAACTCCTGTACAACCTCAATATTAGATCCCAACTCCTTTTCTCAAAGGTCTGAACAATAAAGGCAAGCATGCTAAATACCTTTTTAACCACCCTGTCTACCTGTGACAAATTTCAAAGAATGATGTACCTGAACCCATTCTGGACTGCATTCTGGGGAAGGTGGGACCTGTACAAACAGGACGGGTTGCACCTGAACCAGAAGGGCACCAATATCCTGGGGGGTAGGTTTGCTAGCACTCTTCGGGGGGGTTTAAACTAATTTGGCAGGGGGATGGGATCCGGACTTGTAGTCCAGCAAGTAGGCTAGCTGTTTGTCAGGATGTCCAAGAATGTAGGGAGGCTGTGGAGAAGGTAGCACTGACAGGGAATACTTGCGGACACAGAGATGGGCTCAAGTGCGTATACTTCAACGCAAGGAGTATCAGAAATAAGGTGGGTGAACTTAAGGCGTGGATCGGTACCTGGGACTACGATGTTGTGGCCATCACGGAAACGTGGATAGATGAGGGACAGGAATGGTTGTTGGAGGTTCCTGGTTACAGATGTTTCAGTAAGATTAGGGAGGGTGGTAAAAAAGGGGGGTGGGGGGGGTGGCATTGCTAATGAGAAATGGTATAACGGCTGCAGAAAGGAAGTTTGAGGGGGATCTGCCTTTGGAGGTAGTATGGGCTGAAGTCAGAAATAGGAAAGGTGCAGTCACCTTGTTGGGTGTTTACTATAGGCCCCCCAATAGCAGCAGAGATGTGGAGAAACAGATTGGGAAACAGATTTTGGAAAGGTGCAGAAGCCACAGGGTCGTAGTCATGGGCGACTTCAACTTCCCAAATATTGATTGGAAGCTCTTTAGATCAAGTAGATTGGATGGGGCGGTGTTTGTGCAGTGTGTCCAGGAAGCTTTTCTAACTCAGTATGTAGATTGTCCAACCAGAGGGGAGGCCATATTGGATTTGGTACTCGGTAATGAACTGGGACAAGTGATGGGCTTGTTAGTGGGTGAACATTTTGGTGATGGTGACCACAATTCTGTGACTTTCACCTTAGTTATGGAGAGAGATAGGTGCGCACAACAGGGTAGATTTTACAATTGGGGGAAGGGAAATTACGATGCTGTAAGACAGGATTTGAGGAGCATAAGTTGGGAGCATAGGCTGTCAGGGAAGGATGTGGTGGAAATGTGGAACTTTTTCAAGGAACAGATACGACGTGTCCTTGATATGTATGTACCTATCAGGCAGGAAAGAAATGGTCGTGTGAGGAAGCCTTGGTTGACGAGGGAGGTTGAATGTCTAGTAAAGAGAAGGAGGCTTACATAAGGTTGAGGAAACAGGGTTCAGACAGAGCAGTGGAGGGATACAGGATAGCCAGAAGGGACCTGAAGAAAGGGATTAGGAGAGCTAAGAGAGGGCATGAAAAATCCTTGGCAGATAGGATCAAGGATAACCCCAAGGCATTTTATGTGTATGTGAGAAACATGAGAATGACGAGAACGAGTGTAGGTCCGATCAAGGACAGTAGTGGGAGATTGTGTACTGAGTCGGAAGAGATAGGAGAGATCTTGAATGAGTACTTTTCTTCAGTATTTACGAACGAGAGGGACCGTATTGTTGAAGAGGAGAGTGTGAAATGGACTGGTAAGCTAGAAGAGATACTTGTTAGGAAGGAAGATGTGTTGGACATTTTGAACAACTTGAGGATAGACAAGTCCCCCGGGCCTGACGGGATATATCCTAGGATTATGTGGGAAGCAAGAGAGGAAATTGCAATACTGTTGGCAATGATCTTTTTGTCTTCACTGTCAACGGGGGTGGTACCAGGGGACTGGAGAGTAGCGAATGTTGTGCCCCTCTTCAAAAAAGGGAATAGGGATAACCCCGGGAATTACAGGCCAGTTAGTCTTACTTCTGTGGTAGGCAAAGTAATGGAAAGGGTACTGAGGGATAGGATTTATGAGTATCTGGAAAGACACAGCTTGATTAGGGACAGCCAGCACGGATTTGTGAAGGGTAGGTCTTGCCTTACAAGTCTTATTGAATTCTTTGAGGAGGTGACCAAGCATGTGGATGAGGGTAGAGCAGTGGATGTAGTGTACATGGATTTTAGTAAGGCATTTGATAAGGTTCCCCATGGTAGGCTTATGCGGAAAGTCATGGGATAGAGGGAAATTTGGCCAATTGGATAGAAAACTGGCTAACCGGTCGAAGTCAGAGAGTGGTGGTAGATGGTAAATATTCAGTCTGGAGCCCAGTTACAGGTGGAGTTCCGCAGGGATCAGTTCTGGGTCCTCTGCTGTTTGTAATTTTTATTAATGACTTAGATGAGGGAGTCGAAGGGTGGGTCAGTAAATTTGCAGATGATACGAAGATTGGTGGAGTTGTGGACAGTGAGGAGGGCTGTTGTCGGCTGCAAAGGGACTTAGGTATGATGCAGAGCTGGGCTGAGGAGTGGCAGATGGAGTTCAACCCTGCCAAATGTGAGGTTGTCCATTTTGGAAGAACAAATAAGAATGCGGAATACAGGGTTAACGGTAGGGTTCTTAGTCAGGTGGAGGAACAGAGGGATCTTGGGGTCTATGTACATAGATCTTTGAAAGTTGCCACTCAGGTGGATAGAGCTTGTAAGAAGGCCTATGGTGTATTAGCGTTCATTAGCAGAGGGATTGAATTCAAGAGTCGTGAAGTGATGTTGCAGCTGTACAGGACTTTGGTTAGGCCACATTTGGAGTACTGTGTGCAGTTCTGGTCGCCTCACTTTAGGAAAGATGTGGAAGCTTTGGAGAGGGTGCAGAGAAGATTTACCAGGATGTTGCCTGGATTGGAGAATAGGTCGTACGAGGATAGGTTGAGAGTTCTCGGCCTTTTCTCGTTGGAACGGCGAAGGATGAGGGGTGACTTGATAGAGGTTTATAAAATGATCAGAGGAATATATAGACAGTCAGAAACTTTTACCCCGGGTACAACAGAGTGTTACAAGGGGACATAAATTTAAGGGGAAGGGTGGAAGGTATAGGGGAGATGTCGGGGTGGGTTCTTTACCCAGAGAGTGGTGGGGGCATGGAATGCGCTGCCCGTGGGAGTGGTAGAGTCCGAATCATTGGCGACCTTTAAGCGGCAATTGGATAGCTACATGGATAGGTGCTTAATCTAGGATATATGTTCAGCACAACATCGTGGACTGAAGGGCCTATTCTGTTCTATTGTTCTATTGAACCCCCTAGGATCCTATTAACTGTATAAGTCCTGCTCTTATTTGTTTCACCAAAATGCAATACCTCATTTATCCAAATTAAACACCATCTGCCACTCCTCAGCCCATTGACCCAATTGATCAAGATCTCTTCACAGTCTTAGGTAATCTTCTTCAATGTCCACTATACCACCAATTTAGGTGCCACCTGCAAACTTACAAACTGTGCCTCCTATATTCTCCTCCAAATCATTTATATAAATGACAAACAACAGTACTGATCCCTGTCGAACACCACTGATCACTGACCTCCAGTCCAAAAAGCAACCCACCACCACCACCCGCTGTCTCCTACTGTCAAGCCAATTTTGCATCCACTTGGCTAGCTCATCCTGGATCCCAAGTGTCTAACTTAACATCAAGGTTTTTTCCCCAG
The DNA here is from genome assembly GCF_020745735.1 of Hemiscyllium ocellatum. NCBI lineage: Eukaryota > Metazoa > Chordata > Chondrichthyes > Orectolobiformes > Hemiscylliidae > Hemiscyllium > Hemiscyllium ocellatum. The sequence goes on along the minus strand of NC_083406.1, from coordinate 68,270,004 downwards.
AGGGGCTGTAAAATGCTTTGGGACATTTGCTTCATGTAAAGTGCTAAACTAACAGTAAGAAATCTGCTGAGAAGCTGGTTTTTAAAAACGTGTGGCTTTGCATAGTATTCATTGCTCAATTACTTTTTTCCCCACTCACCCTCTTGATTGATGTGGTGTTCTGCACCGAGAGCGTCTTGAAGGGATGTTACTTAATTCCTTGCCTTCCTGGGATGTTCACTGGTGAAAAACTACTGAAGCATATTTAGGTTGTTTTGGGGAAAAGCACGAACTTTTTTGTTCTGTTATTTCGGTAGTTCCATGACTGCGGAATTTGGAGTCACAAATGGGCCAGATGTCCTTCGTTAAAGGACATTAGTGAATGCTTTTTATGATGAGCAACCATGGTTATGTAGTTGCTATGAAGCTAGCATTTTGATAAATTCAAATTTCGCCATCTGCTATGTAGGATTAGACCCAGAACATGAACCTGGGTCTCTGGATTACTGGTTCACTGACATTACCACTAATCCCCCCCACCTTCTCCTGAGTTTGTTTGGAATGTAGTCTTGTTTTGATATTGTATCAAAATATACATTTTATTAAGTTTCCACATATGTCTGTCATTTTCAATTATATGCAACACTGAATTTTAAATGGGGGTCGTTTGATTCATTTAAATTTATTCTTGCTTTTGTTTTCCTAGCCTATAATGATGATGACATAGATAACCTATCTCCTCTGAGGACCACCTTCGTTTCCAGCGTCCAACCTGATTACTTCAACAAATCAAACTGCAAGTGCATATTTACTCCTTAATGCAAAAAAAATGAAGTTTTTCTCTAAACTGTCATCCAAAGTTACGAAACCAAAATATTACTCGGTAACTCAAAATTACTGATGGGGAATCGTCTATACTTTCCAAATCATAATTCTCTAAATTACTTTTGTATAAAAGTGACTTATTTTGGATCCAGTAGTGTGTTTTGGAAGGACTGGGAATCAAGAGGAGCTGTTTGAAAATGCAGCCAGTTGCATAACCCTGCCAGACTGGCGCACAATGAATTTAAAAGAAAAACTCACCATATTAAACAAGAATACAGGCCTCTATAACTATCATAGAATTCCTACAGCATAGAAAGAGGCCCTCAGCCCAACTAATCCATACCGACCCGCTGAAGAGTAACCCACCCAGACCCAATTCCCCTATCCTATATTTACCTGACTACTGCACCTAACCAACACATCCCTAAACACTATGGGTAATTTAGCATGGCCAATTTACCTAACCTGCACATCTTTGAACTGTGGGAGGAAACCCACACAGACACAGTGAGAATGTGCAAACAGTCACCTGAGGCTGAAATCAAACCTGGGTCCCTGGCACTAAGGCAGCAGTACTAACCACTGAGCCACTATGCCACCCCCAAATACAGAAGAATGCGAGGCAGGGATTACTTGTAATTGACACAAGATGAAGGTTGATGAAAAAATGCTTTTAAAGCGACATTTGTGACAGAGCAAAGGCTGGAATTTTTATTCACTGGAACAACACGAACAACAAATAGCTTTGGCATCCAGGTATGGCCTGTGAAAGCATGATTTTATAGAAGTCTTAAGAATAACAAACCAGGTTCCCCTCGACTGCCTGGGGGTTCTTGCCAAGAATAGGACCATAAAACGTCGAGATGGCTGTTAGTATTCAAATAAATAGTGTTGTTGGGGTTGTATATTTCCAGTGTTATGATTGGTAATATTGGACAAAGATGCTAAAGCTGGCAGAACAAATATGCAAAAATAAAACTAGAGAATTTCCTTGAGCTCTCAAAATCTGGAGACTAACCTCATTGCCTAAAGATTTTTATAAATGAGAAGCCACCAGCAGAAGGACCATTTCTCTTTTCTAAACCCAACCTACTAATTGGCCCCTGACCATCTCTTTCCATGTAAGTCATTAAAACCTCAACTTTGCAGTTACCAATTAAGTTAAATGACTTATCAGCTGAGAACTTAAGTGACATGCTGTCTTGAAAATGTTTGAACTTACAGATCAAATTTGACTTTGACCTGTTTTTACTAAGAACACATTACCTCTGTAAACTGAAACCTAAAATCCATCCTTAAATAATTATTACAAACCTTTATCACAATCTACCTTAAAAACATATGGTCTACTTATGGTAAACCTGTATCTCGTGTTATTTTTATGTGGCTGGGGCTGTTGCCAACAATACCAGGTCTAATTTTGTAATGAGCATCTTTGAAATGGTGAAACCCCTTAAGTTAATCACAAAAGTGGTAATGTCTCTACCCTTGGGTTCAAGTCCCACATGCTCCAGAAATGTGCAATAATATCTCTGAACAGGTTGATTAGGAAAATGCTACACTGGTTAGTTTACACTTGGTGTATAGATGCGTGGACTAATTAAACAACTATTATTTAAAAGGTGGAGCAACCAATTACCGACACCAATTGAAAAAAATGCTTGAAGATTTGGTTAAAAGAAAAAAGGAAGCCACAAAAGATCTTCCGTTGATGAACCAGGTATGTTTGTCATTTAATTTTCAGAAATCTAAACCTTGTAAAAACAAAAGTAAACTTTTCTATGTAGGCAGTGCCAGGATACCTTTAACTCAGGGACAGTGGGGAGTGACAAGACTTGCACTAGAGGAGTGGGGGTGGCCACAAATACAAAACTGTTGGTAGTATCTGAAAAGGAATTTAATGTTTATGCAGCTAGTCCCCCTTTAATCCCCATATTATTGATTTCAATCCTTGCTGCAACCAACCAATCAGTGGACAATGTATTGTTTGCATTTTAGTGCCAACAACTGAACTCTGCTAGTTTTCAGAGCATTTACATTACAGTAAAATTACACCATTTTGTATTTCCACTGTCTTTTTGACTTTTTATCCAATTGCTTCTTAAGTTCTCTGGCAAAATATGAGCCTGATATCACTTCAACCTCCACCAAGGGTACAAGACAGTAGATCCCAAATCCACACCAGCTGGAATAGGGACAAAACTGTGCAGTTAGCACTAATGTCATCTGTATTGGCTATAGTCCTGTTGTTGTGTTGTACTGCCAAGCTATAAAGTCATGGCAGAGGCTCCTAATTTCTTTTCACCATGTGGCTGACCAGGAAAATCAATTGCCTACCATTGATGTATGCTGTAAGGATTTAAAGATTGATATTAAACATATTTGACTGTCCTATGAACCTTGGCCAATCCACTAATATAGGGACGCTGATCTATCGGTACATCTGTTGTAGTTTCATTGTTACATTGCAACTATATGTTCCTGTCAATACACTACAGTGCTTGCTTTCACCCAGTTTCTGCTTGGCTGAGATCTAAAGATCAGAAGTACAGTAAGAAGTTGCTTCATTGGTTACACAGATGAGCAATTTGTTATCTTTAAAGTAATTTATACTGAAATTGGAATTGACTGATTTCAATAACTGCAACAAATGAAAATGCAACCAAATACTTGAGAATATTAACTGTTTGTCTATTATTCCTACCAACCCCCACTCCCACAAATTACCTGTTCAAATTTGATTCGAAGTGAAATAATAGTAGCCCACGAATTGCAGGTTAATATTTGAGAACAACAAAACTCTAGTACATAATTGTGCAAATACCTGCATTATGTACTTGGCCTGTTGAGTTGTGGATTTGGTGACTGACTTTACAATAATTTAGTTTTTTTTAAATTTAATCCCATGCAGAGAGAGTTCATCCAGTTTTGCAAGACATTATACAGTATGTTTCGAGAAGACCCAGAAGAGAACAACCTTTACCAAGCAATTGCTACAGTCACTACTCTCCTCCTCCAGATTGGGGAGGCAGGACAAAGGATACGTAGTTCAGGAAGTATTTCCGAACTGCCACCAAGTTCAAAAGAAACTGAAGTACTGACCCCTACAGATGGAGTAGATGCTGTGTTTGCAGAAGCAGACACGGGTGTGAAAAATAAACCTACATCTTCACAGCCTGGAGAGGATGACTGGAGTGTGTCCTTTGAACAAATTTTGGCTTCCCTATTGACAGAACAATGTTTGGTGAACTTTTTTGAAAGATCATTAGCTGTAGAAAGTAAACTCCTTCATGCAAAAGCAAATCAGTATCAACAGAGAATTAATCAGACAATCCACTAGCCTTTTGAATGTATATTCGTTTCAACGCTGGCAGTTGAAACCATAATTCTACTGTAAATAAATCTGTTGTTCTAAATGTTTGGGTACAATGTCAAGTTTACAGATTGTATGTGCAATTTTGAATAAATTCATTTGAGTACTTGTGGTAAAGTGTGTAATCCATGAAGTTTCCCAAAAACATGTGTAGTCATTTTTAACTTTATTTTTAATGAAACATTTACAATTTAATTTTCATCAACGTTGACTGTTTGCAGACCTGTAAAACAAAAAAATTAAATGTTAATCTGGCTGTCTTTCTAAATTGTACATTTTGACAACCCAGGCCAGTTCCAGTTTATGAAAATTCCATCAACTGGACGATCACCATTTAAAACTGGCACCAGCCAACAACTCAACTATTGCAACAGACTTTGCGTTGGGACTACAAATATACCATTGGAAAAAAAAAGCATCGTTCAACTTGCTTTCAGACAACATTAAGTTGACCACAATAAACAAATGAGAAAAAAATTGCTGGAAAATCTCAGCAGGTAACAATGAGGCAGCAGAAGGATTTAGACAGGTTAGGAGACTGGGCAAAGAAGTGGCAGATGGAGTACAACGTGGGAAAGTAGGAGGTCATGCACTTTGGTAGGAAGACTAGAGGCATGGATTATTTTCTAAATAGGGAAAACATTCAGAAGTCTGAAGTGCAAAGAGACTTGAGACAATACTGAATCAGAACTCCCAAGGTAAACTTGCAGGTTGAGTTAGTAGTTAGGAAGGCAAATGCAATGATGGCATTTGAGAGGACTTGAATTATAAAAGCAGGGATATACTTCTGAGGCTCTAGAAGGCTCGGGTCTGACCATATTTGGAGTACTGTGCATGATTTTGGGCCCCATATCTCAGGAAGGATATACTGCCCTTGAAGCATGTTCAGACAAAATTCACAAGAATGGTTCTAGGAATGAACAGCTTAACATATGAGGAACATTTCAGGACTCTGGGTATATACTCGATTGAGTTAAGGATAAGGGGGGAATCTAATTAAAACATACAGAATGGCCCGTACAGAGTGGATGTTGGAAAGATGTTTCCATTGGTAGAAAGACTGGGACCCAGGGGCATAGTCTTAAAGTAAAGGGAAGTGCTTTCAGAATGGAGATAAGGAGAAAAAAAAACGTCTTCAGCCTGTGTGGTGAATCTATGGAATTCACTGCCACAGAAGGCTGTAGAGGCCAGGTGGTTGAGTATATTTGAGACTGAGATAGATAGGTTCTCAAATATCAAGGGTTATGGGGTTCAGAAACATACCAGCCATGACTGAATAGCAGAGCAGACTTGATAGGCTGAATGGCCTAATTTCAGCTCCTTTGGTTTGGCAGCAGAATTTAACTGAAGAATCACTGGACCCAAAACTTTAACTCTACTTTCTCTCCACAGATGCTGCCAGACCAACTGAGTTTTCCTAATAGTTTCTGTTTACACTTTGTCAAAGTGATGTCTTAATCCACACAACTGCAGGACTGGAATAACTGAATTTAAAACAGCTTCCTTCTAATCCAAGTTGTTCACAGGATTGTTAATTTTTTAAACTTCAACTACTGGAACAGGCCCTTTCCTTGGGAGCAAGGAGGATTAACTTCAGGGACAAGTAGCTTTATATGAATTAAAGTATCATTGATAGATCACTTGTTCCTATGAAACCAATAAGAAACTGGTTATGCATAGAATCATAGAGAGCGAGATTCATACAGCAAATTTTAAACAGGGAATTATGGAAGGTATTACAGAATGAATCAACAGGAGTGGGCTTTTAAAAGCCACAGGACTTTAGTGATCTGATGGAACGGTCTCAGACATAAGAATGTGACGATCACTCCTGCCTTCAAAGCAAAAAGACTTTACTTCTGAATGGTAGTGTAATTATTGTAGCAGACATGGTGGTTGTAACAATTGGGTTAAAGCCCATTCTGAGGTCATGTTGTACAAACAGGAATATAGAGTTGCCTGTTACAAAGCAATCTCCAATGTGTCGACAGATTTCAGTGGGATCTGAGGGTCTTAAAATTAGTTCACCTTTTTAAGATAGTTTTATTGAACTGGTTACCGTTTCATGTGACACATACTGCTCTTAAAAGAACAGATATTTTTGTACAAAGAAACCCAGATCAAATGTGTATTTTGCTGTTCTAAAAAAGTCTACAAATGACCCAAGAAACAATGCACTGCAACTGAACCATGATAAACAGGATCAGCATACAAGTCAGCCACACATTAATTTGGGTTATAACAAAGCTATCCATTCTTCTTTTATCTGATATTTAAATTTGCTGTAACTTACCCTTGTAGGATGTTACAGGAACATAGGTTACCAACGTGTAAAGTTTGTTAGGAGAATCCTCATCCTCATTGCGCTTTCTGGATAAACGCACACGAATACGATATGGGACATTCCTGGAAGAAGTTTAAATTTTTGAACTTTCATTGCTTCATATTTTAAGCATAGAACTTAAGAGAACGCAGAACCTATTACAATTACCCATCAAGCCAAACTTGATGTATTATAATTGTACAATATGAAAACTGACATTTAATATACAAGCTTTCATGTTTGTTATCCAAATTATCCGCTGAAACCTTAATCTTAGTTATTAATCTTGTTATTTTTAAACATTAGCTTCAAGGTAGAAATTGGCTACAGTTAAGGATGTGTGTTAGGACCATAATTGTATACAATTTATATTAATGACCTAGACTTTGGAATACAAAAATAAACACAGGTTTTAGCGGTTGTACTATATTCACTGCTAAGGTGGATTTGAGAAAAATCAATCTTTTCTCAGTACAAATTCCATTAAACATTCTGATCAGCACAATTGTTTAAAGTCGATATTTTCAACCAAACTTAAGATTGCATTTTACATCTCGAATATTGAAAACAGATCTGACCCATTATGTTTAGCTTTAAAAGGTAAGTCTGCAAGGCGGCCAGGTCTGTCAATCAAGAGTTGGCGTGGAGACAGAGCGGAAGAGTCGGACATCACACAGAGCCGTGGTAATAGGGGACTTCATAGTGAGAGGAACTGACCGGGGTTTTTGTGGCAGCAGATGGGACTTAAGGATGGTGTGTTACCTTCCTGGTGCCAGGGCTAAAGACATCACAGCCAAGAGTGTGGGAAATCCTCAAGGACGAAGGTGAAGAGCCAGAGGTGGTGGTACATGTCGGCACAAATGATGTCGAGAAGAAGAGGAGGAACATACTACAGCGGGACTTCGGAGAACTAGGAAGAAGGCTGAAAAGCAGGACGTCCAAAGTGGTTATCTCTGGTTTGCTTCCAGTTCCTCGGGCTGGTGAGGCCAGAAACAGGGAGATAATGGACTTGAACGTGTGGCTGGGGAACTGGTGCAGGAAGCAAGGATTTAAATTCTTGGATCACTGGAGTATGTTTTGTGGTTAGCATAAATTCTACAAGAGAGACGGTTTGGACCTTAATAGGTTAGGGACCAGCATCCTGGCAGGCAGGTTTGCTACTGCAACACAGCTACATTTAAACTAAGTAGCGGGGGGAGGGGACAAATTGGATGTTTAAGAAGGAAATTGGAGGGAAAGTTAGAACAAGGGAAGTCAAGAAAGACAATTGTATCAATGAGGCAGAAAACTCAAAGGGATCATGCTGTAAGGTCGAGTGAAATAGGAGTTGGTGGGAAGGGTGAGGGCAGTAACAAATTAAAAATACTATACATGAATGGCACAAAGCATTAAAAATAAGATGGATGAGCTTCAGGCTCTTTTGGAAATTGGCAGATACGATATTGTGGGGATAACTGAGATGTGGCTTCAAGTGGACAGGAGGCCTGTGGACAGGGGGAAATGAACATTCAAGGCTACAGGTGCTATCGTAAGGACAGACTGACAGGCAGAGGGGGTGGGATGGCCATGTTGGTTTGGGATAACATTCAGTCCCTTGCGGGGGGACCGAGAATCAGGGGATGCAGAGTCAGTGTGGATAGAGCTGAGAAATACTAAGGGTAAAAAGATCCTCTTGGGAGTGATCTACAGGCCCCCAAACAGTAGTCTGGATGTCGGATGCAAGTTAAATCAGGAGCTGAAATTGGCCTGTCGCAAAGATGTTACTCAGTTGTTATGGGGGATTTCAACATGCAGGTAGACTGGGAGAATCAGGATGGTATTGGACCTCAAGAAAGAGACTGTGTAGTGCCTCAGAGATGGATTCTTAGAACAGCTGGTGCTGCAGCTGACCTGGGAGAAGGCAATTCTGGATCTGGTATTGTGCAACGAACCAGAATTGGTCAGGGACCTCGAAGTGAAGGAGCCATTGGGAAGTAGTGACCATAATACAATAAACTTCAATCTGCAATTTGAGAGGGAGAGGGTACAATCAGAAGTGACAATATTTCTGTTGAGTAAAGGGAACTATGGAGCTATGAGGGAGGAGCTGGCCAAAGCTCAATGACAGTGGAGGAACAATGGCGGATATTTGTGTATAATGCTGAAGATGCAGGATCAGTTCATTCCAAAAAGGAAGAAAGATCATAGGAGGAGGCATGGGTGGCCATGGCTGACAAGGGAAGTTAGACATATAAAGTTAAAAGAGAAAAAGTATAACATAGCAAAGATAAGTGGGAAAACGGAGTACTGGGAAGCTTTTAAAGAACAAGAGAGGATTACTAAGCAGGAAATATGCAGAGAAAAAATGAGGTATGAAGGTAAACTGGCCAATAATATAAAGGAGGATAGTAAAAGTTTTTTTTTAGGTATGTGAAAGGCAAAAAAATGGTTAAGACTAAAATTGCGCCCTTGAAGACAGAAACGGGAATATATTACAGGAAACAAAGAAATTGCAGAAGAATCGAATTGGTACTTCAGATCGGTGTTCACTGGGGAAGACACAAGCAATCTCCCGGAGGTAACAGTGGATGAAGGACCTGAATTTAAGGGAATTTATATTTGCCAGGAATTGGTGTTGTAGATACTGTTAGGTCTGATGGTTGATAAATCCCTGGGGCTTGATGGTCTACATCCCAGGGTACTGAAGGAGGTGGCTCGAGAAATCGTGGATACGTTGGTGATTATTTTCCAGAGTTCGATAGATTCGGGATCAGTTCCTGCGGATTGGAGGGTGGCTAATGTTGTACCACTTTTTAAGAAAGGTGGGAGAGAGAAAGCAGGAAATTATAGACCAGTTAGTCTGACCTCCCTGGTGGGAAAGATGCTGGAGTCTATTATAAAGGATGAAATTACGACACATCTGGATAGTAGTAGCAGGATAGGTCAGAGGCAGCATGGATTTATGAACGGGAAATCATGCTGGTCTAATCTTCTGAAATTTGTAACTCTGAGGATGGACGAGGGAGATCCAGTAGACGTAGTGTACCTGGACTTTCAGAAAACTTTTGATAAAGTCCCACATAGGAGGTTAGTGAGCAAAATTAGGGCGCATGGTATTGGGGGCAAAGTACTAACTTGGATTGAAAGTTGGTTGGCTGATAGGAAACAAAGAGTAGTGATAAACGGTTTCATTTCGGAATGTCAGGCAGTGACCAGTGGGGTACCGCAGGGATCAATGCTGGGACCGCAGCTTTTTACAATATATGTTAATGATATAAAAGATGGTATTAGTACTAACATTAGCAAATTTGCTGATGATACTAAGCTGGGTAGCAGGGTGAAATGTGATGAGGATGTTAGGAGATTACAGGGTGACCTGGACAAGTTAGGTGAGTGGTCAGATGCATGGCAGATACATTAATGTGGATAAATGTATGGTTATCCACTTTGGTGGCAAGAACAGGAAGGCAGATTACTGCCTAAATGGAATTAATTTAGGTAAAGGGGCAGTAGAGAGAGATCTGGGTTTTCTTGTACACCAGTCAATGTAGGTAAGCATGCAGGTACAGCAGGTAGTGAAGGCGGCTAATAGCATGCTGGCCTTCATAATAAGAGGGATTGAGTATAGAAGCAAAGAGGCTCTTCTGCAGCTGTATAGGGCTCTGGTGAAACCACACCTGGAGTAGTGTGTGCAGTTCTGGTCTCCAAATTTGAGGAAAGACATTCTGTCTATTGAGGGAGTGCAGCGTAGGTTCACGAGGTCAATTCCTGGAATGGCGGGATTACCTTACACTTAAAGACTGGAGCGACCGGGCTTGTATACCCTTGAGTTTAAAAGATGGAGAGGGGATCTGATTGAGACATAAAATTATTAAAGGATTGGACACTCTGGAGGCAGGAAACATGTTTCCGCTGATGGGCGAGTGCCGAACCAGAGGACACAGCTTTAAAATACGGGTAGACCATTTAGGACAGAGATGAGGAGAAACTTCTTCTCCCAGAGAGTGGTGGCTGTGTGGAATGCTCTGCCCCAGAGGGCAGTGAAGGCCCAGTCTTTAGATTCATTTAAGAAAGAGTTGGATAGAGCTCTCAAGGATTGTGGAATCAAGGGGAATGAAGATAAGGCAGGAACAGGATATTGATTAAGGATGATCAGCCATGATCATATTGAATGGTGGTGCAGATTCGAAGGGCAGAGTGGCCTACTCCTGCACCTATTGTCTATTGTATTCACAGCTAGTTCTACACTACAACACCCACAATAGTAGCACTCGTTGGGAAGCAAGTGATCTCAAGTGAGCAAACATGATGCATCAACAGTGAATTGAAGGCGGTCTTAAATCTCATCACTTGATTCTGGTGAAAGGCTCAGTTGCAAAAACAATTAGCCATGACAAATAATCCAACATTCAATCAAACCCAGCTTTAAATGTTTCTTCTGAGTATATTGAGAAACCAGCATAGGGAGAGACTGTCTTCTTAAGAGAGACTGAACAGGTCAGGCCTGTATTTATTGGGAGTTTAGAAGAATTAGAAGCGACTTTACTGAAACATTCTAGTTCCTTAGGGGAATTGACAGCGTAGACGCAGAGGTGTTGCCCCTTCTGGGGCAATCAAGAACCACAGAGCATAATCTCAGAGTTGGGAGTCGCACATTTAAGACAGATGAGAAGCAACTTCTTCTCCATCCCAACTGAAGTGGTACTGAGGAAATAAGGCATTTGTGAGCAAGTCAATGTTGTGATGGATTTCAACCCAAGGTCTTTAAAAGTAAAGAACTGGTTTTAATTTTTGAAATAATTTGATTTTGACATGTTCTCATTGAATTGGAAGATCGTAACACTTATTCCAAAAGGATAATACACCGGTACAATTCTTTGCCAGAGAGGAATGTGGAGACTGGTTCAATAAGTGTACCCAAGATAGATATAGATTTTTATTCAGTACGGGAATTGAGGGCTATTGAGTCAAGAAAGTGGAGTTGAGGATTATCAAAACAGCTATCCCCTGTCTAGGTGACATCTTCAGTGCCTTGAAGTTTTCTGTAAAGTGCTGCTCTACTGTATCTTCTGGAATTTATTTGTTTCCGTTCCTGCTGCTTCCAGTTGTCAGTTCTGGTAGCTCATTGTAGTGGCTGCTATATTGGATCTAGGCCTTTTTGTTTGTTGTTGGAGCCCACGGATGAGTGACTTGCTTCTAGAAATTCTCTGGCTGCCCTTCGTTCAGCTTGTGCTATGATCACTGTGTTGCTCCAGTCGAATTTGTGGTCCTTGTCACCTGGGTGATTAGTTACTAAGGACAGCTGGTCATGGCTAGTTGGTGTTCGTGGATGCAGATTGCTAGTTATCTGCCTGTTTATCCTATACAGTGTTTCATGCAGTCATTGCATGGCAGCTTGCACATGATGGGTAAACTGTCTTTTGTCTGGGTGAGTTGTCTGAGCACGCTGTCTGTTTATAGGCCGTCACGAATCCGAGTGGTCGGAGAAATCAGAGTTATTTCTGAGATGTATATTATAGAAGTTAGCATGGCTAGTGTATTAGGTCGTGGCACATCCTCATCGCGTTGTTTCTTTGCTAGACATCTGCAGATAAAGTTGTGGGGGCACCCATTCTTGAAGACTACATAGACCTTGACCCAATATATCAGCCACTACAATGAAGTAGCGGAACCGGTAACTGGAAACAGCAGGAATGCTACCAAATATTCCACAGGATACAGCACAGCAGCGCTTCACAGGAGGCTTCAAAGCACGGAGGATGTCATTTAGACATGGGACGAAACATCTGTAAACCAGCTTCCCAGCTCACCGAATGTACCCACAACCACGACAACCAGCACACGAGCTACAAATCTTTACACAAACCTTGAAATTAACAGGTATTTGGCATCTGTCTTTACAAAACAGGATGCAAATAACATCCCAGCCATAAGTCAAGAAACGATAGATAGGAATACCATCCCAACTGAAGTGGTACTGAGGAAATAAGGCATCTGTGAGCAAGTTAATGTTGTGATGGATTTCAACCCAAGGTCTTTAAAAGGAACTGGTTTTAATTTTTGAAACAATTTGATTTTGACATGTTCTCATTGAATTGGAAGATCGTAACACTTATTCCAAAAGGAGAAACAGAAAGCAGAAAAATACACGGCCACTAGCTTAACATCCATCACAATGGAAATGTTACAAGGTATTATTAAAGAAATTGTAGCAGGGAACTTGTACAAGTTCAATGTAAACAATCAAGATTGAGTTCAGAAAGAGAAATCATGTTTGAATAATCTGTTAATATGATGTATGGACATACTGTAGATAAAGAGAAATTGTGGACGTACACATCCCAGAAAACACTCCATTGTGGTGTTGCTTAAAAGGTTTTTGCAGAAAATAAAGCTTGTAATATAGGGGATAATTGATTAGTATCTATATAATACCAAGACCAATATTGGCTGGCTAACAGGAAGGCATAAATGCAATTCTATCAGGTTGGCAAATGTAAATGATTTGCCACAGGAATGGGTACCAGCACATCGACTGTTAACAATTTCTTTATATGACATGGTTAAGGGGATGGAAGGCATGGTGACCAAATTGGCTGATGACACAAAGATAGATAAGCAAAGTAAGCTATGAAGAGGAAATAAAGAGACTAGAAAAAGATGTGGAAAGGCTCAGTGAATGGGCTAAGATATGGCAATTGCAGTACAAGGTGGGAAAATGTGAAACTGACCCTTTGGCAGGAAAGGTAATAAAGTATATATTCTAAATGGTGAGAGATTACAGTACACTGGTGTTTCAATGACTCATTGAAACTTACAACATCCCAAGGCACCTTGAGAGAGTAGACGTGGACAGGATGCTTTATTTCAAGAGAGCATCTAGAACAAGGAATTACTGTTTAAACATCTATTTGTCCATTTAAAACAGAAATGAGACCAACTTTCCTTTCCTCTCAAATGGTCATGAATTTTTGGAGCTCTTTAAAAAGGCAGTGTAAACAGGGTATTAATTTTTTTTATAAAAAGGCTGAAGTGATTGATTCTTATTAAAGATGAAAGATTATGAGAGGTAGGCAGGAATGATGATTGAAGATACAATCAAATAGAAATCATTCTACTGAATGAAGGAGCAGACTTAATGGGCCAAATCCCTACTCCTTATCTGTGTGCTTTATGACGAAAGATATTGGCTGATTTGCACCTGACAGAAGCATGAAAATAAAGAGAAAAGTCAGCAACATGGGAAACAAATCTTAAACATCTGTAATGCTTTCTATACCCAATAAAACTAATCTTACCCAATGATCAGGAAATGCTTTTTAAAATAAAGCCATTGAAAGATTTGGGAAGTACAACTAATTGGTCTTACACATTCTATCTGTCCTGAGATACTTGTGAAATATAAGTGAGAATGTTAACTTTAGAAATGATTTCCTGTCCATTACATACCTTACACCTTTAGCCCAAACAGCCTTGTTCAAACGAGTATCAATGCGGACATCAGGAGTACCCATTTCCTTCACTGCAAATTTACGGATCTCCTTAATGGCACGAGGAGCACGTCTCTTAAAACCCCTTTTTAAAAAAAAAGCAAATCTAAGTTTTTATTTTGTCAATCACAACACTGACTTCTTGAATAAGTCTTAGCAGATACATTGCAACCAAATCAAGGCAGAATTTTTGTAAATGCTACCCTTTAAAGAAATATCTGCATTCTAAAACAATCAAGAGAAGCGCTTTCATTGCCCATGCACGTTTGTGAAGAGCTTCTCCAAGAGAGGGTTACACAGCATGGATAGATAATGGAGTGATGGCCAATTTGACTAGTCATCAAGTCAAATCCCACTACATAACATCAAGTCTGCAACCCTGTAGGTTACAGCATGTCAGGAGCAGCTCCAAATTGCTTTTAAATGAGTTGATGGTTTCTGCCTCAACCATTAAACTGGGTAGTAAATTCCAGGCACCCTCCACTCTTGGTGAAAAAAAAAAGGCTTTCCTTATGTCCCTTCCAAGCCTTCTACCAATCATTTAATTTCGTAACTCCAGCAATTGACCTCTCCACTGGAGAGGCAGATGGTATTGCCTATATACTTTATCCAACACACTGTACAACACAATTAAGTCATTCCCGGCTTCCTCTGACTAAGGAAAACATCCTTAGCTTATCCAATCTTTCCTCTAATTTGCATCCAGTGTCTTAGTGTCTTCAATACCTTGTTCAATGAAGGAAAGCATCCCAGTTACCTTCTTTACCACGTTCCTATCTGTCCAGTCACCCTCGGTGACAATTATAGACATGCATCCAAGGTCTTACTTTCGCTAGTCCTCTCACATTTCAAATACCGGAAGAAACATCAAAGCAGCGCTTCACAGGAGGCTCCAATAGCACTGATGATGTTCCCTAGCCAGGGTACGAAACGTTTGCAGCAAAAACTTCCAGCTCGGCGAACAGAACCTCTCACATTTCCTCCCATTTAATGAGTATTCCCTTCCTTTGTTTGCTGACACAGTTCTCCAAAATCTATGAACTCACATTTCTACAGACTGAATTCCAATTGTCACTTTTCCTTCCACTCAACCAAATATTGATATCTGTCTGCAATAGGTAGCCACCCCAATCACTATCATCTCGCCAATCTATTTTTGTGCTATATTTCAGTCTAAATCATCAATACATTCTGCAAACAGCAAGAGATTCTAGACTGGAACAACACTGAAATCATTGGCAAAAAAAATTAGAGCATTTCACTGACAAGATTAGGTGTACTAACTCCCACAAAAGATTCAATAAGATTGAACTTGCTGATGGTTTGTTAACCTGAGCATGCAGGTAAGACACAAGACTAGTTGATTGGAGGTTCAATCTTGGTAGACAACCAGTGGGAGCTTGCCAAATATAATTAATGGTCTAATCATTTTCTGATTTCAAATCTAAATCCCAGTTTTAATATATTCTGACATTGCTCATGATAGCACTGATGCCACTGTCCTTTTCACCTACCACAAACTATGTTCTCTCAGCAGATTCCATTGTTGCAGTTTCTGGCTGAACCAGGTTGTTTGCAAGACCATAGAAAGAAAGAACAAGAGTTGGTTGTTCAGCATCTTAAGCTTGCTCTGCCATTCAATAGGATGATGACTGAACCCACTTTCCCCATAACCCTTGATTCCTCTACTGATCAAAAACTATTCAACCTTAAATATACAAAACCTTGATGGCCTACACAAATACAGCTTCTGATCCCATATCCTCCCTGTAACCAGACCCATCTACTTCTGTATGAATAATACCATTTGTCACTGCCTGAGCCTCAGCCCAATCTGGTGAAATCCCAAATCCATGCTTCTGTAATAACCAGCTCAATTATTCCATTTCTCTCCTGTTCAAACTATATTTCATATGCTCAAGTCTCCTTAAAGCATTACTTCCCATATTTTAACCTGCACTAAACACCCATATTCCTACTGACCTACACTGGTTCCTGTTCCACCAGCACAACATTTCAAGTTCACCCTATGGTCTCACCCTCCCTCTCTTGCATTCAAAAATATACTATATAAAATACTTTGGACATTTGGGTAGATGTTAAGAAGCTAATTGAAAGACATGGATTTTAAGGAATACCTTGAAGCAGGAAAACAAGGAGAGAGGATCATTGACAGAATGCCAGAGCTAAAGGGACAACAGAGATAAAGATATGGCTACCAATGGTTGAAACGTTAAAGTATGAGAGTAGCTCAAAAGGTCGGAGGAAAGCAGTACAGATAGAATGGAAGCTTGGCTGCTGAACGAGACTGGATTGATAGGGGGGAGGGAACAATAAAGTGATTTTACAGGCATAGCATTTAAAAAATAGAGATAATGCTAAACCAAAAGCCAATGTAGATCATCAAGCATACAATGACAGGACAACTAGAAGCTGTGCAAGTTAGGACATGGGCAGCAGACGTTTAGATAACGTCAAGTTTATGGGCGAGCAGAAAGTAGGAATGTGTTAGTAAAATGTAGAAGTTTAAAACAAAAAGACATGGGTGAGTGGATTAACTGAGACAAGAGCAGTGCTGGACAATGTCACTGAGTTGGAAATGACTGTCTTCGTGATTGTATGGACATTGGTTAGAAGCTCATTTGGAGGTTCAAATATGACATCAAAAGTGCAGAGTCTGGTTCAGCTTCAGTCATTTTTCAGAGAGCAGTCCTAATTACTTAGGAGTTAGGTTTGTTGTAGGAACCAAACAGAATGCTCTCCCAGTATTTTGAGTAAATTTCTGCTCATCTAGGGAAGGATGCTCGACAAGTAATTTGCAACATAGCATAGGATTTCCATACCCAAATGGAGACTGAGTTCTCAAATACTATTACCAAGGAGCTGAAGATAGATGAGAAAGACAGAAGTGAAGAAGTCCTTGGAGACACAGAGGTTATGGTGTGGGAATGAAAGAAAAGCCTTTGGAAGTGCTGTATAACTGTTAAGGGTGTAAGCTTGCAATTGTAGGCCCATCCAGCTGGACAATAGTGAAGGTGCTTAGGGAGGAGACATGTGATTGACAAAGTCAAAAGTCACAGACATGTTGATGGATAGTTTACTTTGTCAATCACTTGGAATGTCATTTGGGACCCAAGAGCCATGGTAAAGATGCGATACAAACTAATTAGATTCTACATACAACTGATTAGAACTTCCACTGGGGCCTAATATTTACAAACTCGCCAGGATTTACTGTTCAAAAATCCTGAAGTCCACTGCATCACTGTCATAAAAACAGAAAACAGAAGCAGAGGTAGGCCATTTGGCCCTTGGAGCCAGCTCCATCATCCAATAACGATCATGACTGAACATCCAATTCAATACCCTCTTTTTCCACATGCTCCTTCATTCATTTATAGTCAATACCTAACTCCTTCTTGAAAACATTCAATGCCTTGGCTTCAACCACTTTATTTGGCAGAGAATTCCAAAGGCTCACTACATGATGTACAAAGAAATTTCTCATCTCAGTGCTAAATGTTCACCAATATCCTTAGACTGATCCCCCAGTTCTGGACTCCCCAGGCAATGGGAACGTCTTTTCTGCATTTACCCTGTCTAGTCCGAGAATTGTATAGGTTCCCATGAGACTTTCCCCTTCATTCTTCTAAACACCAGTGAATATATAATCACAATCAACCTAGTCTCATCATATATCAGTTGAAAATGTGTTGCTGGTTAAAGCACAGCAGGTTAGGCAGCATCCAAGGAATAGGAAATTCGACGTTTCGGGTATAAGCCCTTCATCAGGAATGGCATTCCTGATGAAGGGCTTATACCCGAAACGTCGAATTTCCTATTCCTTGGATGCTGCCTAACCTGCTGTGCTTTAACCAGCAACACATTTTCAACTGTGATCTCCAGCATCTGCAGACCTCACTTTTTACCCTCATCGTATATCAGACCTGCCACCCCAAGATTCAGTCTGGTAAACCTTTACTGCACTCACTCCAGAGTCAGAACATATATCCTAAGATAGTGACATCAATTACAATGCAAACATTTTCGTG
This sequence comes from Hemiscyllium ocellatum, assembly GCF_020745735.1. Lineage (NCBI taxonomy): Eukaryota > Metazoa > Chordata > Chondrichthyes > Orectolobiformes > Hemiscylliidae > Hemiscyllium > Hemiscyllium ocellatum. The sequence continues at coordinate 68,251,983 of NC_083406.1, read as the reverse complement.
GTTTTCATTTACAGAGGAATCTCTATTATCCAACATTTGATTAAGTGAATTTCAGATTATCCAAAAAAGATTGCAAGGTCCCAACGTTTGGCTAACTGTGTTATCCAGCATTCGATTAACTGAGCGAAATACTCCCCTCCTGTGTCCTTCGGATAATCACTGTTCCTCTGTACATTTAAACTGTAACCTCCAGTCTTGGGGGGAGTGGTGAGGACTTGGAAGTAGCAGACAAGGTTTTGATGAGACCGCACCTTGAGTATTACGTGCAGCTTTGGTTTTTTTTTAATTCACTCTTGGGACATGGGTGTCACTGGCTGGACCCAGAATTTATTGCCCGTCCCTAGCTGTCCTTCAGAAGCTGGTGATGAGCTGCCTTCTTGAACAACTGTAGACCATGTACTCTTGATACCTCCACAAATGCTGTTGGAATTCCCTCCCAAACAACATTTGGAACTTTCTAACAAGGATTTTAAAATGCGACAAATGCTAGCAATTAGATCCCATGATCTGTTTGCTACTTACAAATCATCAGCAATCCAAAGCAAGGACAGAGTTTACTGCTTTAGGGTGTAACTGAAGACCAAGAAAATGGTGCAACACAATTGATGTTGTTAGGGTTCTGGAGTTGGGTCTATAAAAGCAAGTTTAGCAAAATAAGCCAAGGTAAGGTGAGAATAGCTTTCTTTCTGCGCATCAAGTGGTTAGAATCTGGAATGCAATACTGAATGGGAGGGGGGTCAGGGGCTTTCACAGTGAAACTGAATAAGCATCTAAAGATTTGAGAGAGATAACTGAAAAAGTTTGGGAGTCATACTAATCAAGTTTCTACAGAGCCAACACAGATGCAACAGACAAAACAGCCACCTCCTTTCCACATAGAAGGAAAGTGAGGCAATTGCTGGAAATTTGAAGTAGAGACAGAAAATACCTGAAATGCACAGATCATCATCTGGAAACAAAAAAAAAACTCCACCAAGACGCTGCCATATCTGCTGAGCATATTCAGCATTCCTGTTTACTCTCCTTTCTGTGTGATCGAATGCCCTTCAGCCATCTGGATAAATGCAGCTCAACAATGCAAGCAGCTTGACACAGTTCAGAACAAAGCACGCCACTTGATTTGTCACCCCATTCACCACCTCAACAACCATGCTCTTGATCACCAACCCATAGTAAACTTTAAGTCACCACAAACAGAAGATCTTTGGGCTGCTCTTGGTTTAACTCGAGGGTACGATGCTCAGGGAAGGTTGAGAAGGTGGAACCTTCAATATAACCTCAATCAATATGGGAATTCAAGCCAGTGTTGGCACAACTGTGCATTGCAAACCAGCCATTCTGCCAACAACTCCAGAAAATACACAAGTCTGTAGTAACAGCGCATACACAGTCTGCAAAACACACTGCAGCAACTCACCAAGTCACTATAGACAGCACCTTCCAAACCTATTACCACCCTGGGAGGAAAAGAGGAGTATATGTGTGAGAACTCTAGCATCTCCAAATTCCTCTAAATCACACCATCCGGACTTTAAATATATCACTATTCCTTTACTATTGGCGGGGGGTCAATAACCTAGAACTTCCAAATAGCATCGTGGATGGACACATACCAATGAATTTTGGATTAGTGGTGCTGGAAGAGCACAACAGTTCAGATAGCATCCGAGGAGCAGCAAAATCGACGTTTCGGGCAAAAGCCCTTTATCAGGAATTCACCATCACCATCTCAAGGCAAAAGGGAGGATTGAAAAATGTGTTGCTGGAAAAGCGCAGCAGGCCAGGCAGCATCCAAGGAGCAGGAGAATCGACGTTTCAGGCATAAGCCTTTCTTCGGGAATGAGGAGAGTGTGCCAAGCAGGCTACGATAAAAGATAGGGAGGAGGAACTTGGGGGAGGGGCTTTGGGAATGAGATAGGTGGAAGGAGGTTAAGGTGAAGGCGATAGGCCGGAGAGGGGGTGGCGGCGGAGAGGCCAGTAAGAAGATTGAAGGTCAAGAAGGCGGTGCGGAGTCCGAGGGTTGGGACTGAGATAAGGTGGGGGGAGGGGAAAATGAGGAAGCTGGAGAAATCTGCATTCATCCCTTGTGATTGGAGGGCTCCTAGATGGAAGATGAGGCGCTCTTCCTCCAGGCGTCATGTTGCCATGGTCTGGTGATGGACGAGGCCAAGGACCTGCATGTCCTTGGCGGAGTGGGAGGGGGAATTAGAGTGTTCAGCCACAGGGCTGTTGGGTTGGTTGGTGCGGGTGTCCCAGAGGTGTTCTCTGAAACATTCCGCAAGTAGGTGGCCTGTCTGCCCAATGTAGAGGAGGCCACATTGGGAGCAGCGGATGCAGTAAATGATGCGTGTGGAGGTGCAGGTGAATTTGTGACAGATATGGAAGGATCCCTTGGGGTCTTGGAGGGAAGTGAGGGGGGAGGTGTGGGCGCAAGTTTAGCATTTCTTGCGGTTGCAGGGGAAGGTGCCGGAAGTGGAGGTTGGGTTAGTGTGGGGGGTGGACCTGACAAGGGAGTCGCGGAGGGAGTGTTCTTTCCAAAACGCTGATAGGTGTAATCTAGGTAGCTGTGGGAGTCGGTTTATAGTGAATGTCCGTGTTGAGTCGGTCATCCGAGCTAGAAATGGAGAGGCCTAGGAAGGGGAGGGAGGAGTCTGAGATGGTCCAGGTAAATTTGAGGTTGGGGTGGAAGTGTTAGTGAAGTGGATGAACTGTTCAACGTCCTCGTGGGAGCATGAGGTAGCGCCGGTACAGTCATCGATGTAGCGGAGGAAAAGGTGGGGGGTGGTGCCAGTGTAGCTGCAGAAGATGGACTGTTGCCAGTGTAGCTGCGGAAGATGGACTTTTGCCAGTGTAGCTGCCTGACCTGCTGCGCTTTTCCAGCAACACATTTTTCAGCTCTGATCTCCAGCATCTGCAGTCCTCACTTTCTCCTTATTCAAAAGTGAGGACTGCAGATGCTGGAGATCAGAGTCTAGAATAGAGTGGAGAGATAAAAATCAGGAATGAGGCTGCCTCATTCCTGATGAAGGGCTTTTGCCCGAAACGTCGATTTTTCTGCTCCTCGGATGCTGCCTGACCTGCTGTGTTTTTCCAGCACCACTTTAATCACCATCTCAAGGTCAACTACGAATGGACAATAAATGTTGGCACAACCAAAGATGTCCATATCCCATGATTAAATGGGGAAAAAAAACTCTTATATATAAATGACTCCATCAGTATGAAACTACCTTAGATGACAGAAACCTGGACAACACAAACTTGTTGAAATTAGAACATTTGTCCTATTAGGAGCTTCATAGAATCCCCAGTATGGAAGCAGGCTGTTTGGCGCATTGAGTCCGCAGCAACCCACCCAAACCCATCCCTCCACCTTATCCCTAAAACCCTGCATTGCCCATGGCCAACCACCTCCCCAACCTGCACTTCCCTGGACCCTATGGGCAACTTAGCACAGCCAATGAACCTAACCAGCACCTCTTTGAATTTATAGGCGTAAGAGATATATTTCCAACCAATTAATCCAGATGATTTAAAATTCTCTTTACTTACACGCCATGGATTCGCTTGTGGACATTTATTGTATATTCCCTCGTTACCACCTCGTTGATAGCTGAGCGGCCCTTTTTTTTCTCTCCACCTTTCTTAGCGGGTGCCATCTATGAACATGGAAAAGAATAGAGTCTAGTTATAACGGATGAAATGAGCAGCTTCACAAGGTATTACAATCCAGTCGCACCGAATGAAGCCGTGAGTCGCAGCCATTCACTCGCCGAGCTCCACCGCTCTGCTCAGTGCTGAGTCACCTCAGCCAAGGCTCCACACAAACAGCGGGTCACATTTGTGAACAAGCCGAGCCGGGGGTTGCCCAGTCAAACAGATCACCCCAGGTCAGTGGTTCTTCGACCGGGACGGAGGCGGACATTAGGCCCCAGGACCAGAGACCCAACATTAATTTGAATTAAACACTCTGACAGTGAGTCGGGAAGAGGAAATAAACCCAGCAGAATGTTGTTCCCTCTGCCTAGATCCGATTCCCCCACATTGTTCCGCTCTGCGAGCTGTACAGCAACAGGATGGAAACGGATTAGTATCGGCTCTGCCCAGAGCAAGCTCCTCACCTCGTCCGAAAAATGTCGGAAAGGAAGGAACGGTGCATTGTGGGTGGTTCTTCGGTAGGAAGCACTTCCGGAGCAGACCCAGAGCCTTCAAACTCCTTTAATCTCCTTATAGAGACTGTCAAGTATTGTGATTTACTCTTGCAGATACTCCAAAATCAAATTTTAATGTGTATTTTGTAATAATACACTGTTGGTTCATTATTGGGGGTAGAGGCAATGGCCTAGTGATATTGTTGCTGTAGTAGTAATCCAGAGGCTCAAGTAATGTTAGGGGTTCAAATCCTGCAATTTGAATTCAATAAAAATCTGAATTTAAAAGTCTAAATGGTGACCATGAAACCATTGTTGATTGTCATTACAAAACTTCTGTCCTTGCTTAATGTATCTGTGATCCGTTTATCTGACTGTATTGTTTATCCTTTAATCAGTATGTTTTATTTTCTTATATTGCAAATCCTTGTAAGGTAATGTATGCTATTTCTTGATTTTTGTATCTATGATTTGTACCTAGGCACTTTGTAGCTAATATGGTGCCATGATGGGGGACATTGTAAGCTTTACATTAGAATAAACCTTCTGCTCTAGTTTCATTTACTATACTTGTGACTCCAGATTCAGAGCAGTAATTGACTCCGAACTACCCTCTGAAAAAGCAAATCACTTATTTGTATCAACTGCTAGAAAGCAAGAAAGTGAATGAAACCGGGCAGACCATCTGTTAACAACCAAGCCACTAGAAACAACTATGGCAACTACAGACTGTCAAATCTGCAAATCTCCTCTAGGCAAAGATAAGTTGTTGGTACATGAAGGGACAGCAGTAATGCAAAGGAGTATGGCTGACACAGAGAGCTGGAGTTAAAAGAAAATTGAAGTCACTTTATCTGAATATGCGCAGTGTCCACAATAACACAGATGAACTGTTAACAAAAATAGAAATAAATGTTTCATGCTGAATTGTCATTACGGAGACATGGTTACAAGGGGACCAGAGTTGGGAAATAAATATTCCAGGGCACACCATATTTTGAAAAGAAAGGAAGAAGAGCACTGCCAATACTGGCTTGATGACAGCTGCAGTTCCGAGCCATTGTAATTTCATGCATAACTCATGTTCAAAAGACCACGACCTTTTTGGCTGCAGTTTTGCTATGGACCTTGATAAACTGAGAGCGTTTGAGATCAGATGTGCAGAAAATTATATTACACTAGATTTGTGAAGAACGTGTGTAAAGGTACACAGCTTACACTTTGGGATATATACCAATGATTTCTACTATTTATTCCACATGGTCACTGACAAAAAAAGAGCTATGAAATGGATTGGTGCATTTCATACAAAATTAGACTAAAATCCACTTTTGTTGCAAAGAATCATTTATACTGAAATAACTCATATTACAGTTGCTGTCTGATCGACAGTTTCTCATTTTTTTATTTAGAGATTTTTATGTAACAAATGCAGTCTTAATAAAACATATAAATCAGAAAAAGTGCATGTGTTTGAAAATATACAACACAAAGTAAACAGTTTCCTTTTAAACATCCAGTGTTGTAGAACTGATCCATTTCAATTAATGATTAATCTATTGAATGTGACATTAAGAATTTGTCCAAAGTATATGTCCTTGAAGAGACCTAGTAGCCAGTATCCAACAGTAGCTGTCAGGTTGTAATAAGTGTGCCAATTTAGCACAAGGAATTATAAAAGATATGTTGATTACATAATAAGAACAAGGTTACATTGCAAACATAATAGCTGATTTTGTGCAAAAAGCTAGGTACATCGTTCCCAGTTTTCTGTCATGCTTGAATCCATTTTGGTTTAAGTCATGGCACGGAAGGGTGCCATTCAGCCCATCAAGTCCACGATGGGACTCTGCAAAACAATCCATGCAACCCCAGTCCACATTCTATCCTCAAGCCTGCAAGTGTATTTCCCAGATGTTGACTGATAACAGCAAACTTAGAAAGTATAAAAGGAATCTGAGGTGCGTGCCTGCTACATCTGTACATATAAGGAATAATTTCCTGATTTTATATTTTTGATGACAAATTCTTCTGGTAAGAATGTGCAATGAAAATCCTGGCACATAAAGCTCATGTCTTTCTGATCTTTTAAATTAATAATTGGACAATCACTTAAAGAGCACCAGAATTTCTGAAATATGGTGCTGACAAGCAAGTCTTTTCCAGCTGTACAAAGTTAGAAAATTACTGGTGTGACATGTTTAAAAAAAACCCAGCTTTGGACTATTCTAAGTTGGATCATGCTAATGAGTTATATCACAAACTTAGTAATCATTTTAAAACATCCCTAATGCTGCTGGTGGTTCAATCCATTAACCAGTAGTATATGTGGCCTTTTCACATTAAAATAATCGGAATTTCAAAATTAGATGAGAACAGTAAATTTTTTTTTTAAATTGTGTGTGCCTACAATGCCAACTTGTAGCTTTCAATGTGCTGTTCTTCTCCCATTTCCAATTAACAATTATGTAATTAAAATATGTTACAATAAATTTTGTGAAGCTTTATATTTTAACACCTGATGGAAATAGTAAAAGTGTAGCACATTAACTGCAATTTATTCAAACGCAGGGGTGAATATTGCTTTAAACGGGTTTTTATAATTTATATTTCTTAACCACTGAGAGGCTACTGGGTGAGTTAAACATTTGATGATTCAGAGAGGCGCTGTACATGTGGTCTTTGCTGAGATTGTGGGTGGTATCCCAGAATGTCCTGTTGCTGTGGATAAGGAGGAGGGAGAAGCAGCAGCTCCGGTTGTTCACCTTGCAAGGAACTGGATGTTTGAGCCTGCTGGAAAAATCAAAACATATTATTGAATGGATTATATTTATTGAGTGTGAAATTGACACATTTTCTAACTATATATAAATGATCAGGGCATAATCACTGGTTACACCAAGTGGTCATAAATTTAGTGCATTGTAAAATGTTTACATAGGAAATTTGGTGAGATTTTGAATTTGGTCCAGAAAGGGAAGGAACAATCCATTTGGACAGTTGTAAGTATGGATTACAATTCCTGATGAAGGGCTTTTGCCCGAAATGTCGATTTTGCTGCACTTTGGATGCTGCCTGAACTGCTGTGCTCTTCCAGCACCACTGATCCAGAATCTAGTTTCCAGCATCTGCAGTCATTGTTTTTATCCTGGAGTAACAATTGTAGAGTAACAATTTCCCCAATTCAGCTGCTGTGTATATGTGCCATTCTTTATTCAGTCCCAGGTATTTTTGAGACACGCTGGCTCACATGGAATCATGTATTTCTGTTGTTTTGCCACAGTTCTGTGTGTGTGGTTCCCTTTTCTCACTATCAATTTGTCTGCATGGGAATTGCCCTGGTGTCATTTAATTCAGTAAAGCAAGTGTTGGCCAATTCGATTTCAGGCTCACTACCTTCACTCTATTAAAATCTACAAATTCTTTATTGACACATTTTAACTGTATTGGCCAGCTTTCAGCCTTCTTGCCTCTGCAGAACTTTGCTGAAACTGTTTTGTTTGTACAGACTCTCTAGGCTGTCTGCTGGGCTCTATTCTGAGTCCTTTTCACTCTAAGCTCTTTCTTGGCTTTTTGAATTCAGTGGATTCTATCCTGACCCTTTTAATCCAACTAGCTCTGTTAGACCCTTTTTAAATTCCTGTGAATTTTTGTACTATTTTCAAAATATCGAAGGACATTTTCATCCCTTTGAGGATATTTGTAACCTCTTCAGCTCTCTGCAACTAAAGAGAACCTTTCCAGTTCCCATCGCTCTTTGTCAGTTCTTTGTACTGCTCTGGGTTTTTGGGCTTAGTGCTTGGAGCTTACCAAGCCTTTTCCCAGTAATAGAATTGATTCCCTCTGTTTCATTTCTACTTTTAATTTAATCCCCAGCATCTTTTCCTGAATAATTTGTTGTTATTTGTCATCCCTTTCCTGAAACTGGAGTCATCTTTTCCTCTTCTCCAGCTTTATCTCAATCTAGTGAATAAAACAAGGAACTAAGGGTATGGGTGGGTTTCGCTTCGGCGGGTCGGTGTGGACTTGTTGGGCCGAAGGGCCTGTTTCCACACTGTAAGTCTAATCTAATCTGAAACAAAAACAGAGATTGCTGGAGAACCTCAGCATCTGTGGAAAGAAAGCAGAGTTAACATTACAGTCCAGTGATTCTTCTTCTGAACATCAATTTAGTGAACCTTCATTGTACAATTTCTATGCTTCCTTAAGTGTATGCAAAGTGGGTATGGTCATATTAATATGCTAATGTAACAAAACTGCCTCACTCTTGTACTCCTTTTTCCCTGCATTAAACTATTTGCTTTCCACATCTGGACTCTCTAAGGGAGAGTCAGAACCGGTAATTCATTAAGGTAATTAATCTGGGTAGGGTACTCCAAGCAGTCTTCGGTTCTGACTCTCCCTTAGAGAGTCCAGATGTGGAAAGCAAATAGTTTAATGCAGGGAAAAAGGAGTACAAGAGTGAGGCAGTTTTGTTACATTAGCATATTAATATGACCATACCCACTTTGCATATACTTAAGGAAGCATAGAAATTGTACATTGAAGGTTCACTAAATTGATGTTCAGAAGAAGAATCACTGGACTATAATGTTAACTCTGCTTTCTTTCCACAGATGCTGAGGTTCTCCAGCAATCTCTGTTTTTGTTTCAGATTTCCAACAGTTCCTTGTTTTATTCACTAGATTGATTACAGGAAAGAGAGAGTTGTCCTATGTGCAGCGGTTGAGTAGGATAAGCCTATGATCTTTAGAGTTTATAAGAAAGAGCGATTGATTCATTGAAATATAAGATTCTGAGCAAGCTTTAAGGGTAGATGCTAAGAAGCTGTATTCTTTACCTGGGAACTTAAGAACTAGAGTGTATAGTTTCATGATAGGGAGTCAGTCCTTTTAGACTGAGCGACATTCTTCTTCGAGGATTGTAAATCTTTGGAAATGTTCACCATAAAGGGCTGTGGAGGTACTGTCATTAAGTGTGTACATGGTTAAGATTGATAAATGTTTGGACTATAAGAGAATCAAAGCACAAAGGACCAAGATGTTTTACGGCTCAGAAAATAATGTCCCCTCCTCTGAGCCTGATTCTCTGGGTTCAAACCCCACTCCAGGACTTTTAGGCCATTGGATGACCATCCATAATGTTATTTAACAGGCTGATAACCAACCTGGGTGGAGTGGCTCCGTGAGGCAGCAGTGCTAACCACTGAGCCACCGTGAGATTGATGATTGATTGTGTTAATAGTGGAGCAGACTCAGGAAAATGTATATAGTCTATTCCTGCCTCCATGTCTTCTGTTCAGACAATACACCATCACACTTTAAGAGAAATTAAGCAGATTATTTTCTAATCAATGGAAAGGAAAATTGTACAGGATATAACATGGGAAATCTTTTGAAGACCATCTGAATAGGAAAATGAAACCTCCTTTTAACATCTCATCTCAGCCTCTTGTGGAGGTGGTGGCACTGTAGCAATGCCATTCACCAGTCACCCAGAATCCCAGGCTAATATTTAGGATGTAGGTTTGAATTACACATAGCAGATGTTGAAATTTAAATTCAATGGAAGTCTGGAATTAAACACTGGCCTAATGGCAACCATGCAACCAATGATGATTGTCAAAAAGACCCATCTAGTTCACTAATGTCCTTCAGGGAAGGAAATCTGGTCTGGCCTACTTATGGCTTCAGAGCCATAGTAATGTAATTGATTCTTAACTACTCTCTGAAATCTCCCAGAAAGTCACTCATAAGCAAATTTTAAAAATTTACAAGATGTCACCTCAGACACGGCAGTGAAATGAAGCGTCTAGTAAAATTGGGTGTTCAAATATTGTAATGGAACTTGGATTCACAATCTTCTGATTCAGAGATAATTAATTGTATGTGTAGAGGAAGAAAGAAACACAAGTTTGGTACAGTAAGAAAATATGATAAAATGACTCAAAAATAGTCATCAAATGTTGTTGGGGATGTCATCAGCCATTTTTGCTGTACTGTCATGGGGCAGCCCTAACAATCCCATAAACATAAATACATTCTATCGGCAAGATCCATCAAAAGGGACCTACCTGTAAGTAGTGTTGTGGCTGTTGTTGTAGGTGCATAGTTTGCTGGGACAGAGGTGGCTGTGGTATAGAAAATCCTGGAGTTACTATTTGACCCATAAGTACTGTATTGGAGATCATTGGTACACTATTTCTAACTGGCTGTGGTACCAGATTTTGGGGCAGCTGTTGTCTTTGTGAGTACCTGTCAAGGAAGATTCATGCAATGAAATATCATGTCAATATCAGCATCATTAAAATTGTGCTAACAAACCACATTAAACAATCATTACTTGTAGTTATTTGCTACATAACTAAATGCCAAGTAAATGTAGATGGCCAATGTTGTCACTGGTCATTTACAAGAAATAAAAGTTAAATATATCCAAGGGTATTTGAAAAGCTTTATTAATACTGAAGACAGTATGACCCTTCACCACGGATGGAGGTGCGACAGGGGAAAGATGCTAAGTAATCCACTCTGATCAGCCACTAAACAAGGATTCAACTTTCCAATTTCTAGTTTGTTCGCAATATAAGAGACAGCAGAAGCATGTGTTCAAAGTTAGTTTGCCAGATCTGCTGCCAAAAGTAGATCAAGGCACAGGTCAATTTTTTTTAGCTTAAGGCAAAGGGTGACCAGGATCATGTGTGACACTACTACTCCTTGAACAAGGTTATGTTGTTCTTGGTTTCTTTTCAGAAAGGTTGTAAATGCAGAGTTGCCAAGAGGTCTGGCTTGGTTGGGTTTTAGGGCCAATTTGATTATAGCTAACAGTTACTGCCTCAGACAAAAATCTTTCAAGCTGTAAAAAAATACTTGTACAATGAAAGGGGAGTGGCCAGTTCTCCTAGCTCAGCTTTACCCTGGTATGGTTTTTAAGCAGTCTGGCTGTTCAGTTTAAGCTGGTCAAATAAATATCTACATGGAAGAAGGTGTTCCATGCTGAATTTCTCTGCCATCTCTCGCTCTCTCCTGTCAGACCCATTGTATGATTTTACTTTTTTTGCCAAGGGTGTTTATGGGAATTGTTGCAGGAATTTGGAACACCATCATTAACAGTCAATAAGTGTGGCACTGGAAAAGCACAGCAGGTCAGACAGTATTCGAGGAGCAGGGCTTATTTCTGAAACATCAACTCTCCTACTCCTCAGATGCTGCTGGACCTGCTGTGCTTTTCCAGCGCCATACTTTTCAACTCTGATCTCCATCATCTTCAGTCCTCTCTTTCTCCTATCAGCATCTTTCATTTGGGATAATTGTTGGGTTTTTGGATAGGTTAAGTTATTCTATATTCTGTTCTCTTTTGTTTGTGTTTCATTCGGTAAAGTTGCTAATAAATTCTCTTTTGTTTAAAACTATGCGGTTGGGCCAGCTGCATCCCTCCTGGAATATCCACTTTACACCTGCTTAAAACAACTAGCAAAGTTATGGTCCAGGCTACTTTCTTGAAATGATTTGGGGGGGGTCTGGCCAGGTCCATAACACGTAATACTAAGGTCAAAGGACAGTGAACAGAATGACCAAACAATAGTCTTCTCAACCATTAGATCACAAACACTGGCTTCCTGTTTATTCAGACAGCCCATGTGGTCATGATTCTGCTAGTGTTATAGAACGCCATTGCTGTCACCATGCTATAATATGATCAGATCCCTAGATATCAGTTACTTGGAATTGGGTAGAATACAGCCACCAATTCTTCTTTTAATGCTAGTCAATGGGTTTTCTAGTAGTCTATGGTCAAGGATGAACAACAAATATGAGTCAGCAGAAGCCTGAGATAACAGTGTGCATTTCTACACACAGTAACTATACACAGGTTAATTTAACTGTTAGGCATATTAACAATAACTATCAAAAGAAACAGAATACATGTGTGCCTCATCAGGAGCTTGTGCCAATGTCCAACAGCTACATGTTCTAACTGTCCTGCCAATGGCTATGATATACATCAGAGTGGGTCAGACTGGAATTTAGCTCATTGATGAATATCCGTTGTCTTATAGAATATCTTCCCCAAGCTTTTTCCCACTTTGTTACATCATTATACAATAGCATAAGCACTATATTATAATTATCATTACCCTCTACTCACCCCAGTCCCCGCAGGTCTTTAACTTACAAATTTAATTGATCTAGCAGATTTGTTATGCTTTCAGAACAAAGTCTTTTGGACTTTAAAGATCAGTAGTTCATAGGCTTGAGGATTGTTGACCTTGGTTCTGATTCGTATTTTGAGTAATCTATGAAACATTACTATCCTGACACTCCTCACTGAATTCATCAAATGTAACATTAATAGATGAAACAAAGAATCTGTGGTTTCTCCATGTAACTCCCTCTGCCGTATGGACAATGTATGATCATTGCTGGTCCTACGATGCTTCGAGAACTGCACCAACCCGTTAAGTTTCTTTAACTGTACCCATTACCCGTGGTCCTGCCATAGTGACATCTATTCTGGTGAGTTAACTGCTGCTGTCAATAAAATGGCTCCTTGCCAGAAACTTTTTTTACATTTCATTGGACTCAACTGTGGAATCAGTCTCTTGGTCAGACGAGGAGATGAATCTTCATATTTCTTCCCCAGCAGTATTGCTGATGGCAATAAGCCACATCGGACTGGGGTGGACCACTGTTTTAACAAGACTATATAATAGTATTGGGTTTTTTCCAAAAAGCATTTAACTCTCTGTACCTCATATTTGCTTAACCCTTTGACTATAGACATCTTGGCAAACGTTTTACAGAGGAACCTTGATTGTCCGAATATCAATTACCTGAATATCGGATTATCTGAAGGAACTCTCAAGGTCCTGATAGAAACATTACATCAAAGATGTGTTTCCAACACTGATCGCGTCTTTTGTATACAGTGATTAAAAATGAACTCGGCTTACTGAAATGCTGCCCAGAACATTCCTGGACATCGTTGGGAGCCCAGGCACCATCTCAAAATACTGACCTCCCGCGCGCTCTCTCTCTCTCCCCACACTTTCCCTGGAGTTCGGATGGGCAGGACGGAATGTGGGCCGGGTCGGATAGGAGTCAGGATTGGATGGGATCGGGGTTGGGGGGTATTGGATAGGAGGGCATGGTTGGACAGCGCTGTGGGGGTTGGATGGGAGGGCGGATTGGTCAGAGTTGCAGGATCGGACAGGGACAGGGTTGGGGGTGGGGTTGGGGGGTCCGTAAGGAGGGGGGGAAGAGGGAGTAGTTGGGGGGTCCAGAAGGGGATGGGGGGGTTCCGAATGGGGGCGGGGTTGGGGTGGTTGGACGGGGTCAGGGTTGGGGGGATTTGGGCGTGGGCAGAGTTGGAGACGTTGGACGGGGGCCTGGTTGGGGTGGTTGGATGGGGGCCAGGTTGAGTGGGCAGTTTTGGACGGGGCAGGGGTCGGATGGAGGGGGTGGGGGCTTGCACACAGTATGATACCACCTAGTCTCCTGAATGGGGGGGAACGGACGTAGCAAGTGCTCGCTGTGTCAATCCCATTCACTTGATGGGAATGGGGCGGTGGTGGTGGTGGGGGGGGGGGGGGGGGGGGGGGGGCGGGGAACGGCGTACGGGAGGCTTCAGCAATGCTACAGATCCCTTATACACAAGTGTGTCTCTGCTCAGAAATGAACCCTGACACACAGAGGGAGTAAGGTAGGCTGAGTGAGGAAAAAGGAAACTTCAGAAAACTCTGAGCCCCAGAGGAGAGGCATTGAATCAATTAACCAAATAATCAATTATCTGAACAAAGTAGTGCCTGCCCATCTCGTTCGGATAATCGAGGTTCCTCTGTACATGCTGAATTTCAAAAGTGACTACAAATTGACTGAAAGGCTCATCAACAAAGTCTCATCCATTGTCAGAACGCCAATATCATGGATCCCATACACAATCAAAATTTCACGTAAAACTCTGAAAACTACACCCGCCATTATGGTATGTACATTTTAAAGTGAAAAATAGTGCAACGGCAATACGGTAGCGCCATCCATCAAACTTAAATATGTTTGCTCCCATTGTCTGCTGGGAAATGTGTAAGTTTTAGGATACAATTTAAACTCAAATCCCAAGTTTTATTTGTTCATCTGAGATTTTACTTATTTAGGCAAAAGGAGTCAGTCTGATGAGGTAACGCAGGAAGCTTAAATTGTAAATGAATACCTATCAAAGTAGAGCAATGACTTTATGGGGGTACTACAAATGGGGCGGCACGGTGGCTCAGTGGTTAGCACTGCTGCCTCAGGGTCCCAGGTTCGATTCCAGCCTCGGGTGACTGTCTGTGTGGAGTTTGCACATTCTCCGTGTCTGCCTGGGTTTCCTCCCACAGTCCAAAGTTGTGTAAGTCAGGTGAATTATTAAGTTGCCCACAGTGCTAGATGCAGTAGTCAGAGGGAAATGGGTCTGGGCGGATTACTCTTCAGAGGGTCAGTGTGGACTGCTTGGGCTGAAGGACCTGTTTCCACACTGTAGGGACTCAAATCTAATCTAAAACTCTTGGCTTAGGGCAGAAATTGACACTCAGTTTCTGGTATTTCTCCTACATCTCATCTCCAGTGTCTTCTGCTTCTGTTTGGACAACAAGCTCTACAAATCTCCATTTCCTCTGAAAATTACATGTAGCCAAGTTTGGCTGAGCTGTTTTACTGGTCTTAAGACCATAAGACCATAAGACATAGGAGTGGAAGTAAGGCCATTCGACCCATCAAGTCCACTTAATTGTCTTCTTCAGTGGATCAATTGATGTTGAAATTTGTTTCAAATTTCTAGATAGTCCAGACATCAAGGTAAAGTTACTGCTCTGTGTAGAATTTTGTAGCTGTATCCTATGACATCCATTCAAAATTGCAAGCCAGCCACTACTCATTTTATTGGTAAATATGTCCATTTTGTTTTCCAGATTCCCAGCCTGGAAATCTGGGACTTTTTAATTATACAGCTATAGTATCTACCTTTTTCACTGAAGAGTTTAACATACTGCTGGAGCTCAGAAATCCAATTGTACCTCAGCTGACTCAAATTGTATCTGATTTGGATTGGCTCAGTGTTGCTTCACTGGCTTTTTCTGCACTTTTTCCCCTCTGCTCTGGCTGACGTTTTGATGCAAGAGCAGCTGATAACAGTTACAGTGCCATGGCCCTGCGCTGCCTGATGTGCACTTAAATGCTTTCAGCTTCTGATGAACTGGTTAAGCCTTTCTTAAAGAAGGAGGCAATTAAATTGGCAACACTTCTCCGCAAAAGAAAACTTTCCTCTTTTCCTTTACTTTTTCTGGGTTTGTCCTCCTCACAATGGATCCAGATCTGCACCAGTCATGTGTTGTAAAGGTCACCATCACCAGGTTATATAAGATGCCTGGACCAACAACTTGTAGTTGAGACAGTGTTGCCAATAATCCTCCTTCCTATGTGAGTCATAGACTCCTAAAGATTTACAGCACGGAAAGAGATACTTCGGCCCATTGTGTTCACACTGGTCATCAAGCACCTATCTACTCTAGTCCATCTTTCAACACTTGATCTTGTATGCTAAAGTACTTCACATGATCATCTAAATACTTCTTAAATGTTGTGAGAGCTCCCATCTCTACCACCTTTTCAGGCAGTGAGTTCCCGATACCGACCACCCTCTGGGTAAAATAATTCTTCCTTAAGTCCCCTCTAAACCTCCTGCACTTTACCTTAAGTCTATGCTCCCTGCTACTAAGGGGAAAGGTTTCTTCCTGTCTGCTCTATCTATGCCCCTCATAACTTTATATATCTCAATCAGATCCCTCCTCAGCTTTCTCTGATCTCAGCAAAATAAACCCAGTCAGTCTAGTCTCATCATAGCTGAAATGTTGCAACCTAGATCACATAATAGTGAATCTTCTTTGCACCATCTCTAGTACCATTACATCCTTCATATAGTGGAACATTTAGAACTGCACTCCAGCTATGGCCTAGCTAAACTCTTAAAAAGCTCCTTATATTCAATATCTATTATAGGAAAAGAAAGTATGCCATATGCCTCATTTAACCATCTACTTGTCCTGTTGCCTTTAAGGATCTGTGGACATGCGCACTAAGGTTCCTCTGATTCTCTGTGCTTCCCAGATCTTGCCACTCATGGTATACTCCATTGTCTATTGATCCACCCAAAATGAGTCACCTCACACTTTTCAGGATTAAATTCCATTTGCCTCTGTTTAGCCCATTTGACCAACCAATCTATATCATCCTGTAGTTTAAGGCTTTTTTTCCTCACTGTTTACTAACCACCAATTTATGTGTCATCTGCTAATACACTGATCAAACATTTTACATTCATGACTAGATCATTAATGTACACAACAAACAGTAAGGGACCCAACACCAAACCCTACAATATGCCATTGAACCCAGGCTTCTTGTCAGAAAAGACAGAACCCCACTGGTTCTCACCTACCACCCCACCAACCTCTGTATACAGCGTATCATCTGCCGTCATTTCCGCCAACTCCAAACGGACCCCACCACCAGGGATCTAGTTCCCTCCCCTCCCCTATCAGTGTTCCGCAAAGACCACTCCCTTCGTGACTGCCTCGTCAGGTCCACACCCCCCACCAACCCAACCTCCACTCCCGGCACCTTCCCCTGCAACCGCAGGAAATGTAAAACTTGCGCCCACACCTCCTCCTTTACTTCTCTCCAAGGCCCCAAGGGATCCTTCCATATCCGCCACAAATTCACCTGCACCTCCACACACATCATCTATTGCATCCACTGCACCCGATGTGGCCTCCTCTATATTGGGGAGACAGGCCGCCTACTTGCAGAACGCTTCAGGGAACACCTCTGGTACGCCCGAACCAACCAACCAACCCAACCACCCCGTGGCTCAACACTTTAACTCTCCCTCCCACTCCACCGAAGACATGCAGGTCCTTGGACTCCTCCATCGCCAGAACATAACAACACGACGGTTGGAGGAAGAGCGCCTCATCTTCCGCCTGGGAATCCTCCAGCCACAAGGGATGAACTCAGATTTCTCCAGTTTCCTCATTTCCCCTCCCCCCACCTTGTCTCAGTCGATTCCCTTGAACTCAGCACCGCCCTCCTAACCTGCAATCCTCTTCCTGACCTCTCCGCCCCCACCCCACTCCGGCCTATCACCCTCACCTTGACCTCCTTCCACCTATCATATCTCCATCGCCCCTCCCCCAAGTCCCTCCTCCCTACCTTTTATCTTAGCCTGCCTGGCACCCTCTCCTCATTCCTGATGAAGGGCTCTGGCCCGAAATGTCGAATTTCCTGTTCCTTGGATGCTGCCTAACCTGCTGTGCTTTAACCAGCAACACATTTTCAGCAGCTTCTTGTCACAAAACAACAACTTTCAGCCATTATCCTCCACCTCCTGTCACAAAGCTAATTTTGGATTCAATTTGCCAAATTGCCCTGGATCCCATAGACAGTTACCTTCTTGACCAGTCTGCCATGTGAGACATTGCCAGGTTTACTGAAGCTCATGTAGACTACTTTATTACCCTCATCCACACATATCATCTCTTCAAAAAAATTCAATCAAACCTGTCACACATGATTTCCTGTTG
Organism: Hemiscyllium ocellatum; assembly: GCF_020745735.1. NCBI lineage: Eukaryota > Metazoa > Chordata > Chondrichthyes > Orectolobiformes > Hemiscylliidae > Hemiscyllium > Hemiscyllium ocellatum. Next base: position 68,234,217 of record NC_083406.1, on the reverse strand, counting down.
AGAAAGCCATGCTGACTATCCTTGATTAATCCTTGTTTCTCCAAGTGGAGATTGATTCTAATAGTTTGCCCACCACTGATTTTAGACTCACTGGCCTACAGTTCCCTGGGTTCATTCCTACTATCCTTGTATGGTATCACATTAGTTGTCCTCCAATCCTCTGGCACCACTCCTGTGCCCAGAGAGGATTTGCAAGTTAACTTCTGAAATTGTGTTCCTCGATTTCCTCAGCATCTTGGGATACAATTCATCCAGGCCTGGGACTTATCTACGTTTAGGCATGTTAAAACCTCCCTCTCAATTGTAAATTGTTAATGTGTATCACAGCATTCTTCTCTGATCTCTATACCTACCTTGTCCTTCTCTGTTGCGAATACAGATGTAAAGCATTAATTTAAACCTCACCTACATCTTCTAGCTCCACCTTTGGTTTTCTGATTATGTCCATAATAGGTTCTCCTCTTTCCATGATCATCTTCTGGCTCCTATTATATCTACAAAATGTCTTTCGAGAGTCCTTTATTTTACCTGGCACTGTTTTTTTCATGCACCTCCCCTCACCCCAACTTTGATTGTCGAATTTAATTTTTAAGTAACTGTCTGCACTTTCTAGGGCTTTTGGTATTCTGATGGTTATCTACAATAAGACTCACTTTTTTTCCTTGAACATTCCTTGATATTCAGGGTTTTCTGAAATGTTTAGTCCTATTCTTCACCTTTCCAGGAATATGTTGGCCCTGCCCTTCCACTATTTCTTTTTTGAATGACTGTCACTTCTCCAATGTAGATTTTCCTACAGGCAGCAGCTCCCAGGTCGTAATGGCCAAGTCCTGTCTAATCATTAATATCAGCCCTCCCCAATTTAAAAATCTTTATTTCTAGTCTATTTTTGTCTTTTTTAATGACTACATTAAATCTTACTAAGTGGATCACTTCTAACAGTTGACCAACTTTACTCTCTCGAATTAGTTCCAGTGCTGTCTTTGGTGGGAGTTTCTATATGCTAATTTCAAACTCTCTCCTGGATAGATGAAATAAATTTCACCCTCTATGAGATTTTAACACTTTACCTATCCCAGTTAGCATTGGGAAGTTGAAATCCCCTATTATTGCTGATTGCATAATCTTGTTAATTATGAAATAAAACAGTTTGTTCATTTGTGTGTACTGTAATTGCACTGAAATCTTTGGCAGCTTGTGTTTTAGAAGATTAGAGAAGTATCTCTGAGGGCATAGAAGGAATCACAACTACATTTCCAGATCTTACTTTTGTCGGCTCTATGGTCAAGCACCTGAACATAAAGAACGCGGAATCTGCTCATAGGAATGACTTTTGACAGTGAAATGCAAGTATGTATTTCCCTGCCAGGCAGAAAAGTTGGCCAGGTGTCAATGCACCTGAAACAAGGAGACCTGAATGAGGAGAAAGTGGGACTTACACTCCTCTGTGGGAGGAAGCGTAACATCTAGATCTGGTGATTTCAACAGTCCAAGCAGCAGTAGAATCTGGAAGTGTTCATTGCCAGGTCTGCAAGGAGGCCCATGGTAAAAATGGACAAAGAGCCAGGTGAGTTGGGCTTAGTGAGTGGGGTCTGGAGTGGGGCAAGATGGGTTGTTGGGGTAAGTTTTGGAGGGGAAGCAGAAAAGAATGATGGGTGGATAACATTTTTCAGTCAGGGTTGCCTTTGATGTACACAGACCCCCCATGATTGATATGCCCCCGTTCTTTTTGCCTTTTTCGATTTGAGCTAAAACACTGGATGACTCACTCCTGTCCATGCCAACTTTATGATGGTTTGACAACAAGGTCAATTAGCCATTAATTATTAATCTAAACATGGCGGATGGATGGCTGATTTTGGTAGTCATTAGTTACTGCAGTAAAAGGGACAACATGGGCTTCGCAGGAAGGTGGTAGACTGGACATACACTGGGGTGGTGGTGGTGGGGGGAGGGGAAGCACATACAATACAAGGTAAGTATGCTCAAAAGACTATAAAATGCATCCTCAGGAGAATATGTAGAAAAAACATTGTCAACACCAGAAAACAAATTTAAACCAATAAATCAACAACCATAAAATGGACTATTTTAAGACTTATGGGATTTGATTTCTTCAAATTGAAACATTTTGAACTTGATAAGTAGAGCAAATCTGTCTGTTCCACCAATGAAGAATGTTGAATTAGGTAAAATGGGTCTTTCCATCCACAATATATAATACTTTATCACTTTGAGTTGATGTAAAATGACATATAATTTTTGTTAAATTACATGCATATCCTGTAAATTAAACTTGGGATTGCCGTAAGTGTAACCTTGCTATACCTTTTGGATTACAAAATGCCTTTAAATCCAATCCAAACAGTCACATGTGAATGTTTGGAACCATAACAAAGAAAATTTTACAATGAAGAGAACTGTGGCATCTAGATCCCTAAATAGTTTTGACATACTTAGCTTGTTGTCCAGTAGTAGTGAATTCTGTGGGTTGTCTGTTGTGGCACGTAATAGGCATCAATGGTTGAATGGGTTGACTAAGCAGCATCCTTAAAAGAAAAATGCAAACCATGAAAAAAACTCACATTTTCACATTAGCATTTACTACAATCCAGCTTGTATATGATCTCTATCACAACTGATCAACGATTTGTGCTTAAAAACAATATATGTGCTGCATACCTACTTTTCGGGCATGAGCCCTTCTTCCTGCTCCTTGGATGCTGCCTGACCTGCTGCGCTTTTCCAGCAACACATTTTCAGCTCTGATCTTCAGCATCTGCAGTCCTCACTTTCTCCCTGCATACCTACTTTCTAAAGTATTCCCTCCAAGTCTACAGATGTCAGTGGATTACATTTATGAGACTGGTAACCTTAACGTGAATATGATATATCTAAGTCTGAAGTTAAGTCCCATTCAGAGTGCAGTTTATTTTGAAAGGATATTATATCACCATGGTGCAATAGATAAATGACCACACTGGTTATGCCCCACAAGTGGTAGTTATTGACCAGAATCATGGATGAAAATTATTTACATAATCTACATCAATGGACAAAACATCTGTCTCGGAAAGTTACTTTCAGAAACAGTGAGAACCCCATCTTAACATAATAATGCAGCTGAGGTAACATTTGTAGAATGCAGATTTTTCTTCCAGGATTTCATGTCAGAAATAGACTGACTTACAAATCTATTCATAGGCATCCTTGGCCGAGCCTTCGCATAACATTAGCTGCAATTGTTATGGCAGCTTTCCAAATCTCACTTTGTAAGTACTGTTTTTCTTGTGTAGGGTGCTTTTAGCACATTACAATAAAAATTTGTTATGGAATTCACATGGCATTAATTCACATTGCTCCGTGGAATTTTTCTTGTAGTCTCTCCTTAATTAAAATTCTCTTTAAAACCTTCATTATAAACAGATAAAGTAGACATTAAACATGAACCTTCTACAAGAAACTTAAATCTGAACATGACTGCTGAATTAAATTTGAGCTGCCTTATAGCATTTCTGGAAATAAGTGGGAGTGCGTGTGTGAAGGTGCAAGTCGCGAGGATAATGAGCACATAAGTGGCCAATGGTGCAAAGCAATTGAAATGCTGATGGAATGGAATTTCTTCTGGTGAATGAAGTCTCACAGCTGTTCTGCGTAAACCTTGATGGCCACAAACATATGTCCCATGATATCTCGCATCTGGGGGAGTCCAGCGATTATGCATATTCCTCAGGTTCGCTCAGCGTGACGGCCATGCAGCAGTTTGACAGTATATGTACTGTCTGACCTTTCTGAATAGGGACTCCACTACCACTCTGATGCAGTAATCTGTGGCTGTTTGGGAAATACCACAAATGCCTCCAATAGAATCCTGGAATGTGCAAGATGCATAGAAATTCTGGGCCATGGTGACCACCCAATAAAACTGGAGCTCACCTCGTCCGTCATCACTGCAGAAAGATCTGTTATGGGCTCTTGGGAAAGGCTCAGTCTTGGTGGGCACAGTCTTGGTGGCATTACATCTCCAATTTCGTGTGCATTTAGATTTTGCATCACAAGTAATGGAAGTGCAAGCTGATGGCAGCACAGTGGAAAACAATATGCACTTGGGAATTAAGTGAACTGGAGATGGAAATGTGTGTCCTCAATCAATCCAAATGAAAGGTAGTGAAATAAACAACTCAAGGACTGAGGTAGTAATGTAAATTAGTGCAGGCAAACTCAATGTCAAATCAGATACAGAAAGAGGATTAAAGAGAAGAAGGAAACAATTGGATTTAGAAAGAAAAAGAGACAGAAAGGGAAAGCTAATGAAAAAAATAAACTTGGTATTTTTAAAATCATCAAAAGTTTGAAGAATTTAAGCTGCATGCTTGTCTTTTGTCTAGGCAAGAAGGGTATTTTAATTAGTAATTACTGTTCCAAAATCTTTGCAATAACTTTATTTTGTACCTAATTTGCAAATAAAACAATTGCATCATTTTTCAATGCATTTCAAAGGTGAGGCAGAAATTTTGTTTTTATAAAGTTAAGGGTGACAAGGCACCTTTCAATATTTGTAGCTAGCTGCATGTTTGCTCTTGTACTAAGTTGCTGCACTAGCTATGCAGAAATGACAGTGACCATTAACTACACAACAATTCTGACAAAAAATTCTGGCACAATCACTTAAACAATCAGTGTTTCGAGTTTGATTATAGTGAAACCAGTCTCCAAGTATATCAGAATGAATTTCAGTTGGCTGCTGATACAGAAATCTTTATTCAGTTTATATATTCTTCATAGAGTCATAGAGTTATACAGCATGGAAACAGGCCCTTCGGTTCAACTCGTCCATTCTGACCAGATAACCAAAACTGATCTAGTCCCATTTTCCAACATTTGGCCCATATCCCTCTAAACCCCTCCTGTTCATATACTCATCCAGATGCCTTTTAAATGTTATCGTTGTACCACTAGCTTATAGCTTCCCCAATGTCCTGTACTGACATAACATGACCTCGCAATTGCTATAATCAATGTGCTGACCAATAAATGCAAGTGTGCCAATTGTTTTCCTTACCAACCTGTCCATGTGCAACTCCACTTTCAAGGAACTATGCATCTGCAGCCTTAGGTCTCTTTGTTTGGCAACACTCCCAGAGCCCTACCATTAACTGTATAAGTCCTGCCCCGATTTTCCTTCTCAAAATGCAGCACCTCACATTTATCTATATTAAACTCCATCTGCCACTCCTCAGCTCATTGGCCCATTTGATTAATGTTCCATTGTACTTTGAGATAAACATCTTCATAACCATTACATGATTTATTTTGGTGTCATCTACAAACTTACTTCCATACCTCATATCTAAATGACAGAAAGCAGAGGACCAGCACTGGTCCTTGTGTCACATCACTGGTCATAGGCCTCCAGTCTGAAAAAAAAACTCCATCACCACCCACTGTCTCCTACCTTCAAGCCAATTTTGTATCTAATTGGCTGGCTCCCATTGGATTCCATGCGATCTAACCTTGCTAACCAGCCTATCATGTGGAACCTAGTAGATTGCCTTTCTGAAGTTCATATAGACAGCAACTACCATTCTACCTTCATTAATCTTCTTTGTTACTTCTTCAAAAAACTCAGTCAAGTTAGTGAGACAATTTCCCACGCACAAAGTCATATTGACTATCTCTAATCAGTCATTGTCTTTCCAAATGCATGTAAATCCTATCCCTCAGAATCCCCTCCAACAACTTACTCACCATTGACATCAGGCTCACTGGTCTATGGTTCTCTGGCTTTTCCTTATCACCTATCTTAGATAATGACAGCACATTAGTTAACATCCAGTCTTCCAACACCTCACCTGTTGTTACCAACAATACAAAATGTCTCAGCAAGGGGCCCAGCAATCTCTTCTCTAACTTCCCATAAAGTTCTGAGGTACACCTGATCAGGTCCTGGGGATTTATCCATCTTTATGTGTTTTAAGACATCCAATACCTCCTCTGCCATAATATGGACACTTTTCAAGACCTTGCTATTTACCTCTCCCAAGTTCTCTAGCTTCCATGTCCTTCTCCACAGTAAACATTGGTGCAAAGTATTAATTTAATATCTTACCCATCTCCTGTGGTTCCACACTTAGATGGCCTTGTTGATCTTTAAGGGCCCCTATTCACTCCACAGTTACTCTTTTCCTCTTAAAGTATTTGTAGAATCTCTTTGGAATCTCCTTAGCTTTGGCAACAAGAGTTATCTAATGTTCCCTTTTTGCCCTCCTAATTTCCCTCTTAAGTATTCTCCTACTGCCCCTATACTCCTCTAGGGATTCACTCGATCCCATCATATGCCTCCTTTTTCTTGACCAGAGCCTTAGTTTTCCTAGTCATTCAGCATTCCCTACAACTACCAGCCTTGCCCTTTGCACTAACAGGAACATACTGTCTCTGAACTCTTGTTACCTAATTTTTGAAGGCCTCTAATTTTCTAACCACCCCTTCACCTAGGTGTAGCCTCTCCCAAACAACTTTTGAAAGTTCCTGCCTAAATTGGCATTACTGAGCTGAAAATGTGTTGCTGGTTAAAGCACAGCAGGTCAGGCAGCATCCAAGGAACAGGACATTCGACGTTTCGGGCAAAAGCCCTTCATCAGGAATGAGGAAAGTGTGTCCAGCAGGCTAAGATAAAAGGTAGGGAGGAGGGACTTGGAGGGGGGGGTCGATGGAGATGTGATAGGTGGAAGGAGGTCAAGGTGAGGGTGATAGGCCGGAGTGGGGTGGGGCGGAGAGGTCAGGAAGAATATTGCAGGCTAGGAGGGTGGTGCTGAGTTCGAGGGAATCGACTGAGACAAGGTGGCGGGAGGGGAAATGAGGAAACTGGAGAAATCTGAGTTCATCCCTTGTGGTTGGAGGATTCCCAGGCGGAAGATGAGGCGCTCTTCCTCCAACCGTCGTGTTGTTATGTTCTGGCGATGGAGGAGTCCAAGGACCTGCATGTCCTCGGTGGAGTGGGAGGGAGAGTTAAAGTGTTGAGCCACGGGGTGGTTGGGTTGGTTGGTCTGGGTGTCCCAGAGTTGTTCCCTGAAGCGTTCCGCAAGTAGGCGGCCCGTCTCCCCAATATAGAGGAGGCCACATCGGGTGCAGCGGATGCAATAGATGATGTGTGTGGAGGTGCAGGTGAATTTGTGGTGGATATGGAAGGATCCCTTGGGGCCTTGGAGAGAGGTAAGGAAGGAGGTGTGGGCGCAAGGTTTGCATTTCCTGCGGTTGCAGGGGAATATGCCGGGAGTGGAGGTTGGGTTGGTGGGGGGTGTTGACCCGATGAGGGAGTCACGAAGGGAGTGGTCTTTGCGGAACGCTGATAGGGGAGGGGAGGGAAATATATCCCTAGTGGTGGGGTCCGTTTGGAGGTGGCGGAAATGACGGCGGATGATACGTTGTATGCGGAGGTTGGTGGGGTGGTAGGTGAGAACCAGTGGGGTTCTGTCCTGGTGGCGGTTGGGGGGGGCGGGGCTCAAGGGCAGAGGAGCGGGAAGTGGAGGAGATGCGGTGGAGGGCATCGTTGATTGGCATTACTCCAATTTAGAACTTTAACTTTTAGATCAGGTCTATCATTTTCCATAACTGTTTTAAAATGAATAGAATTATGATCAGTGGCCCCAAAATGCTTCCCGACTGACACCTCAGTTATTTGTCTAGCCTTATTTCCCAGGAGAAGATCAGTAGTGCTCATTCTCTAGTAGGTATATCCATGGATTGAATAAAAAAAAATTTTTGTACACAACTTTCTCTCCATCCAAGCCCTTAACATACTGGACATTCTCGCAGGAATAACATTCAGCTGTAATGTTATCCCTTATCAAAAATGTAACTCCCGCTCCTGTCTTGCCACCTTTCTATCCTTCTTATTACAACTACATCCTGGAACATTAAGCCGCCAGTCCTGTCCCTCCTTGAGCCATATTTCTGTGATAGCTATGATATCCTAGTCTCTTGTTTACAATTATGCCCTAAGTTCATCTAACTTACCTTGCAGGCCTTGTGCATTGAAATAAATGTATTTTAATTTATCAGTCTAACCTCATTTTCTGTCTTGCTCTTGCCTGCTTTGACTATTTAACTTGCTCCTCTTCTCTATTATACTATTTGATGCATGATGTAGTAAAATAATAAGTGCTGTAGAAAACTCAAAGTGTCCTAATTCACGATACTACATGTAATTTTTACTATATTAGAATTGATAGAATTTCAGATTTGTGGCAGTATCAATTATTGTTCATCACACAAAATGACTCAACAACTTCAGGATAGGAAATGAAAAGTTAAATACAAATGTCCAGAATATATTGATTGAGTTGTCATTGTACCACCAGCATTCCAAAAACAGCATTTCACTGTTAGCAATTGCCTTTTTCATATGTTAACAATGAACAATTCTTTGTTGACTAGTAAAACAGGAGAAACTTGGAAGCCTGGATGGTCCTTTGTTACACTGCCTGAAAGTGGTCAGGGTTGTGGACGAAGAGAGAGATTGAGTTCTTTGCCACGTCAACTCAATTTCCAATTCCACACCTAAGTCTGCCACATTCCGATTGCATTTTCTCCACCCACTCTAAGTAAATGCCAGTGGGAACCTGGCATCCCTGCGCCTGTTATTGAGTTCCCAAAAATTGATGTGGCGCAGCATAGTGGTGATAAATGCTTTGATTTCGATTGGTCAATGTTACAGATTTTCTGCCAACATTTGCAATGATTGCAGGAGAGGCATTTCTCCTTCTTTAAGCTCCCTCAGTTGGAAGCTGTTGCAGCTCTTGTGAAGCAAGATCACTGGATTTCAATCCCTTACATTTGTGAGCTGCCCACTAGCAACATAGAACATGCCTGGAACCCATCAGTTATTGTAATCAATGGCATTAGAAGGTGACTAGGCATTCTGTCTCACTGTTCCTTTGTTCCTAAAAGTAAAACTCAATTCATGTTTTCCCTTCACAATTATGTGATAATTGACTTAATGTAACAGAAAATTACTTTTGTTTTTTAGCCAATATATCAGCATCAATCATTCACAGAAGACAAATAGAGCAATCAGATATAACATAAAACACCCTTTTATTCTCCTCAGCATCATGTCTGAAATGGCACAACAATCACTTCTGGTGCAACAGTGAACCAAGTTGCAAACTTGGCCTTATACTTACTGAGATCGCCAGCTTTCCCTGAAACATAGGTCTGTTTTATGCTATTAAGCCTCAACCAGTGAAAATTGGCACTGAAACCAATGAGGTTAATGATTAAAGCTTTTCTTCCAGAAGTAAAAGGGAAACATTCTAATTAGCTGCTATTTAAATCTTAGATACACTGCTAAAATTCATGTTTTTTTTGATAGATAATTCATATGGATAAGAAATATCTTCCTAAAGGTAATTCTTTAAGCTTGTTATTCATACATTTGATTGTAATTTATGAAACAAAATTGCTATTACCTTAGTTGCCTGTCATGACCAAAGTTGGGACCTGAATGACCAATGGTGTCATCACTTTGGATTGCCATTGACGGGGCCTGAGAGAACATCACAGGACTGCTGAAACGTAATGCCAGGCTTGCAGAGGAAATATTGGGCATTGAGGTCTGTACCACACATCCAGCATGTATCATTTTAGCATTCTACAAAAACATTAAAAACATCTTGTTGAGCAGGAAGATCAAAGTCCAAATATTCCGTTTAGCAAATAAAACCTGTTTAGTGTGAAATGCATCAAATATTTATATCAGCCTTACTCGAGACCTAGATAGGCATCTCCCAAAATTTCATGTTGTATTTGCACCTGACTATGCTCAGAAAGCTGAATCTTCCAGAAGCTTGTGGATTAGCTCATTTGTATATCTATAGTATAGAATTACTCCAAATTTTACAACAGAGTTAATGCTCCAGGCAAACCTCCTCTTACATTTCTGCATGGGTTGATCCCTTAATTCCTTTCTCTTCAATGGGGTTAGCTAGTTTTCCCTTACATGCATCAATTCTATTCATCTCCTGCACTCTAAGATCACCTCATGTAATATGGTTGCTTGTGAAAAACTTGTGAATCTTTAAAAGGGGTGAGTCTAAAGACAGGTGGCATGGTAGCTCAGTGGTTAGCACTGCTACCTCACAGCACCAGGGACCTGGACTCATTTGCAAATTCTCCCTGTGCCTATGTGGGTTTCCTTCAGGTGCTCCAGTTTCCTCCATGGGTTAGGTGGATTGGGACATCCTCCAGACCACCATCAATAAATTCCTCTCATAATATCTTGTAAATATTACACATACTCACCTTCACTAACTGCATTTTATTTGCTTTATTTGAAGGGAAGAATCCTTACATGGCCTATGCCAAGCAAAATCATTAGTCTAAATGAGTTCAGAGTTTTATTGGTTTGTTCAGCCCTAACTTACCACTTAGCTTCCAGTTTCCCATTCCTAATGCAGAGCCCACTGTAATGATGGATCTGATCTGGTGTTTCCAACATTTTATGTTTTCACTTTCAAAACTAATAATTTTGTTGGTTTGTGAGTATGCTTGGCACTATTATGTTGATCCTATTGGTACCTGTTTATTGGGGAGATCATGCTCATGCGCAATAAGACCCAGTTGTTGCTGCTTTTGCTGCTGTGATTCTTGATACTGTAATGGACTCAGGCTGATAGACGTCGGCTGCTGCAGCAATAACTGAAAGGAGGAAAAGCAAGCTTTAAAAAAGATGTTCAATAGTATGTTTGTGATTTTTAGATCTTAAATTCTATTTGAATTTTCTATTCCATTTATGAAACGTAAGCATCATAGCCAGCAATTCTTACCATTTCTAAATTCCTTTGACAAGCTGATAGTAAACTTCCTTCTTGAAGCAATGCAGTCCATATGGTATAAGCACACTCCACAGTGCTGTTACTGATATTAATAAGTCAGCTAAGATAGTAACTTCTCCCATCCTGGCACCTTCCCCTGCCACCGCAGGAACTGTAAAACCTGCGCCCACACCTCCTCCCTCATCTCTATCCAAGGCCCTAAAGGACCCTTCCACATCCATCAAAGTTTTACCTGCACATCCATTAATGTCATTTATTGTATCCGTTGCTCCCGATGGCGGCACGGTGGCACAATGGTTAGCACTGCTGCCTCACAGCGCCTGAGACCCAGGTCAATTCCTGACTCAGGCAACTGACTGTGTGGAGTTTGCACGTTCTCCCCGTGTCTGCGTGGGTTTCCTCCGGGTGCTCCGGTTTCCTCCCACAATCCAAAGATGTGCGGGTCAGGTGAATTGGCCATGCTAAATTGCCCGTAGTGTTAGGTATGAGGTAAATGTAGGGGTATGGGTGGGTTGCGCTTCGGCGTGTTGGTGTGGACTTGTTGGGCTGAAGGGCCTGTTTCCACACTGTAAGTAATCTAATCTACCCCTGCTCATGACCCCACCCCCATTCCCTCCACCATCACACCCACTCCAGTTACAGGTTCCGTCCCCACTCCCAGCTCCACACCCACACCAGATCCTAGCTCCCAGCCCTGCTGAGGTTTCACCATCCTCCAGACCTTCCCCTCACTGAGGACGAATGATCAGTCCTCAGCAAAGGACTCAACTTCATCCCCCTCTGTCCACGCATCAATGAATTTAATACATGCCGTGATGTCGAACAATTCTTCCGTCACCTCCGCCTCCGAGCTTACTTTCACAATCAGGATTCCTGCCCACCTTCCGAGGACCCCTTCACCCACCTCCAACACACTGCATCCACCTGGACACCCCGCACTGGCCCATTACCTGCCCTCGACCTCTTCATTTCCAACTGCCACCGGGACATTAACCGCCTCAACCTGTCTACCCCCCTCCCCCACTCCAACCTCTCACCCTCACAACACGCAGCCCTCCAATCCCTCTGCTCCAATCCCGACCTCACCATCAAGCCAGCGGATAAAGGGGGCGCAGTGGTAGTCTGGCGCACTGACCTCTACACAGCTGAAGCCAAACGCCAACTCAAGGACACCTCTTCCTACTGCCCACTCGACCATGACCCCACTCCCCATCACCAAACCATCATCTCCCAGACCATACAGAACCTCATCACCTCAGGTGATCTCCCACCCATAGCTTCCAACCTCATAGTCCGGGAACCCCGCACTACCCGGTTCTACCTCCTTCCCAAGATCCACAAGCCTGACCACCTTGGCCGACCCATTGTCTCAGCATGCTCCTGCCCCACTGAACTCATCTCTACCTACCTCAACACTGTCCTATCCCCCCTAGTTCAGGAACTCCCCACATACGTTCGAGACACCACCCACACCCTCCACCTCCTCCAAGACTTCTGTTTCCCCAGCCCCCAAAGCCTCATCTTCACCATGGATATCCAATCCCTCTGCACCTCCATCCGCCATGACCAGGGCCTCCAAGCCCTCTGTTTTTTCCTTTCCAGACGTCCCCAACAGTACCCTTCCACCGACACTCTCATTTGTTTGGCCGAACTGGTCCTCACCCTTAACAATTTTTCTTTCGAATCCTCCCACTTCCTCCTGACCAAAGGGGTAGCCATGGGCACATGTATGGGCCCCAGCTATGCCTGTCTCTTTGTTGGCTACGTAGAACAGTTGATCTTCCGTAATTACACTGGCACTACTCCCCACCTCTTCCTCTGCGACATTGATGACTGCATTGGCGCCATCTCGTGCTCCCGCGAGGAGGTTAAGCAATTCATCAACTTCACCAATACATTCCACCCTGACCTTAAATTTACCTGGACCATCTCTGACACCTCCCTCCCCTTCCTGGACCTCTCCATCTCCATTAATGACAACCGACTTGACACTGACATTTTTTACAAACCCACCGGCTCCCACAGCTACCTGGATTACGCCTCTTCCCACTGTACCTCTTGCAAAAATGCCATCCCGTATTCCCAATTCCTCCGCCTCCACCATATCTGCTCCCAGGAGGACCAGTTCCACCACAGAACACACCAGACGGCCTCCTTCTTTAGAGACCGCGATTTTCCTAACCATGTGGTTAAAGATGCCCTCCAACGCATCTCGTCCACATCCCGCACCTCCACCCTCGGACCCCATCCCTCCAACCATAACAAGGACAAAACCCCCCTGGTGCTCACCTTCCACCCTACCAACCTTCGCATAAACCAAATCATCCGCTGACATTTCTGCCACCTCCAAAAAGACCCCACCACCAGGAATATTTTTCCCTCCCCACCCCTTTCCGCCTTCCGCAAAGAACGTTCCCTCCGTGACTACCTGGTCAGGTCCACGCCTCCCTACAACCTACCCTCCCATCCTGGCACCTTCCCCTGCCACCACAGGAACTGTAAAACCTGCGCCCACACCTCCTCCCTCACCTCTATCCAAGGCCCTAAAGGAGCCTTCCCCATCCATCAACATTTTACATGCACATCCAGTAATATCATTTATTGTATCCGTTGCTCCCAATGTGGTCTCCTCTACATTGGGGAGACTGGGCGCCTCCTAGCAGAGCGCTTTAGGGAACATCTCCGGGACACCAGCACCAACCAACCACACCGCCCCGTGGCCCAACATTTCAACTCCCCCTCCCACTCTGCCGAGGACACGGAGGTCCTGGGCCTCCTTCACGGCCGCTCCCTCACCACCAGACGCCTGAAGGAAGAACGTCTCATCTTCCGCCTCGGAACACTTCAACCCCAGGGCATCAATGTGGACTTCAACAGTTTCCTCATTTCCCCTTCCCCCATCTCACCCTAGTTTCAAACTTCCAGCTCAGCGCTGTCCCCATGACTTGTCCTACCTGCCTATCTCCTTTTCCACCTAACCACTCCATTCTCTCCTCCCTGACCTATCATCTTCATCCCCTCCCCCGCTCACCTATTGTACTCTATGCTACTTTCTCCCCACCCTCCTCTAGCTTATCTCTCCACGCTTCAGGCTCTCTGCCTTTATTCCTGATGAAGGGCTTTTGCCCAAAATGTCGATTTCGCTGCTCCTTGGATGCTGCCTGAACTGCTGTGCTCTTCCAGCACCACTAATCCAGAACTTTTGTTATATGTCTGTGGGGTAAGATTCTAGTTTCTCAGGTTATATATTTCCCCTGTGTGCCATGTGTAAAAGAATTATAAACATGTGTCTGTAAAACTGGTTTTCAATTTCATACACTATAATCACGGATGATTAAAAAAAAACTGTCATTGAGAAAGTGAAGTTTTCTACTGAGTTCCTGCCAGATTTTCTAAGCAACCTGTTCAAAGACATTAGCCACACCTCTAGAGCAGGTGGGAATGAAACCTATTCCTCCTAGGTCAGAGGTAGGGATAGTACCACTGCATCACAAGATCCCTCACTTCCTGTTTGCATGCTACCCCCTAATGACTAGAATCAGAAACTTCAATAATATAACTGAGTTCAATCCAGACACAGTGCCACCCTGTGAAAATCACAAGAAATTACATGTATCACACATCAGGAGTGAGATAGAATACTCTTTACTTGTCTGGATGAGTATGGTAGATATTAAAGCACAATCACATTTGCTTTTGTCTAATATTCTCAACTAAACCTTCCCTTTTTCCTTGCAACTCCCCCTTAAAAGTTTTTGAAACGACAAAAGCTTAATAAGAAGCCAGAAACTTTTCCTGGGATTAACTCAAATGTCAGCCTCAGTTCTCCAAAGTTCCATCTGATTTTTTTTTCTTCTCAGTATTCTCGATATTCTCTAAGGAATGAAATCTCATGGGGATCCTTCCACTAGCTTTCAGTGAAACAATCGTTCAAATTCTTTTCCAATCTGATGACCGCAGACTTCTCAGCTCCACCTTAAGACTTCACTTTATTCTTACTGAGAACTCCAGTTCAGAAACAGCCTAACAGCCCTCTGCTTCACATCAATTGTTCCTTTTCTGCTCATAGGGGAGGTTAACTTCATCTGCCTGCTGAACTCAGGGTTTACAAATTTACAAAGTTCCAAACCCCAAGACTTTCTGGAAAATTCCAGTAGACAATTTCCCTAATTCCTTTTCAGGGATCCATTCTGATTTACCCATCTCTATGACAACAGAGGGGTAAGTTGAGTTCAGAAATTGAATTTAGATTAATTTATTTTAAAATTTCAAACTCAAATCTCTTGATTGGGAGGTCAGGATAAATAATATGGGAAACACTGCAGGCATGAAAACTGGTCTATCTGAAGTGAATTGGGACACTAGGCTAGGGGATACATCAGTCGAAAAGCAGATGCAGTGGATATTTCAGTGAAGGTGATGGCATACTGGCAATATACTAGTGTACTCTGGACTAGTTATCCAGAGTTCTAGACTAATGTTCCTCACCAACTCCTCAAGGACAACTAGGGATAAGTAACATTCTGCCTAGCCAATAACATCCACATCCTGCAAGAGAATAAAAAACTCAATAGGGGGACAGATGGTCAAATCCAAATTCAACAAAATCTGGGAATTAAAACAAGTTAGCCTAATGGTGACCATGTAATCAAGGATGACTGCTGGGAAAAAAAATCCCATCCAGTTAACGAATGTCCTGGGGAAGCAAATATGTCATCCTCATCCTGTCTGACCTACATGTGACTCCAAACCCACAATGTGGTCAACTTTTAACTGTCCTCTCAATTGGGCCAATAGGTCACTTAGTTCAAAGACAATCAGGGAAAGGTAAAAAATGCTGGCCTTTACAGTGATACCCACATCCCATGGTAGAACAAAGGAAAGGTATTCCTGCTGCGAAGAAAATTTCAAAGAGGAGGAAGTTAAGGAGCTAACAAGAAGTTAAGAAAAACGTGAAACTTCAGGAAAAAAAAGTCATATAATCACACAAAGATGATTGGCTAGAATATAAAGAGTGACAGAAAATGACTAAGAGGTAACCATAGGATGGAGATGTAGACTATTGAGATCATGGCTGATCCAAAAATCCTCAACTCCACTTTCCTACTGTTTCCTCGTAAGCCTTGATTCTCTTGTTGATTACAAGTCTCTCTACCTCAGCTGTGAATATACTTAGCAACATAGCCTATATAGCCCTCCACAATAATGAAATTTACAGTTCATCACCTTCTGACAAATGAAATTCCTCCTCACCTATGTTCTAATTGGGCAACTCCCTATTCTGAGTTTATGCCCTCTTGCCTCAACTCTCACAGAAGGGGAAGGAACCTCTCCAAATCTCTCCTGTCAAGTCCCAAAACAATTTGGTATATTTCAGTCAGGTCTTCTCTCATTCTTCTAAATTCCAATGAGTACAGGTCTAAGCCACTCAACATCTCCTCATAAGACAATCATATGTACGTAGGATGACTACTCTGGGTTGCCTCTAATGTCAATATATGTTTCTTTACAAAGGGAACCAAAACTGTTCATGGTATTCCAGGTGTGGTCTAACTAGTGTCTTATTAAGTTTCAGCAAAATGTTTATTTTATTCATTTGTGGGATATGGGTGTTGCTGACTGGCCAGCATTTATTGTCCATCCCTAGTTGCCCTTCAGAAGGTGGTGGTGAGCTGCCATTTTGAACTGTTGCAGTCCACATGCTGAAGGTTAACCCACAATGCCCTTAGGGAGGGAACTCCAGGTTTTTGACCCAGAAACAGTGAAGGAATAATGATCTGTTTCCAAGTCAGGAAGGTGAGTGGCTTGGAGGGGAACTTGCAAGTAGTGACTTTCCCATGTAAAAGCTGTCCTTATCCTTCTAGATGAAAGTGGCTTGGCTTTGGAAGGTGCTGCCTAACAGCCAATGGTGAATTTTTGCAATACATCTCACAGATAGTACACACTCCTGTTCCTGAGTGTCAGTGGTGGAGCAAGTGGATGCTTGTGGATGTGGTACCAATCAAATGCACTGCTGTGTTCTGAATGGTGCGGTGTGTTGTTGGAACTGCACCCATCCAGGTAAGTGGGGAGTATTCTAACACAGCTCTGACTTGTACCTTGTGGATGGTGGACAGACTTTGAAGAATCGCTAGGTGAATTTCTCACTGCAGGATTCCTAGGCTCTGATCTTCTCTTGTAGCCACTGTATTTATGTGGCAAGTCCAGTTGAGTTTCTGGTCGATGATAACCTCAAGGATGTTGATAGTGGGGGATGATAATATCATAGAATGTCAAGGGGTGCTGGTCAGATTGTCTTATTTAAAATGGTCGTTGCCTGATATTTGTGTAGTAGAAATATTACTTGCCATGCATCAGCCCTCTAAAGGTCTGGACAATATTTTGCTGGCAATTTACTGAAAACATCCTGAGTATGACTTTCAGATGGCTTATAATACACCAAATTTTAATGATATCTGACCTTTATCTGCATACACACAACTGCACCAGTTAATCTGAGGTTCCAGCATGAAGCCTGTATTCCCCTACTTAGACGTTTCGAGGTCAAACTCTCAGAAAGTCAGGGTCATACTTCCTGACAGTTCAGTTGGTGGTTTATGCAATAATATTTCAGTCTTCATTATTTTCGACAGAAACAGGATGCTGAAGCACCTGAGAAACTCCACTCACAGGGAAATTATTCTGTTCTAACTTTCAAATAGTTATTAATGTTATGTTACATTGTTTTTCAGAATTTGGACAAAAAATGGATCTTGAATAGGAAAGGCCTGAATACCTTTTGGATCATAAACTTAAACCCTGAAGCTTGCAATCTATTACTGATTTGCCAATACGTTTCAAGAATTCATTCTGCACTCTTACCTGTAAATTTGAGTCATCCACCATGCAAAGTTGCTCCTGAATTTTTTGGAGCTCTTCTTGCTGCCATGTGATATTTGCTTGCAGAATGCGTGTACGTTGTTCAAGCTGATCCTTTAGAGACTGAATCACGTCAAACTGTGCTGGGAACTGGATGTATAACAACAGGTATTTTTACAAATGCTGAACAGTAAATTCAGTACAGTTTAGTATGAACAGTCATGGCTAAATGCAATTATCAACCTAAATGCAGCATCCACAAGATTTTTGCTTCAGAATTATTCATAGTTAATTAAAGTTCCTACCATTCAGAGTTGCATAAATACAATGATGGAAAACAGGGCAGATTATCCTTTCAAAATCAGGAAACCAACTTAAGGATCATTTCTTGATCATTTGCCCAAATCCTTTGCATTGTACTTCTGAGAAAGGTTCACACTTTGACAGCAAATTGTGCAAGAATTTGGTTATCTAAGATCTTTAAAATGACTCAACTACCTTCACATCTGTTTGTTGCTGCATCTCTCTGCAACTCACACTTTATAAGGATCAGGACAAAGTTCTTTCGCTATCAGTACATTAACATAGAACATAGAACATAGAATAATACAGCACAGAACAGGCCCTTCGGCCCACGATGTTGTGCCGAACATCTATCCTAGATTAAGCACCCATCCATGTACCTATCCAATTGCCGCTTAAAGGTCGTCAATGATTCTGACTCTACCACTCCCACGGGCAGTGCATTCCATGCCCCCACCACTCTCTGGGTAAAGAACCCACCCCTGACATCTCCCCTATACCTTCCACCCTTCACCTTAAATTTATGTCCCCTTGTTGTACCCGGGGAAAAAGTTTCTGACTGTCTACTCTATATATTCCTCTGATCATCTTATAAACCTCTATCAAGTCACCCCTCATCCTTCGCCGTTCCAACGAGAAAAGGCCGAGAACTCTCAACCTGTCCTCGTACGACCTATTCTCCATTCCAGGCAATATCCTGGTAAATCTTCTCTGCACCCTCTCCAAAGCTTCCACATCTTTCCTAAAGTGAGGCGACCAGAACTGCACACAGTACTCCAAATGTGGCCTAACCAAAGTCCTGTACAGCTGCAACATCACTTCACGACTCTTGAATTCAATCCCTCTGCTAATGAACGCTAATACACCATAGGCCTTCTTACAAGCTCTATCCACCTGAGTGGCAACTTTCAAAGATCTATGTACATAGACCCCAAGATCCCTCTGTTCCTCCACCTGACTAAGAACTTTACCGTTAACCCTGTATTCCGCATTCTTATTTGTTCTTCCAAAATGGACAACCTCACACTTGGCAGGGTTGAACTCCATCTGCCACTCCTCAGCCCAGCTCTGCATCTTATCTAAGTCCCTTTGCAGCCGACAACAGCCCTCCTCTCTGTCCACAACTCCACCAATCTTCGTATCATCTGCAAATTTACTGACCCACCCTTCGACTCCCTCATCCAATGATGCACTTGACTACGGCCATCTTCTCTTGCAATGTTTCCTTGTTCAGCTTCAGGTTTGTCTGATTAACTCTCTCTAGCAGTGTCACTAGAAACTAATTCATGGTTTGAGATGGCTTCTTCAATTATATCTCCACATCCACAGACAATAGGTTATCGCTATCATATTCACTCATTAACCATCCATGCTCTTTGCTTTAGTATTCTTCCAGATCACCAAAAATACCAAATGATATACACAACCACCTCTGCCTTTCAAATGATGTCCTTCAGAAAACTGGTGCTTTCACCAAATTCATTCACCAGTTTCCATCCTTTGCATCGAAGATAAGTTGTGACAAATTTCTTCAATGGTTGAGCCAATTGAGTCTGGAAGCCTGTTTCCTGATCTTTTCTGCTTGTGATATCAGGGGTGTGATGTTCCCTTCATTGCCTGAGTGAATAGTCATCACTGTCCCTACAATGTGTGTACAGTGATAGCACCTATGTGCCACTGTCTCCAGGCGATTCTGCCTCCCATGGGACCCACCAAATATCATGGGATGGGCATAACCGCTGCTATGTTGCTGTCTCCAAGCACCTGTTCTGCACGGCCCAGTGTGCAGATTATGCAAAATGTTAATCTGGTCCTCTGTGAGCTCTCCATGAACTGTCTAACTGGCTTACATGATCTTATTTGTGAATGGCATGGTTTCTCGGAGGTATTCTTCCCCAACCCTTATGGAACTTAACAATAAGAAAAAAATTGGCCAGTCCCTACCGAAAGGATAGAAATTTACAGTCAATAGTCTCAAAAAAATACCATTTTGGATTTCTTGAAGTTCAAATAAGTCTACAAATAAGGAACTCCAGCAAATACAGACTTTTTAAAGAGAAAATTGAAACAGAAAATTAAAAGTTTACTGGTATTCCATTGTGATACGCCACTAAGTGCAATCACATTTTAAAATAGGACATTTAGGATCCTGTCCATATACAGGTTAGGTAATCCACACAGGAATTGAAGAAATAAACCCAATAAAGTCACAGAACTTAATAACTGATAGGTGGTAAAATAGAATCTTGGAAGAGACAGGAAGGACAATACTTGCACAATCTCACAATAACAAGGTCAAGGCAGAGAATAGAGCAAACAAAAAGTATCAAACAAATATTTATTAAAGTCCTAAATTTGAAAGTATCATTAGACATGCTTTGTTAATTCCTGTCTGTCTTGTTTGTCAATTTCTTTGAAGATTTTAAACCAGATTTTAGGGAAATGGAAGAAAAGATATTCATAAAAATAAAGGAAGTTGTTTATATCCTAACCTGTGCCATTGATGTAGGCTGACTGACCACAGTAGCCTGGGGCATCAACCCCTGTGATAGTAGATCAATAGATGGCTCCGATATTAAGGACTGCAAAAGAAAGGTTACAGTTAGTTGGTATTCTCTCTGGACTGTTAACCTGGAGACCTAGGTAATGTTCTGGGGACCCAGGTTCATATCTTGCCAGGCAGATGGTGGAATTTGAATTTAGTTAAAAAACCTGGAATAAAGAGTCTAATGATGACCATGAATCCATTGCTGTTTGTTGGAAAAACACATCTGCTTCACTAATGTCCTTAAGGGAAGGAAACTGTTGTTCTTACTTGGTTTGGTCTACACGTGACTCCAGACCCACAGCAATGTGGGTGACTCTTAAGTGCCCTTTGGGCAATTAGTGATGAGCAATAAATCCTACTTAGCTAATGATACCAACATCCCGTGAATGAATAAAGAAAAGAAAGTTGAACAAGAAATGGCCAAATTGGACTAGAGCAAGCCACTATAACAGCATTCACCTATTTCATCCAATATAGTGAAGAATTTCCATAGAAACCAATTTGTGTCAAGAGCAGTGTGTAGTTTGCGGGAACAATGGGAAAATATAAATTGGCAGGTCATGAATCTGAAATAATTACTTATGAACTGACAGAAAAATATAAGATTTCTGGAACAGAAATTCATACAGAAAATAAAAGATTCATTATTTTCAAATAACAACAGTTTAGATTTATAATCTAATTATTCTGAAACCACAATCATTTTTATTTCACGTTATGTAATTATATTGTGCCTGTGTAATTCGATATGTATGAACTTCTTTGCAAATATGCGAATTAGGAGGCACTTGGCCTTTAATCCTCTTGCATTAATCACTATGATCATGGCTGCTCTGATTACTTCACACTCCTACCTATCCCAATACTCTTCTGCCCACTTGTTTATCATGAATTTTTCTTCCACTGCCTATTGAAAGTCTTTGCTTCCACTGTCTTTTGAAGTAGTAAGTTCCAAAGACACTGAGAAAATTTTAAAAATTACGCCCTGATTTCAACTTGTGGTGGGAATTAGATGGGTGAAGGCAGTGGTGATCAGCAAACTCCACTTATTTTTCAGAATGTAGCCAGGGACATTTTAAATTCCAGACATCATCTGTGTTAGTTGGTGGCCCAAATCCAGTAGCATCTGCTGGGTGGGAGTACAGATGTCAAGTGGCATGAGATAACTGGCAAGTGGCAAGAAAAAGGAGTTGGTTTCATTTGTCTAAATTATGAGGTGGGAGTTTATAGGAGGCTTTCGCCAATCAAATAAAAAGAGATTTTAAACTTTTCTTGTGTAATCTAACACTCCTTCTCCTGGCACCAAAGATAATGTCAAAAGAGAAGTTCTCAGTCCATGAAGGTGCAGATACACTTTTAACCATGAATTCAGCAAAACATCTCTAATTATGCAAATTCTTCTATCACTCCAGCAATTTAAATTTGGTAATTTTAAAATGATCTCTTCTTGTGACAATGGATTACTTCATTACTTATCGGTACTTTCTTTAATGCTTTCTGAAAACAATAGTTCATCAGCATGTTGAGTGGTTACATTAAGCAATTCTCTACCTGGTTGCTGCCGGGTGGATGCTGCTGAATTCCTACATCTTGTTGTACTGCTGCTTTTGACTGCAAGGATGGAGCACTGATCTCTGAAAGTAGTTTACTTTGTGTTGCTGAGAAAGAAATTTGACATTGGGTTTAATTTATAGAGATGGTCACAATTTCTACAAGCTACAACACATAATTTCTAAATGAGCAGAACCAAATTAATACATTGATTGTTGAAATTAACTAATTAATGAGGAAAAAATCAATCTAAGAGAAGCGTCATGATCATCTATTTGAAGCATTTTGCAAATTTTACTTTATGGATATTTTCCAAAGCTAATGCAGCAAAATGGAAAAATTATCTCATAAGCTTTCCAAAGTTAACATGAAAATAAAGATACCTACATGCAGATTCTGACACCGAGGTATGAGATGATTTATGTGAACTCCGAGATGAAGAAGAAGGTGATGGACTGCCAGGGAGCACTTCAACGTGCTGCTGTGTATCAATTCTTAAGTCATGTCCCTGTACAGAACAATAACAGTAGAATGTATGACAGGTATGAGCAAATTGTTATTTTCTATTGCACCACCTGCAAGATTAACTGTGATTGTTTTCAATACGTTCACAAATAATATTAAATTTCTTAACATTAGCCTTAATAAATGGCTACAGGATCTTTCGCAATAACAGGCATTTAAAGCATTCCCAGAATTGTGAATAGATTAATCTTTCTTATTACCTTAAGCAATGAAGAACCAATAACTTCTGTACAGCTATCATCCAAACAGATGTCTTTTCGACGCTGTGCTCGAACTTCTGCATAGCTGGAGTAATTTTGTAAGAAATCAATGAAAAGAAAATTCAATGAAAATAAAACTGAATATGCATTTAACTTGGGTTCTGGAATCATTATACAAATCATAACTTATTCTATCAACTCAAGTGATTTATTGATTGTTTTATAGTCAAAAGCCATGAGTTTTAATTCCAGCACTACCTATCATTCAAGTTGATAACTCCATTCAGTTGGCAGATATGGAAGGCAACATAGAAACAGCATATTCTTTTGTTTTGAAGGCTCAGAAGTTATTAATGTTGCTACAGTCTCTGTGGCTGCTCTCTCACTGGAGAGTGATGACTGATAGTGGGCTTAACCTGTGGGCCCCCAAGCCTCAGAGTCAAGTTGAGAAAGCAGGGCTTCTGGTGATCTCAGCTGGTATGGGAATTGAAACCGTTCTGTCAGCGTCACATACCAACCATCCAGCCAACTAAGCTAACTAGTGCTGAATGCTCCTTGGCTAAAGGCAAATTGCATTCCACTGTGCAAAGTTGCTTTCTGCACAGATACCAACACATAGTCTATGACAAGAAAAGCAAAGAGGAAAATAATCCAAAAAATATTGTAAATAACAAGTTACTAAAAAACGTTTAATATGACTGACGCCTTCCCATGCTCTGGTTAAGTCAAGCAATTTCACTAGGTTACATCTACTGATAAGCAACCTTGAAAAAAAACCAACTGCTGAGAATCAGGTGTCCTTGAGCATCAGAGGACAAGACACAGTCAGTTTGCTGCACAACTAATTCTGTGTTATGTACCTCTAACATTCAATTTTGCATCTACAATGATATCTGCTACACTGGAAGTTGGCAGTGTGGTTTTGTTGCTACTCACTTTGCAAAGTGAATGTTCCTTAACATTTTTAGTTACAGGCTTGCTTATTTCAACTGTAATTGGATGTGTTTGGAGATTTTTGGTTATTTTGACCCCATATTTTGAATAATTTCAATATTATTAATAATTATTTTATCATGAATCACCAGGCATAGGATGTATTCTGGTCTCTGTGTTATGGATATTGTGAGCATAGTTTCCCTCTGTTCAGCATTTCTACCAAATTCAAAAACTATTAAAAAATTGAAAAACTATTAAAATAATTGGTATGCAACTTCACTGGAAATATCTTAACTGTAAAAATTCTACCTGTTTATGATGTTTATTAGATGTAACACCCAAAGGAATTTTCTCCATCATTATTACACCTTCCAGTCAATTAATGTTCTCCTACCTCACTAATGTGTGTGTGCACACAATAAACTCTGGCTTGGAGTTCCATTGATGGTAGGTAATGTAGTAGCGGGTCTGGAGCCAGATCCATTGTTGTCCTTTCGTAAGAAACCGATAGCAGCAAGACTTCCCTTTACCAAACTGCATCACTGTAAAATCAAAAAGCATGGCTACACTTTTTTAGCAGGTCACTATTATACACAAAAATGAAAAAAAAACTTTTTAAAGTATGTGTCTTTTTAAAGGTATCTTGAGGAGCCATGAATTGTTTAACCCTGTATTTTGGTGATACATTAGCCATGGCTTAATTTGGAGATATATGAAGGCAATAAAAGAGGGATACAAGGTTGGCAACTTGAGAGAGTAAGATGGAGTGTCTGATAGTTAGGCATGAGTCCTGAGTGCCAAGAAGTGTGGCTGGCTAAATGATGGTGCTGTTGTGCACTGAACTGCGTGACAAAATACATTTGTCGTATGTAGGATAAGTCATGTCAAAATGTCATCCCTGACCTTGACCGCCATCTACTGTCATTAGACTTCCGCATGGCACTACTGCTATGTCCTTGGGTCCAGACTCCACAAGTTGACCTATCATTCACCTGCTCTCTTTCCTTATGAGGGTGGCCCAGGTGTCCCCGGCCTTTCTTCCCAGCTGCACTACTAAAGCACCCAGTGCCACATTGTGCCCGAGCACTCAATTGCAAAAACTTCCATTGCAGCACAACTTTTCCCACCTTCCTGTTAAATGACAGTCTGTCTTTAAGAACTATCAGGCAACTTGTTTCACATTGCTGGCATATCCTGCTAAGGGCAAAGCTCACTGGGAGCTTTTAGTTGAGGAAAACAGGAGTGGATGTATAGGAACATGCACCACAGTCATTCAGAAGTAGATAGATGAATTCTGTGCTTCATCCATCTTCATCTGAATGAGGGCAGACCATGGCCTCGCTGCCCCCTGTCAGGGTGAATGAATCTCATTCCTGTATAGTTTGGGTCTCCCTGAATAAAATATTTTTGGATGATCATAGGGATGGAAGAATTCATTTCCCAAAGGATATTGGTGAGCCTGATAGGCTTTATGGCAAATCTCATTTTTAGTAATTTTACCCTTTCTTTATTTCTGGGTATATTTAACTTCTCAAACTGCCAATGTGGAATTTAAAGTTAAATTCTTTGGGGTGTTAATGTAAGCTGTAAGCTTCAGTTTATGTTTCGATTAATAGTAATAGTTTGGCTGTGCATTTAGAAAGTGAGTGAGTTGTTAACTCTGTTATATTTGGTTTCACTTAAAAAAACAATAAAAAACACATGTGGCCCTTTGTCTTTGAATGCATGCATTCCTGTGAACTACATGGAAGGGACCATATGCCCTCAGATCAAGTAAAGAAACACAACAACTTGCTTTTATGGCTCACCTAATCTGAACTTAGGCTACTGTGTGAAGATACTAAAAGATAAAATTACTTTTACTCAAAGACACAGCTATACGCCAAATTTATTTTAGTTATGTTTTGTAACAAGCCCATATCTGACTTTAGATTCTGTAATCAGTTCTGTAGCTATGGTCATTTTGAACTTTACATATTTTACTATATGTGCAATATTATGTTGTTACCTCAATGTTAACACATTTTAATTCAGTGATAAGATTCAACATGACCTGACTTGATAAGAATTCTTGTGACCCTGTTTCTCTAGAGAATAAAAGAAGGCTACTCGAAGTATCATTTTAGTTAGGTAAGTAAATGGTTCTTTTAATTAACCCATATTGATAGATTTTGGGATTTTCCAAGGAATTTCAACCTTTCTTCACATTCAAGTACATTACTGTGACAATAGCAAGAAAACAATCAGAACAACATCGCTAAATTAAACATAACAATAAGCAAAATAAGGGAGAGCATCTTCTGGAATTTACAATCTCAGACTCCAGTTCTACGTGATCTGACATCACTGTGACATCATCCTTCCACAGATGCCAAATAGCTATTCTTAGAGTTAAGGTATAGTTATCCCTTGACTCCACATTAAGTGAAATAGATCTTACATCTTCACAGTCATACAATCATCGTGTTTTACAGCAATGAAAGAAAATCTTTAACCCAACGTAGCAGAGAGCTGATCTGAGGACCCCATCTGTGAGAACATTCTAGTTAAGAAGCATGGTCCTTCATCAATTAGTGGTTTATTTTCCCAGAATCCAGTGTATATTAGCTTTGTATGGCTCTCAGGCTAATCTTAAAGTGGGGCTCTTATTGCTTTCAATTGAGGCAATTGATAATATCTTTGGGGCAACCTGGCAGTTGCTATAATGAAAAAATATCAACTAAAACATTTATATTTTGGATATATACTACATATAATTTATTTCAATAACTAGTCAAAAATGTGAACAAAAGGTATTTTCCACCATTTTCATTCTCCTTTAACAAAGGATCATGTGATAATTGATGGTAATTAGTGTTAAACAATGTGGTGTGCATTATTAAAGGCTTATTGTTATTCAATTTGAAATGAAAAATATAGAAATAATAAATCACATCTTGTTTTTACTGAACTGCAAAATTACTTTTTGAGTGTTAATTTTAGTGCACATAACTTTCAGGTGCTATATACAGCCTAACTACATTTATGTAATGTAGACGTGGAATAAAAAAGTTACTAACATTAATTGGCTACAATCAACTTTACAGAGGAAAAGTCAGTATAGAATGCTTTCACATTGTAGAGAAAACATTGTTCAAATATTTTCTAAAATAAACTTGTAGAGAAAATTTACTAATGTTCCTTGCTTATTGAGGGGACTGCACTTAAAAGCAGCATTGATTGGAGTTCAAGACACAATACTTGTAGAAGTGGCTCCTGACAAGTACTCCTTGTTAATGTGAGTCACCACTGGAAGTTGGAGATTGATGAAATTAGATGTAACTGAACCAAAACTAAGATTACTTGCAGTTAATTAACAGTACTTGATTTATTCTGGCTCAGGAGGTTTCAAATATTTTTTATTCGACACTATATGTTAAGCATATTTGTAATGTTTTAAGAATTCTGCTGTCCATTTTTAGATGTGAAAGAGTTACATGATTTTCTGTACCATTAGATTAATTCAAAATATTTTTGAAAATTCTCAGCATTTTTCTCCCCCTGAATAGTACATACATTGTTGATGGCACCTGGCTAGCTGCTCCAGATCATCCACGTGGTAATAATCATAACCTGATGTACCAAGGACTTCAAAAGGCAAATAACCAATGATTGGTGGAGCCCTGTAGTTAGAAAGAATATTTAACTACAAAATGTAAGCAGAACTTACTTGCAACTACTAAACTGTTTGTACAGAAAACACAAGTGCCTGAAAATGAATCAAACAAACTTAATTAATTGAATTGAATGTCTATACAATGATGAGAATTTTCAGAAGATTGAAGAAACTTGGTTGCCCAGATTGGAGGTCCCTCTCCCATTTCCATAGATTTAGTCTTCATCTGGTGGGAATGGTGGGGCCAAGGCAGTGGGGTGTATGGGTAAAAGCAAACAGACCCCAATTTTACTGGAGTGAGATTTGTTTCCTATAGTGTGTGGTTTACTGTTTTTAAGAGCAGACATGATTGTGTGTAAAACGGAGTTCAAGTCTATGAAATTCAGAATTCTATGAAATTCTGTCATTTGAATCCCCACTTTTTTAATGCCTGAATTGTCTCTAAGTTGAAATAAAACTAGTTCTACAGATTTTGATAGTAGTTTGTTGGCATGATCCATATAGTATTATTACTTCTTGACTGCATCCACACCAATAATTATCATATTGAGTGGGGGAGGCTGTAATTTCACAGTATGATTAACAGATTTGCAGAACTACTAAGGGATTGGCTGCTTTTTATGTGGGGATATGAATGTTTGTTTTTATGAGTGGTTAGGGTCTTGAAGAGGTTTAAATGTTTTGAATGGTTTTTTATCAACAAGTGTGGGCAGCACGGTGACACAATGGTTAGCACTGACTGCCTCACAGCGCCAGAGACCCAGGTTCAATTCCTGCCTCAGGCAACTCTGTGTGTGGAGTTTGCACATTCTCCCTGTGTCTGCATGGCTTTCCTCCCATAGTCCAAAAATGTACAGGTTAGGTGAATTGGCCATGCTAAATTGCCTGTAGCGTTAGATGAAGGGGTAAATGTAGGGGAATGGGTCTGGGTGGGTTGCTCTTCAGAGGGTCAGTGTGAACTTGTTGGGCTGAAGGGCCTGTTTCCACACTGTAAGTAAGTAATCTAATCTTTAGTATAATGAACTTTGCAACTGATACTTCAAACTTTGTTTTATTTTCATCTCAGCATGGCACCTGAGGTCAACTCATGTATTTGGTGAATTGGCATGGAGTGTGTAAGGGAGGGAGGTGAAGGGGTTGAGGGGCTTAGGTTGACATAGAAGATCTGAGGTGCCTTCGGAGTGGGTTGGACTTGCATTGGTATGGACGGGGTCTGGGTGGGTCAAGGACTGTGGAGATTAGAGTCCTAACTGCTTTTATTAAAACATTTAAATAGTCTGTCTCATTTCCGAGCAGTTAACAAGATCACTTCAGAACTATTTCCATGGTAACGCCCCTCAACCCAAGTATTCCTATCCCACAGAACAAAGATCTAGCTAGTCAGGATAGTCTCTCCTGAAGCTGGACAATTTCCCAATGCTGTGTACCTGCCTCAGGAACAACAATCTGATCATTTGTCAAAAAGACCTGGGACAAGGTAACAAATTCCATTACATAAGCACAACCATTAGTTGTATGAATAAGAATCACATGTAGATAGATTAACCAACTTTAAAAAGAAAAGTTTGACAAGGTGTGAACATTTTGATATAGCACAGTATAAAATCTTCATTTAAACGTTCACCTATTCAAGGTATTTTTATAAAATCCCAAGTAATTACAATTGCCATTAATTGTTTATTGCATGATATCCAATTAGAATGTGGTTGGAATTATCTGTCATATTTATTCTGACTATAATTTTGTTGGTTTTTGAATGTAAGAAAGCACTTGAAGAAATGTACTCAGATGCCAAGTGATTAGGCATATATTTTTCACAGCTTAATATGTGTGTTGCTGTGCACACTAAACAGGCTGTTGATGTCCACATTATTTAGGATTGCATTTCACCGGTATGAGTGGAGACTACACTCTACAACTAGGATTGATGCAGATTCTTTCAAATGGTACAGAATGATGAAATGAAGCATTGCAGCTGTATTCCTAGCAAAATTTGTCTGTCTTTATGACAACAAAAAATTGCTCTAACCATGGTTTCTGAAGGCATAGTATGTCTCTCATTAGATACTGACTGGAGGCACTTGTTGTCATTATGGACTCCAGTCTTCTTGCCTTTGGTCTGTGGATGTTCACACTTCCAGATACATAAGAAAGCTTTTCTTAGCAGCCTGCTTGAGGAATAGCTGTGATCTCTCATTACTGGGTAGATAAGATAGTTTGAATTCTATTGTCATAAATAAAGCAAAATAGGGTCAAATTGATGCCTCTATTCTTCCGTCTACATTTTAGATTAGATTACTTACAGTGTGGAAACAGGCCCTTCGGCCCAACAAGTCCACACCAACCCGCTGAAGCACAACCCACCCATTCCCCTACATTTACCCCTTTACCTAACACTACAGGCAATTTAGCTTAGCCAATTCACCTGACCTGCACATCTTTGGATTGTGAGAGGAAACCGGAGCACCCGGAGGAAACCCATGCAGACACAGGGAGAATGTGCAAACTCCACACAGTCAGTCGCCTGAGTCGGGAATTGAACCCAGGTCTCTGGCGCAGTGAGGCAGCAGTGCTAACTGCTGTGCCACCGTGCCGCCCACCATTCTAGGGAACAAACCCTGTTCTAGAGAGGGGAAGGTGGCAATTGTCACCATAGTGAGCTGAAACTTGTAAGTGAGGAAACCATGATATTATTAAAGAATTTTCAGATCACAAAGCAGAGGTTAGTTGACAAAATGATAATATTCCCTTAGTGTTGCCTTTCGAGATCCTGAAACATACTGCATTAATTTTCCCAGTATCCATTACTATCCACATTTACTCTGAGTTGAACACTATGGGGAATTAACCACAGAGAGAGTGGCATTATAAAACGAAAAGCAACGCAACATCAAAGTCACTGATCAAGACAAGGAGTAAACATTTCTTGATGTAGCAAGTTATGCACCAAACTCAACAATTTGTCTGAAAAAAACAGGCCACCCTGCCACATATTAGAAAATTGTATGTGTGCTGCTGCTGATTTCTAAAATGTGCACACCCCTCAGTGGAAGCCATTTCTTCTTATGTTTGCTATTAAAACCACCAACAAATCTCCCATTATCCTTTCTTGGTCTTCAAAAAAATCTCAGCTTACTTTATCTTTCCACATATTGAGGTGCCTCATCTCTGGTAACATTCTGGTAAATTTCCTTTGCCCATTCTTCAAGGCCTAGACATCTTTCCTGATTTATGGGATATAGAATAGGGCATATTAACACTGCTGAAGCCTATTCATTGGTTTGTATGGACACAGCATAACCTCCTTGATTTAGTATTCAAAACCTGTATTTGTCAACCCAAGGAATCTGTGCACCTTTTAACATCCTCATCAACTGGTCCTATCACCTTTAAATATTTATGTAGGTAAACTCTGAGGTTTCTCTGTTCCTGCACCCCTTTAATACTGTAACAATATTCAAATTAATATTTGATGTAGCAAAATGGAAATAGAAATAAAGCACTCTTTTTCCTTCGAGGAACAGACATTGCTTATATAACTACTTCTTACGCTTAATCAAGTTGGTAACATGACACTGGTAAGTTCTGCATTAATCACAAAAAAATTCTCACTAACCTGTGATCTAGAAATAAAAACTTCCACTCCAAGCTATGTCTAGAGGTAAATTCTTCCAAAGGCTCCTCTATTATGCACATCTCCTGTGTTGAAATAAAGTATTGTAAATATGGTTAACAGTGGTAGATTTTATACAGAACAGATTTTAATGCTACATTTCAGAGCTTTGCAAATCAATGTGCTTTAATAATAAATATGGTTCATTGACAAATCTTTCCCTTTTTAATATTCAGAATAAATGTAGAAAGTAAATAATTGACTGATATAATTGTGTGGCATAATAGATTGTGCTTTTCCTTACAAATTTAAGAATAAAGGACTCATTGTTGAGTAAACAGCAAATTTTTGCATTCACAGGCAACAGTTACTCCTTAGCTTTCCACTGCACAGAATCATTGAATGATTCTGCACAAAAAAAAGACCCGTTTTGCCTATGCTAGGTTTATGATAGAGGTGTTCAATTAATCACACTCCTTTGCTCTCTTCCTGTAGCCCTGTAAAATATTTCCTTTTAATTTCTTATCTATTTAATTTTGGCCGTTATTATTGAATTTGATTCTGACCAGTCTTTCGGACATTACATCCTGGATCACAACAATTCTGTTGCTGCATGTAGCTATTTCTGCCAGAAGATATGTTATCACGGTGTGCCACACTATTCCATCCTCACATATTCACTGCAGCCAATTAACAACCACTCCATGCGATTTGCCATCCAACTACTCCTAGATTGATCCCTCTTTGTGCTATTCTCCACACTGCTTTCTGAAAGAATTCTCTGCAGCTTTTCAGCTCTGATTAAATGTCCAAAATACTGACAATTTATTTTCTGGATGTCATCTTCTTAAAGTTCTTTTTCCTCTTGTACTTTTAAATGCTTCTTCATTTGACTAATGTTCTGTATATGGAATTTTTAGCAAACAGTTAAGCATCCAGATTTCAAGAAAACTTATTTTCTTCCAGAGACCTATAATTTTTGACAAGGTGTCCGAGCTATACAGGAAATAGGACAGATAGAATGTACACTTTTATGAATTATTTTCCTTGTTACCATCTTAAGTTTTATTGTTGTTAACATATTCTTTATCTTTAAAAAAATTAGTTCTGGCTACCTCCATTCTTCTTTTAACTTTTGCATCATACCTGTCACCTTCTGTTGGTATTTGTCCTAAATAGCCAACTTATTTACTTGGTCCAGTGAAACACCACATAATTCAAACGTCACCCTAATTTATTCTAACACACTCCATCCAACCATCATTTCTTTTCTCTTTTTGGTGTTCATATTCAAACATTATTCTAAATTCTATATTTTACTTGATCTATGCTATTTTGTACTGCCTCTTCTAATACCGTCAGAGTATTATAAGCATGTTATGTTCTACCGTCTTAATTTTACACCTGGAAGCACAGCTAATTCACTGAATATTTCTACAGTGTACAGATTGAACAACTTGCACTGTAAAATAATTTTTTTTGAGTCATCATTTGTTCTTTTACTAATCATCTGAAATCTCTGTCCTCTCATTACCAACTGTTTTGTCACTAAAATAAGTTTTTTTCTTTATTTACTCTATCAACGCTAAAAATAAATATCCTGTTAACCTTCTCTGCTCTTAGGAGAATAACCTCCGCTTCTCTAGTCCTGTCACTTAATGAAAGTCCCTAAATGTTCAAAGTTTGGGAGAAGATTTGTAGCTTGGGTGCTCGTTGTTGTGGTTCTGTTCGTTGAGCTGGGAATTTCGTCCCCTCACTAGGTGGCATCCTCAGTGCTTGGGAGCCTCCGGTGAAGCGCTTCTGTGATGTTTCCTCCGGCATTTATAGTGATTTGTATCTGCCGCTTCCGGTTGTCAGTTCCAGCTGTCCACTGCAGTGGCCGGTATATGAGTTCAACTGGGACAACACTACTATTATAGGACAAGCCAAACAGAGAACAGCCAGGAAATTCCTAAAGGCATGGCACTTATCCACAGATTCAATCAATAAACACATCGACCTGGACCCAATATACCGGCCACTGCAGCGGACAGCTGGAACTGACAACCAGAAGCGGCAGAGACATATCACTATAAATGCCGGAGGAAACATCACAGAAGCACCACAGGAGGCTCCCAAACACTGAGGTTGTCACCTAGACAGGAAACATCTGCAACACAAATTCCCAGCTTGGCGAACAGAACCACAACAAAGAAAGTCCCTAAAACTTGGTACCATTCTAATAAATCACTTTTGCACCTTTACCAAGTTCTGGATATCCTTTCTAAAATATTGAGTCTAGAACTGAACACAATACTGCAGCTGAGGCCTAACCAGTTAGCTTTCATATTCTTATATATTTTTTTCCTTAACACAGAATTACTCTTTCATACTGGATTGATAGCATAGGTACAATTTATGTGAAAATCTCAAGTATCGACACATCCATAACCCAGAATGCCATTGCTGGTCATGTAGCATCATTTTGGCCCTTGGCTCATTAGCAGTAACACAGAAGCATCTTTGTTTCTGCACTCTATTCCTCTACTAACAAAGTGAAGGACGCCATTTTCTTTTGCAACATACTTTCCATCTTATACCTTCATAGTTTCATGTACATTTCCCCCAGATCTCACTCTGTTCTTCCAGACCCTTTAAAACTACAGTATTTAGTTCACCAAAAGAGAAAATGCTGGAAAATCTCAGTAAGTCTGGCAGCATCTGTAAGGATAGAAAAGAGCTGACGGTTCGAGTCTAACTGACCCTCTGTCAAAGCCCAATTTGCTTTTATCCAGCATTTAGTTCATTTTGCTGCATTTCATCTTTCCTACAAAAATGCATCAAAACACATAACTTCAAAATTCATTGTACTAAATAGTTGCAAAGTAATCATTTTGTATCTCAGCCATGCCCTCTGCCTCCAGAAGATATCTTTTTCTGGTCCCTAAATAGCCCTGCTCTTCCTTTGGCTATCTTTTTACCACATTTGTACTTAGAAAATACTTTTGTCTGACCTTTATGTCACTTGCTAATCTATTCTCATACTCTCTCTATTCCTATTATGTACAATTTCTTGGATCTCCTCTGCACTTTCTATGTTCAGCTTGGTTTTCTGGTGCATCATAAGCCTTCCAATTGTCACAAGCCTGCTTTTTCCCTCTCATTTTTATTCTCGACATGTTTAGTCAGCTTTAGCCTTGAAAACCTTTCTTTCCTGTGCCTCAAGAAAGTGCGTCCTCTATACGTGACCATCTTTTTGAGGTCCATTATTTAATTTCTGTTTTGTCTATTAATTTTTGATACCAATCTACCTGAGCCAAATTTTTACTCAGTTCACTGAAATTAATGTTTTTACAGGAGTCTTTACCTGAGGTTGGATTTTACAGAGCACCACATTCATGGGCGGCATGGTGGCACAGTGGTTAGCACTGCTGCCTCACAGCGCCAGAGACCCGGGTTCAACTCCCGCCTCAGGCGACTGACTGTGTGGAGTTTGCACGTTCTCCCCGTGTCTGCGTGGGTTTCTTCCGGGTGCTCCGGTTTCTTCCCACAGTCCAAAGATGTGCAGGTTAGGTGAATTGGCCATGCTAAATTGCCCCTAGTGATAGGTGTGGACTTGTTGGGCCGAAGGGCCTGTTTCCACACTGAAAGTAATCTAATCTAATCTAATCTGCCCCTCCCCTAAACTGGGATCTCAAATAGAAAAAGTAGAAAGCCCACTGACTGGGACATTAATTGTCTCAATTGCTCCATATTGGGAGGAGGTCTTAGAGAGTTTCTGTGCTTTCAGAAATATCAGATTTAAGCTGTGGCTACAGCTGGACAACAGACAACCCAAGAAAAATAGGAAGTTCAGACTGAAAGCGTGTCTGGGTTATCAGCAGGGCCTGGGTGGCAGGCCCCAATTATAATGGGACATAGACAACTTGGAATATGCAGATAAGTGGCAGGTGATATTCAACGGTGAGTAATGTGAGGTGATACACTTTGGTTGGCAAAACATTGAACAACACTATGAAATAGGGGGTATAATTCTACAGGGGGTGCAGGAGAAGAGGGACCATACGTGCCCAAATCATTGAAGGTCACAATCAAGTGGAGAGGGCAGTTAATAAAGCATATAGTGTTCTCGGCTTTATTTATAAGAGCGTAGAGAACAAGAGCAAGGGCTTGTTGAACTTATATAAGACACTTCTTAAACCTCAGATGGATATGGTGTTCAGTGCGGGCACCACATTATAGAG
Source organism: Hemiscyllium ocellatum (assembly GCF_020745735.1). Classification (NCBI taxonomy): domain Eukaryota; kingdom Metazoa; phylum Chordata; class Chondrichthyes; order Orectolobiformes; family Hemiscylliidae; genus Hemiscyllium; species Hemiscyllium ocellatum. The sequence continues at coordinate 68,198,970 of NC_083406.1, read as the reverse complement.
AAGTTGTGAATGTATTGGAGCAAGTGCAGAAATGATTTACTGTAAATGTTCCAAATATGAGAATCTTAACAATGAGGATAGACTGGAGAACTTGGGACTTTTCTCCCTAAAGAGAAGAAGGTTGAGAGGAAATCTGATTGAGGTTTTCAAAATCATGAGCAGTTCGGCAGAGTCGAGAGAGTGAAATTGTTTCTGCTTCCAAATGAAGGAAGAACGAGAGCATAGATTTAAAGTGACATGTAAATAAAGCAAGGGTGAATTGAGAAAAAAAAATTGCACACGGTGAGTAGTTAGGGCATGGAATGCACTGCCTGGAAATGTGATGGAGACAGGTTCAACTGAAGAATTCAAGAGGGCATTGGATTTTTAAAATTATAATGGTGTACTCGAATATGGGGAAATGTAGGAAATTGGTACTTGATAATACAGCTGGATTAGATAATACAGCTGGTGCAGGCACAATGGGCCGAATGCAGAATTTGGTGGCTGGGAGAGGATTTGAGAGGCTGGGGAAAGGTAATGTCAGGGGTATGGCTTTTGTGGTGGCCGGCAATGGATGGGGTGCCTCCACTGGGGACAGGGAACATCTCTTACCCAGTGAAGACTATGACCAGTTTGTCATAGGCCTCCTTTGCCACAATAGTGTGTGGGGTTGGATGATGCACTGAAGAGCCACTTACGGGCCTTGACTGTCCCAAAGGTGGTTGGCCTGTCTGACACATCCACTGTCCTCCATAACATGGGAAACTGTTTGAGGGACACTGGGAAGGCAGCAGGCAGACTATGCACTGTAGTTTATGAGACCTCCCCATCTTCAAACCACTGGTAGCTATAACTATTTTAAACAATATATAATGATCACAAATTTTGTCCCACAGAGACATGGGCTATTAGATAATGCCATTCCCTATAGAAAACACGTGCATAATTATGTGGGAAAACATCCAAAGCAGGTAGTTCAATGATTTCAATGGAACCAGCAGAGATGAAAATCAAGCTGTGACTTGCTATCACCAATTTTCATGATCACACAAAATGAAGATCTACCTCATTCTGTTCAGTTTGTTCTGGAATATAGCTGACCTGGGAGTAACTTGACATTGAATCCAAAATGTGGAAAATTAATGCTGGAAGAAGCTGCTTCACTATTACTGATCTCATCATCTGTACCTAAAGCAGAAAAACTCTCATTCATGTTTTTCTCATCTCAAATCCCTATTATTCCAATATTCTCATCACTGGCTTCCCCTCGTCCCCTCCATAAACTCAAATTTGTCTAAAACCTAGATTCTGCCCTGTACAATGAATCATCGGATCTGTACAGACTGGAAAGAGGCCATGCAGCCCATCGCGTCTGCACCAACCCTCTGAAGAGCATCACACCTAGACCCAACACCCTACTCAATCCCTGTAACCTCACAGTTCCCATGGCTCATCCATCTAGCCTGTACATTCTTGGACACTATTGGCAATTTAGTATGGCAAATCCACCTAACCTGCACATCTTTGGACTGTGGGAGGCAACTGGAGCATCCAGCCGAAACCCATGCAGACAGAGGGAGAATGTGCAAACTCCATGCAGACTGTCACCTGAGGCTGGAATCAAACCAATGGCCCTGGCACTGTGAGGCAGCAGGGCTAATCGCTGAGCTGCCCTGCTGCCCAGTGCCTCACTCTCTGATTGCTCAACTGTATCTTGACAAGGCTCACTTCCCCTTTTGTCACTTTTCCAACTCTGGCCACCTGTTTATTACTCTCTTACTTTGCTTCTCCATCATCAATAAGTTCTCTTTCCCTCTGTTCGCATTAATTACTTTATCTTTAAAATTCTCTGACTTCCAGTGTACCTCTCTACCTCACTTCCCATCCTTCAAAAACCTGTACATCCAAGTTATTTATCTATCTATTTAAACTCTCTCCAGCTCAGCATTCAATTCTTCTTTCATTACTTACTGAGGATGTCATATATATTAAAAATACCGTTGAACGTAAATTGAAATTAATAATCACCTAAAGGCCATTACTTGGTTCACAATTTAGAGTAAAAGTCAGAATTTTACTTACATTTAACAAGTTTACAAAAAATTCAAAAGCATTAGAAAATAAGAACCATGTAAAAAGTCATGCTATTTAATTTTAATTAATAAACAAATTTTAAAAAGTGCCTCCTACAAATGTATTGATACCACTTGTAAAATATACATCTAGGTGTCAGACAGTGTATCTGGTCCACCAGAGAAATGCAGCACCTGACAAAGTGCCTAAAACTGAAGTATAAGTGACTTGGAATGTCCAGAAGTCTTGCTCTGCTTAGCCTCCTCCTGATTGCCTATTGCATTGTTCGAAGACCTTCATGAAATTTAAATTGACTTTTTTCAATGAACAGGCTAGGATGATACAGCAAGAATCTACCATTCACCAGTCTAATTTCAATCAGGAGCTAATATTCAGTATTCTCTAGCCTGTTGGTTGCAGTTCAGGAATCAATTCCTGGGAGATTAGTACTCTGGTGTGATCTATTTTCACTGTCCATATGTACTAACCTTTATAAATTGAGGTGTTGCTAGACGGACGGTTGCTACAAAACACATCTGTTCATCTACTGTTGTTTGAAGTGTCCTTTGTACAGAACCTTCAAAACCATTACAAGATGAACTAGGCACTACAATTAGAAAGAAGAAAAAGAACATTTCAAACAGTGGTTTATACCAGTCTGTAATAAGCAATCTATTAACATATTCTATACAAAGACTAATTATGAATGTTTCTATTATATATATGCATCGAAATATATGCATCTCGACAGGATCCTTACTGTGGAATTTTGCCAGGATCCCATTTCTTTAAAAGTGGTCAATGAAGCTGACAAATTTGGGTAAATACTCTATTAATTGTTAAGTAACATTAGGCTGCTTTTGGGTGCACATACATGATCATCAATCTGAATTACATCTGGTCATATTATTCATAGTGCACATTAGGCAATGAAAGAATCTGTAATTAAAAGTGCTTTACAAATTGGTCATACATCCCAAATTCCAAATGGATTTTGTAATTGAATCCCCTTCCTTACACCAACTAGAATAAGTTTTGTCATTTTAAATGTATGAATTCTCTAAAACAGAATTTATTTTTGAGTTGAGGTTGCTTTAAATGCACACAGACTTGAGCAGGACAATTGTTTGCAAATTGGAGACTAGTAAATCTATCACTCCACAGCATCACAGGAGAGGTGGTGGCTGCTGCCAGTACTGCAACTCCTCACAGCCCCAGGATCAAGCAGTGACCCAATGAGAAAGGTAACTATTATTTGAGGGTGTACCCCATGTAGTGAGGGTCACAGGGGCAGGGAGGCCATTGAAGTCAGTGAAAGGAGGTCATCAGGGAGATTGTCAACTACTTGCTCTTGCTCATGTCCATGCCTTCAGTCATGTAGAACTGAATGAAGCTTGAGGCCAACTCCATCACCTGACGTGCAGTCTGCAGAGATCTAATGGCTGGTAGGCTGCCAGTCAGTTATCTGGCTGCAGCTAAGGAAAATTGCAATGCAGGTAGGAAGGATCTTAAATATTGTTAATTGACCATTCAAGTGTATTAAGTGGAGGTGAGTGGAAAAGTCAGTTGCGTACCACCCTGAATTTTCTGCACACAAATGGGAAGATGTCGGTTATCAGTCCTAATAACAATTCCGCTGATCTTCAAGGCCTCCCACCTCCAAGATGTCCCCTGCTAGCCTGGAATATTACACCTTGTATATCATTTGCAATGTCAATATTCCCTACGTGCTGAGTTTTCAAAACAACATTTCAAATCTTCTACCACTGACGTTGACCTATTTGGAACATGACCACATTTTTTTAAAGTCTGCTCTCAGTAAGTATCTCTGACAGACAAAGAGTGTTTCCATGGTTTATGTACATCTAAATATATGCATCTCTACAGGATTCTGAATGTGGAATTTTATCAGGATTATGTTTCTTTTCTGTACAATCCAGTAAAACAAGCAAATCTTTTATTTGGCACAACACTGCTTAGCCAAGTATTTTTTTCCAGGTCAAGTTAGTAAATTTTCTTAATGCATAACATCTGTCTGTTTAAAAATTATTAACCAAAGTACACCCATACTGCATACACCTATATTGGCATAGTAATTGTAGGCAAATATTAACAGTAAACATGCTGTTCTCAGTCACAATCTCTATTACTCATGTACTGCAATATTGAAAAGCATCAAGTCTCAGTCAGGGACAGTGCAGTACTATGAGCCAAATGCTGTAGGATTCACAACTCTACCATTAGCACACAGCTAATGAATCCCTGTTAGGAAATAGGACTTAAAAACAGGAGCTATCATGAAATGGAAGGAAGGAAAGTTGGAGAAAAAGCCAATAAAGAATAGTGCTGAGCTACACTTCCAGATTGACCTCAGCACCAGAAATGATAACTCAGTTGACCTGTGGCTTTCTCCTTTACTAAAATCTAGATCTTATGCCAAAATTGGGAAAGCTGTCAAGCAACAACTTGACATATTTGTATCTTACAGCTAATATCCTAGACACCACTAGTTCCATCCTGAGTACATCATATCCCACTAGAAAGGCAGACTCTAGAGATTCTGCAAGTGCAGAAGATACAACTTAGGAATTTAGGAATTAGGAGTGGGAGTAGGCAATTCAGCCCTTCGAGACCACTCTGCCACTTAACATGATCATGGCTAATCTTATCCTGGTCTCAACTTCACTTTCCTGCCTGCTCCCCAGAGCCCTTTATCTCACTTTTCACCAGGAACATATCTATTTCTTCCTTGAATCTGTTGATAATTCTGCCTCCTCTGCTCTCTGGGGCAGTGAATTTGACAGTTTCATAACCCTCTGAGAGAAGTAGTTTCTCCTCATCTCAGTTTTGAATCTACTTCATCTCACTCTATGTCAACGACTGTTAGTTTGAGACTGTCCCACAAGGGGGAACATCTGTTCAAAGTCCATCTTATCAATCCCCTTTAGCATTTTATATACCTCTATCAGATGGCCCTCTAACCTTTTTGAACTCCAATGAATACAAGCTCAAGCTATTCAATTGCTCCTCATACAACAGTCCTTTCATTCCTGAAAGACTGTCCAAGTAAAGTAAGACTTGTATGTTACAGTGGGGTGGCTATACATAGATTATTTTGAATTACCTGCAATTACCTCAGGCATGACCCTGAGGTTCTGGATGTTTGACATATTAATTCACTGCCCCACTCTCTGTTTCTGGCCTCTACCTCAGTATGCTATATTGTTTCAATTAAACTGAACATGGGCTGAAGGAATAGTACCTTCACATTCAACTAAGCATTTCAAAACATTTCCAGACCCAGTACTGAATTCAATAATTTATGATGCAAGCTTCAGTCCCTGATTTTTCATCCAAGAATTGATGATTATCTGCTATTCCTATTTACATCTCATTTAGCTCTACCTTTTGTTGGCTTTAGTGTTGCATTATCATCTCCTTCTGCCTTTCACTGCCATCTCTCATTTGGCTACTTCTTCCTTTCCTTGATCAGTGATCTTCCCTACTGTTCTTTTGAGCTCTTCTCTGCTGGCCTCTGTATCAAATCATATTACATCTCTCACCTTTTCTGACAGAGGCCCATCACATTGAAACACCAATTTTAACTGCGTAACTGAAGGAGTTTTAAGTAATTCAAGTCGAGAGCCTTAATTCTATTTCTCTCTCTTTCTGGGTATTGTCACGATTTTCTGTTGGTTAGATTTTGCTTCTGTGTTACATTTAATTTTGTCCACTAATAATTCCTAGAATGGGACATTTGTGAAAAAAAAGTTTACGTGGCTTAGTGATTTACTTATTGTGAATTAATCCTTCTTTCTTCAGTTCCACTCTTTAAACTATTTACTTATCTAATTTGTGTGTTCTTATGTAATATAGAATACATGTTTTGCAAACCAATTTTTAAGCCCTTAGTCTCACATAATAGATCTGGACTAAATTTCAACACTCACCACTGTCATATGATTGGAAATTTCCCACAAATCGTAGATATTCATAGGTAGGAGATTCCTCTGGGTCCAATGTCCCTCGCAGCAAGTGACAAGAAAATTCAAAGCAGTTCTCAGCTAGATAAAAACATTACATACTTGCTTAAATGAAAGTTAGGCAATTGTATATTCTTGCTTTCCAGATATATGTACAATATTAATATTATTGTTGGGAGCCAGGGCACAATATGGGCAGCATAGGGGATTGGACAGAAGTGTGGGGTTAGGGGATTGGTGGGGAGTCAGAATCAGCTGCAATTTATGAGATGATAGCTTCACCAGTTTTCCAACCCATGTATCATACATTCTGGACAGAGAAGAGTGGGCAGTTGAGCTTTCTGACCACTTTCGAGAAATATATTCACTGTTTAAGGGCAAGTCTAGGGGACGGCTCAAGCTAGTCAAGGAATTCTGTGTTTACAGTAAGGGACAACCTATCCTTAGCAATCTTTGACTTTTCTTGCCACCCATCAGAATGGAAGGTTGTCTTTGAAATTTTGCAATGAGCAGCTGGAAGTCTGCTCTCACTAAGTATTCCTTCTCAGGATTTCAGGCAGGGTCTGTGTCCTTCACAATGGGCACTGTGGAGTCCCACTCTTGGTGGTTCTGTGAACTGCACTTCTGCCAAAGTAAGCAGAAGTCAACTGAGGATACACCATGCAAAGGCAAACTAGCATTTCGGGGAACAAATTTAAAAAATATAATATTCAGAATAAACTGTTTGTGATTTGTGTAAAATTGACTTTATGTGCAAAATTGAAAAACTGACGTCTGATGTTGGCAAACCTCTGTTAAACTTTTATAAAATATGTATTAGGTCTCAACCTGGAGCACTGGGTCTAGTTCTGTATTTCAGCAAGGCTGTGAAGACATTACAAAGTTATACGGTCACAAACTATTGGAAATATGGAAACAAACTATTCCCACCTGCCTGTGCTTGGCCTATATCCCTCCAAACACTTCTTATTCATGTACATATCGAAATGTTTTTTGAACATATACCTACATCCATCACTTTCTTCAGCAGTTTATTCCACACACGAACTCTCTGTGTAAAAAGGTTGCCCCTGATATCCTTGTTAAATCTTTCTCCTCTCAGCTTAAAAAATGCCCCCTAGTTTTGAACTCCCTTATCCGAGGGAAAGGAACCCTAATATTCACCTTATCTATGCCCCTCATGATTTTATAAGCCTCAGTATTGTCACCCCTCAACCTCCTACATTCCAGTGAAAAAAGTCCCAGCCTTTCCAGTCTATTTTTATATTTCAGACCCTCCTTTCCTGGTAACATCCTGGAAAATGTTTTCTGAACCCCCTCCAGAACAGGCCTCACCAATGTCCTGTACAACCTCAATATGATGTCATAACTCCTATACTCAATTGTCTGAGTAATGAAATCAAGTGCGCTAAATGCTTTCTTAACCACCCAGTCTACCTTTGATGCAAATTTCAAAGAATTATGTACTTGAACCCCTAGGTCTCTCTGCTCTACAACACTACCCAGGGCCCTACCATAAATTGTATAAGTTCTTCCTTGTTTATATTACCAAACTGCAATACATCACATTTATCCAAATTAAACTCCATATGCCACTCCTCAGCCTATTGATCCAATTGATAAAGATTGTTTAAATAAGCTTATTCACTGCCCATTATATCACCAAATTTAGTGTCAGCTGCAAACTTATTAACCATGCCTCCTACATTCTTATCCAAATTATTTATACATATGACAAACAAAAATGGACCCAGTACCGATCCTTGTGGAATACCACTGGTCATAAGCCTCCAGTCTGAAAAGCAGCCCTCCTCCACCACCACCCTCTGTCTCCTACTATAAAGCCAATTGTGTATCCAAATGGCAAGCTCACCCTGAATCCTATGTTATCTAACTTTACTAATTAGCCTGCATTAATCATTTTGGTTACTTCATTAAAAAACTCAGTCAAGTTTGTGAGACATGATTTTCCTTGCATAAAATCATGCTGACTATCTCTAATCAATCTTTGCCTCTCCAAATGCATGTTAATCCTAACTTTCAGAATCACCTCCAACAACAGTGGTTAGCACTGCTGCCTCACAGCGCCAGGGACCTGGGTTCAATTCCCGCCTCAGGCGACTGTCTGTGTGGAGTTTGCACGTTCTCCCCGTGTCTGCGTGGGTTTCCTCCGGGTGCTCCGGTTTCCTCCCACAGTCCAAAGATGTGCGGGTCAGGTGAATTGGCCATGCTAAATTGCCCGTAGTGTTAGGTAAGGGGTATATGTAGGGGTATGGGTGGGTTGCGCTTCGGCGGGTCGGTGTGGACTTGTTGGGCTGAAGGGCCTGTTTCCACACTGTAAGTAATCTAATCTAAGTAATCTAATCTAATCTAACTTAACCACCACCAATGTCAGACTCACGGGTGTATAATTTCCAGGCTTCTCCTTACAATCCTTCTTAAATAATGGCACAACATTAGCCACCCTCCAGTCTTCCGGTACTTCACCCGTGTTTATAGATGATACAGATATTTCTGCAAGGAGCCCTGCAGTTTCCTCCCTAATTTACCACAATATCCTGGGATTCACTTGATCAGATCCTGGAGATTTATCCACCTTTACGTTTTCTAAAACCGCTAGCAATTCCTTTTGTATAATGTGAACTATTTTCAAAACATCACTATTTATTTCCCTGAGTTCTCTAGCCTCCATTTCTTTCTAACAGCAAAAGCTGATGAGAAATATTCTTTTAATATTTCTCCCATCTCCTGAGGCTCAACACAAAGACAACTTTGATGATCTTTTAGGGGTCCTAATTGCTCTCTAGTTGCTCTCTTTTTCTTAATATATTTGTAGAATCTTTTTGGATTATCTTTAACCTTATTTGCCAAGGTATCCCCTTTCTGCCTTCTTGATGTCCTTTTTAAGAGTGCCTGTACAATCATTTTACTCTTCAAGAGATTCAGTTGATCCCAGTTGACTATCTCTAATATACATTTCTTTTTTATTCTTGACTAGAACCTCAATATTTTTATTCATCCATTGTTCCCTAATCTGATTGCCTTGCCTTTCACTCCAACAGGAACACAATGCCTCTGACCTCTTGCTCTCACACTTTTGAAGGCTTCCTATTTGTCAGTCATCTCTTTAACTGCAAACATTCTACCCCAACCAACTTTTGAAAGTTCTTATTTTATACCCTTAAAATTTGCCTTACTAGAATTAAGAACTTTAACTTTTATGGGAGATTTTATGAACTATTTTAAGCCAACACCAGCATCTCCAAATCATATTTTAAATAGTATGATGATCACTAGTCCCAAAGTATTCCCCAGTAAAACTTCAGTCACTTGCCCTGTCTTATTGCCCAAGAGAAGGTCAAGTTTTGCTCCTTTTCCAATAGGAACATTTACATATTGATAAAGAAAATTTTCCTGAACACATTTAGACGTTGTAGAAAAGATTGGTTCCAGGAATGGACATCTTCTACTGTTTAGTTAGATCGGACTATTATTCTTGAAGAGAAGTTTAAGAGGAGATTTGATAGAATTGTTCAAAATAATGAGTGGTGCACAGACTAAACAGGGAGAAACGGTTCCCATTTTTGGAAGGAATAAGAGGGCACAGATTTAAGATAAGTGGCAAAATAAGCAATGGTGACAAAAGAAAAATATGTTTTATGCAGTGAGTGGTGAGGATCTGGAATAATCTGTCTGAGAATGTGGAAAGCATCAAAAAAGCATCCAAGAGGAAAATGGATTATATGAAAAGGAAGAAAAGGTACAGAGCTATGGGGAGAAGATGAGGCAGTAGCATTAGGTTTATTTTTTTAATTGCAAAAATGTACTTTATTCATAAAAAAACTTCATCTATAAATATATATGAAAAGGTTGTTATTCTGTTCTGTACAATCTTACCAACAAGAATAAAGAAACTTAAACAGTACCTTGGAATTTGTCATCCCATGGAGCTACCACACAATTGCAAATAACAAGGGGATTTTTAACTCATCCAGGAAGAAAATAATTTGAGGCAATGCAGTGATCTCACAACTGAACAAACACTTGTACTTTGGCAGGAAGGCAATGTGATCTTTCCTCGCTGCGCCTTAGTGGCAGGTTCCCCAAGCTCCAGTGTGTCTGTCAGCACATTGTCATGGACTTTGGAATGTGCCAGTCTGCCACACTCTGTCAAGGTCAACTCTCTGTACTGGAAGACTAACAAGTTTCAGGCAGACCAAAGAGTGTCTTTCACTGAGTTGATGGTCTTCCAGGTGCAGTCAATGTTTGTCTTGGTGCACGTCTCAGGTCACAGACCATAGAGCACAGAGTTCTGTGTCACAAAGCTGTTTGGGACAAATCTTGACAAAAACCACCACATCTCTCTCCAGACCTTCTCTACAAAACCACATTCCAGGGGATGAGTGACAGCCTCTTCACCAGCTCAGCCGCTTCAAGGGCTGTGTGCGGTGGTGCACAGAGACCAGGCCATTCTGCCAAATTACGTTGTCAGTCTGCTCAGAGAACTATCTGACAGGAATCACCCTCTCCTTTTCCACAGGGTCTCGAGGACACTATGTGCTGACCACTTCCTGATGGACTTGTGTTCAAAGTTATTTCTCTTTGTAAATTTCTCCAGGCTAAGAAGAATGGTCCAACTACTTGGAGCACTCCACCGTAACAAGCCCAGCCTATCCTTCACAACACCTGGTACAAGTAGAACTTCAGTATGTAGTGAGATTTGGTGTTTGCTTACCAAGGGTCTACACACAGCTGAATGCAGCCATGCACAAAAGTGATGATCAGGATGAGGGCGGCATTGGTACATTCTCCCCCCTGCTTTATCTAGAGCTTTCACATGGTGTGGAAGCCGACTCAGATGAATACAGTGGTCATAGTTTGGGGAATAGACCAAACCCATGCCACATACAACAACTCCAAGAGTACCTTACACCTGATGACTGGGTTTTACCCACAGTGGAGAGGAAGCAGTGTTCCCATCTGCCCAGTTTCTGCCTCACCTTGGTGATATGCTCCTCCCAAGTTTTGGCACACATTCTGGCCCCTCTGAACTATATTCCCAGCACCTTCAGGTAATCTGTCCTGACAGTGAAGGGGATAATGGATTGGCCGGCCCAGTTCCCAAAGAACATGGCCTCACTCTTACCTTGATTTACCTTAGCTCCCGAGGCCAGTTTAAATTGAATGCAGATTCTCCTGAGACTGTACACTGAGAGGAGATCTGAGCAGAAAACAGTAACATCATCCATGTACAGGGAGGCTTTAACCTGCAGGCCTCCACTGCCTGGAAATAGTCACCCCTCTCAGACTTGTATCCTTCCTGATGGACTCAGCAAATGGCTTCGTACAACACACAAACAAGGCAGAAGAGAATGGGCAGCCCTGCCTTATCTTATCGAGAAGTTTTCTGATTCCTACCCACTGAATGAGACGGCACTCATGATGTTGGTGCAGAGCAATTGGATCCAATTATGGATTCCCTCCCCAAAGCCCATTCTGGACAGCACATGTAGGTATAGATATCCCATCAAAGATCTTCTCCTGGTCCCAGGCTGATGGGATAGGTGTTCACCCCCCTGTCCTGTGTAGGCGATCATGTCCCTGAGGAGGGTGAGGCCCTCAGAGACTTTCCTGCCAGGTACAGCACAGGTTTGGTCAGGGTGAATCACCGATCCCAGGGTAGATCTGACACAGTTGGTGATGACCTTAGATAGGATTTTGTAAATTGCATTCAGGAGTGATTTTTTTCTTTCTTGCAAAAATATACTTTATTCATAAAAGATCTTTATGTACATACACAGGTACTAAAGCAGTTCTGTACAGTCTTTTGCATATCAAGAAAAATAAACATTGGAATCTGACATTCCCTGCATTTGCAAAAAACAAACGCATTTTCTATTCATGCAGGACACTAATTACATACAGTTGAGGCAATGAGTGTGTGTGTGTGTTTATCTGAGAACTGAACAGATCCCTATTGTACTTTGGCAGAATGTCCGTAGGCCATGGTCTTTCCCCACTGCACTTTGCCAGCAGCTGCCCCAGGCTTCCGTGCCTCCCTCAACACATAGTCCTGGATCTTGGAATGTGCCAGTCTGCAACACTCAGTCGAGGCCAATGCTTTGCATTGGAAGACCAACATGTTTTGGGCAGACCAAACAGCATCTTTCACCAAGTTGTTTGTCCTCTGGGCACAGTCAATATTTGTCTTAGTGTGCATTCCAGGGAAAAGACCATAGAGCACAGAGTCAGGTGTATTGCGCCCTCAGAAAGTCACAATTGACATAACAAGCTGAAATGCCTCCTACCGCAGTTGGGTTTTTCCAATTTTAAATTACAGTGTAGAGATAGGCTCATTACGAATGGGATACTCCGACCATCAATAATGAGGTAGCCTTCCAAATGAGACACCTATCATATATTTAAGTAATCACCCAGCTCTTCACCAATCAGGGACTTACAGCAACTCCAAGCAGAGGCCAAGCCTACTGTCTGCACAGTTAGACTGAATTGCTGGAACAACTGGTAAGGAAAGATACTTTCCAGGAATGGGAATTTCAGAATAGGAATCATGGAGAGAGGGGAGTTGCAGGTCAGAGGCAAGGGCAGGTAGATGGCTTTCAGTGGCCATCCACTTCCACCCGAATCCATGCTTCTCACTCCCTCCCAGATTGGAGTCCTGCCCTGGAACCTGGCAGACAGGCTGTTTTGTTTTAGCAGTCAGGAGGGCTGCCACATTTCCGGCCTGCCAAGAACACAGCACATCAGACCGATATTTGGATGAGGCTTTTATTTGGCCAATCATTGGTCTTTCTGCCAAGGCATTAATTTCTGAGGTGGTTGGAAGTGGGTGGACATCTTCCTGATGCTAGCCCACCTAATTATTTGCCTTTTCCACCATTTCTCAGTATGGGAAAATGGCAGCCGCATGATTCTAGATTCTGCAGTAAAAGGCGGACATGTAAAAAACATAGAATGGGGTGGGGGGGATCTAAACAAGATGCGAAGCTGTTATCAAGATGTGAAACTGTATTTTAATAATTGCAATAAATATTTGGCATAATAGTATTAATTTCATCCCACATTGAAATGTTAATCTGTAACATTTGGAGTAGAACATGAAGGTACAATCTCTGACTCAGTGACAACTGTGGTACAATTGGGTCATGACTGATACTCAGAAGCCAGCAGATGCCTAGTCTGAAAAACAATTGGGTAGTTAAGAAACACACTTAGCCATTCATTTGTTTTGTCCTGTTGAGCTTGCTGCCTTTACCCTTCAAACAGCTGCCAGCTGAGATGGGTCCAGTAATGATTGTCCTGTCAGCTGCTTGGGGTGTCATGATAGAGTACAAACCCTGATAAAGAAGCATAATAAACAGGCTTAGGGTACAGGATCACCCACTCTTACTTCGGTATGATTGTAGGTATGAATCCAAACTCAATTCTTTGTGGAAGCCCTGGAATTCTATCAGGTTGGGAAACACACACAATAGGACTCTGTCTTCCAATCCTTCTCTCACTCTCTGGGAACTGAGTGCTCCCTTGGCAGCAGACAAAGGAATATTAGGCCTGAAGGTTTTCTGCTTCACCCTCTATATCCTCAGACACTTTCAGTGATTCCATAATTCTCTAACATAGGGTACCCTGTGTTCATCATTTATATGTTATCAATTTAGGTCACAATCAACAAACACAAAGGCTGAATTCAATATATGTACTTGTGACACTCAATTCTAACATTCTGCACTGCTGTCAAATCCATTCTTGTTTGTACTTTGGACACTTGGATCAATTTATGTATTAAAACCACTTTACTCAAGCGTTCTTGTTGGTGATGTGAACAAAAGGACTCATATAGTTTATAGTTCAATTCAGAATTTTATAGACAAAATATTTCTTATTAAAAACACCAAGTGAGCAAATCCCCACAATGTTGACTCTATCTAGCTCCATCTGTCTAAGAAACAATACAGTCCACAACAATCCACGTGTTTGGGCTGGGCCATTGGAATCCTCTCCGAAATAGGGCTAACTCTCTTCGATGAAGGTGGGTCTCTCAGGTCAGTGTGGATTTTCTCCCATGTCTTCTCCAGTTGCCACACCATCTTCTACCAAGAATCTTGCTGTGAGTCTTTGCCAAGGAGGTGGCTTCTAGTTGTGTATTTTTATACCCATGCCCTTGACCTTCCTGAATATTTTGTGGCCTTTGGCCAATGGGATCATGAGTGGGATTCAAAGCGTCTAATGGGTTCCATTAACATCCTTCACTGTTGCTATGTGGGGGAGGTATAAAGTGCACATTCTCAGACACTGGCTGGAAGTCAAGGTGCCAAAAAGTCTGATAGATATTTCAAGACACAACCATTGGGCTGGTTGTAACTGGATCTTCTCCAAACTTTGAAAACTCTTTGATCTTAGTTTCCACTGTTCTCTGTAGCCGATAGCTGCTGGCTGCTATTTAGTTTGGCCAATTTGCTGTCAGGCCCAATTTCTCCAGCTATGGGTTAATTTAGAATGTCCAATTCTGGGCCTGTGGTCACTTGACTATGCCAGGGCTATTCCTGAGCAATCCTATAAAAAAAGTTAAGTGCTGACTGGGATTAAAGCCTTTCAGCTCAAATTCAACAAAGCTGAAACCATTGCATTTGTCTCCTGGCAGCAGCAATACGATCCTGTCTGCAATTTCATCAAACCAGCCCTTAGGCACTTTGCTGGTTCTGATTTAGCAGTATGTAAATTTGGTACTTAACTCTGGGTTGAGAATTTTACTTCTCATCCATTTACTATTGAGGCATTTTCTTTCATTTCTTGAATACTATCCTTATAGATTATTTTTCCTCTACTGATGTTGGCATCTTATGTATTATTCTCACACCATAAAAAGTTACTCTCATATTCTCATTTCCAACATTCTGAAACTAATCTAGAATGGTCATATCATTTTTGACAAATAGCACTTTATATCTGGACCCCAATAAATGGATTTCAATGTTTTCATCTTCATGTTTCTTCATAATCTTTCTTGTTCTACTTCAGTGACATCTTCAGCCATATGGAATATTAATCTTTTTAAATATAACCTTTATGAGCATTCTCAACATCCTTCTTTATTTCCAGTACAGCTTGAGGTTTAATTTACGAAATGCTATACACTCACATTGAAGGGATTAAAATACTAAAATAACAGGTTACACAATCTTTTAGGTACAAGGAAACTCACAGTTTAAATAGTCTGGCAAAACAGCATCTGTCACTAATGTGTGAGAGGACAGCAGTTTAAATATTTCTTCATGCTCCTGTTCAGGGAGGAAGTTTAATAAATTCTGATCGATAACATCAGACTAGAAGAAAGACAAGAAAAGACACAGTCAGTTTTGATATAATAATACTGTTAGTTAAAAAATCATCCTGAAAACTCTGTTATGATAGCTTGATGTCTTTGCTTATTGAAAGTGGAATGGTGCTGAATATCTAAGTTTGACGGTTTGAAAATGGCAATGTTAAATCCAAGATCAGGAAAATTTGAAATATTTTTCATAATCAGGTAGAGCTTTATAATTTATTAGCCAATACATTGACAGCAATCGTATGAAGGATAAAAATGAAACATTTATAGAAGAGCAGTGATCAGAAACATAAAGCACAGCTTGAAAAACTTTTGGACGCTTTGAGAAAATAAATGGTGGGATCACATTTACACATATTTTACAGTTGTCTTCAGATTAGAATATTAAAATTCTGTTATGTGTAACTGAAAAATCAATGCACAGGCAATTGTTGGAGGAGATTCCAGCCTGGAGTAATTTGGGCTGTGGGTGTGAGCACAAACACTGTTCCTGAGGCTGTTGATCCCTATTGTTGAGTAAGGCTCTTCAGCTCCATATGTAAATAACATTCCTTTATTTACATATGGCATAGTAAGTTTTCAAATACAGCTCTTGAGACTAGTCCATTAGCGTCTTCACATGCTTATTCCAGACTAGTGTCTTTCCCCTAGTCTTCTCCCTTACTGATTCAGAGTCATGTGATCAGTTATATTATCATGATTCATATACATTGCACTGTACCACATCATCCCCTAAATTTCTCTTTCATTATCTACACTAGTTCACTAGTTTACCTTCAC
The DNA here is from genome assembly GCF_020745735.1 of Hemiscyllium ocellatum. Lineage (NCBI taxonomy): Eukaryota > Metazoa > Chordata > Chondrichthyes > Orectolobiformes > Hemiscylliidae > Hemiscyllium > Hemiscyllium ocellatum. Next base: position 68,182,803 of record NC_083406.1, on the reverse strand, counting down.
TTAGTTCAGCACTTGGGTGACCGTGTTGTGCCTGTCTGGAGTGGCTGTATCATTCTGAGTTCTGTCTGATGTAGTGTAGGATGGCTATCCCACATCCTCTACAGGCATTCTGATGATACAGCATCTAGTTTGATCTGTTTGTCTGTTAATAGTAGATTCTGACCTCCTCTCCCTTAACTAGACTCCCAGTCTGGCTTTAAGGTTGACAAAATCAAGTAGCACCATCTGTTGCTTTTTGCTGTGGCTTTTCTCGAATTGTTTTGCCCTCCCTTGGTGTTGAGAGATTTTGTTTTAAAACTGGTGAATCTGTTTTTAACTTTCTTCCCTTTAACAAGTCCACTTGTGGGTATTCATTATTCAATGGCATCGTTCTGTAACAGGACAGAGCTCATTTCCAGTCAGGATTCTTATACATTAATGACTATTTGATGGCTCTATTAGCCTCTCTGTTTGACTGATAATGGAGTGGACATCTTTTCAATTTGCTGATGGCTGCCTCCAAAGTGAGCTTGCTTAAACTTTTATTAATGAATTGAGGTCCACAGTGAAGGAAATTGCATCTCAAAGACCTTTTTTAGAGCTACAATCACTGAGTCTGTTGTAGTGGAATTAAGTTCTATGACTTCAATCCATTTTGACTAATAGTCAATGAGAACTAAATACATCTTTCCTCTAAAATGAAACAAACCCATTGCTAACCTTTCCTATAGTCTTGTTGGAATTTTAATGAAGTCATTCGCTTTGTAGTCATTGAGAACAAACATAACCAAATACAGATGGTTTGAATTAATATCACCCAAATGGTGTAATAAATGCAATCAACAACCTTGGTCTAACGATATCTGCCAGCACCTCCTGTAGCATCCATTTCTGAGAATAACTTCCTTCTTGCCAATTTTGCTAAATCAGCATTGACGAATGAAATAGAATGGACTGCCCTTCTGCCTCCATTAATTTAACAGAGTGAGTTCTCCACTTCTCTTTGGTACAGTTACTGACTCTGTGCACCACTGTGTTGGCTCCGTCTCTGACATTACGGCTCTACTTTCAATCAGGAGTCCTAACGAAACGTTATACCCGAAACATCAACTTTTCCATCTCCTGATGCTGCCTGCCTTGCTGTGTTCTTCCAGCCTCCTGTCTGACTACTTTCAATCTGTCTAACTGAGATTTTACTTTTCCCACCAAAGGATGAGGAATTTTCCTGGGAATGTAAATGCAGATCGGTTTAGCACCTTTTAGCTGAGTAACTTGTTACACCCACTTCAGTTTGTTTAAAGCTTTGAAAAGTTTTGGAAACTTTTCCTGAAATTCTCTCCCATTTTCATTATGAGTTATTGTAACTACTTTCTATAAGTGACCTAGATGAATCCATGTATTCTGATTCCACATTATATTTAGTATTTCAGTGACACATTGTTCTCTGTGACTAATCTTAGAGGTGATTTGCCCATGCACATGAAAAGCTGTGCCTCCTGGGCCATGGAGTTTTATGTTAGCTGGTCTGACTTTCACAGAGTTCAAAGCAAGCTGTCTGTCAGCATTAACAAATTATTCCTGTGCCAAATTTCACTACTTGTTTGAATCCTTATACCTTCAGGGATAGTCCAGAATCTGTTCTTCTTGATATCCCTTAGAAATACTGTCTTCACATTTTGCTTTGCAAATTTAAAACTTCTTATTCTTGTATGATTTTCATTTCTCTGGAAAGTTTCCTTTTGTAAGACCCTTCCTTTATTTTTGAAGTGATGGAGATGCTATTAATGTTCAATGTTATTGAATTACAACTGGCTACAGGTTTAGCACTCAGCTCCTCAGTTGTTCTTTAGCTGACATTGAGATTTTTTTTGGAGTCACTTCTTATACAATCTCATGTAGTCAATCCCAATGATTTCTTTTCTTTTGATATTTTGGAAGGCTGCTGGGAGGGTAACAAAGTTGCATTTGTGCCTTTCCATTACATTGCGTCAGAAGAATCCCAAATGTCTTCCCAAGTACTGACTAATTATGGACCTGATTTCTGTCAGTGTATTGAACTGGATTCCTGTTCCAACATTAAGTTCTCCTAGGATTGAGGAACATCTCATAAATTCTCAATTCTCATACTGGCTACTGCACTGTCTCCAACTGATTCATCCTCCAAGCTCTGTGCCCATAACATTTTCCTAGATGATATAAGCCCAGTAAAAAGGCTTCTACTGTTTTTCTGAAATGGTAAAATTGCTGATTAAATCTTGCACATTATACCATAAATGTCTATTGGAGTTAAGTATACAAGCATACAAATTGGCAGCAAGCATGTAGATTAAAATCCTGCATAATTACTACTGCGTCTTTCTGGATTAGAGTGGTGCTAGAAAAGCACAGCAGGTCAGGCAGCACCTGAGGAGTAGGAAAATCGGCTTTTGCCCGAAACGTCAATTTTCCTACTCCTCGGATGCTGCCTGACCTACTGTGCTTTTCCAGCACCATTCTAATCTAGACTCTGATTTCCAGCATCTGCAGTCCTCCCTTTTGCCTAATGTGTCTTTTTGACAAGCTTCCATTGTTTCTTCATATACATATACTGTATGGTTTCTGTTCGGGGATTTGCACACTCTTCCCTCAAGTGATTTGTCTTTATCATTTCTCACCTCTATCCAAACCGCTTCTACATCTGTTTTCCTGAATTTACATCATCCCTTTCCATTGCACTAATACTAATTGTGTGTAAGATGCTTCAATCAATGCATCATAATCTGTCATACTTTTTCATGTTTTGTGTTACCAGAACATCTGCTGTTGAAGCTATGACATATAAAACTGTGCTGACCTGAAAGCGCATGTAAGTCTGAAGCTGTTCTATAGCACTGAAGCTGTCTTTTTTCCCAGATCCTTTGTCTGGTGTCATTTGGGACTTCCTGGTTATCAAATGTTTGAGATAATGGTCAAGTGTGTATGAGAGTTGCAATCCCCATGAATTATTGTACCTGCCTGATCTGGGTGAGTACGCTAGTTTCCCTTCTTACTGTTGATGTTTTCTGATTCTATGGTTTGATTCTACCCAGTATTATAGTTTCTAGCTTCTCTTTGCAGTCATCCAAATTTCTTTTCCCTGTCCTTTGGAAACTTCCTGCCCCATATTCAAAGTCCTCTGAGGTTCTTTTTCTGCCTTTTAATTTTCCCTCTTCAGCTGTGTTCCTTGGAGTCTGTTTTAACTTCAGATCCTGGCTCTTATCCTCACTACCACCTTGTTTTATCTTATGCTTTAAGTCAAAACTGGAATCTGCACATTAAGATAGGTTATCATGGGCTGTGGTTGTCTGCACATAACTGTGCCTGAGGCTTCTTGTTCCTTATCTCTAAGTAAGGGTCTTTAACTCCGTGACAGTCCTCTATGTATATCTGTATAGTCATGATTTGGAGATGCCGGTGTTGGACTGGGGTGTACAAAGTTAAAAATCACACAACACTAGGTTATGGTCCAACAGGTTTAATTGGAAGCACACTAGCTTTCGGAGTGTCGCTCCTTCATCAGGTGGTAGTGGAGCCCTCCACTACCACCTCAAGGAGCTGAATGGCCAACACCTGCTCCTTATGTTCCTTTATTCCTAGATGTAGAGTTTGAGAAGTATGATAACATGCCGGTGTTGGACTGGGGTGTACAAAGTTTAAAAATCACACAACACCAGCTTATAGTCCAACAGGTTTATTTGGAAGCACTAGCTTTTGGACCGCTGCTCTTTCATCAGGTGGTTGTGGAATATAAGATCGTAAGGCACAGAATTTATAGTAGAAGTTTACAGTGTGATGCAAGTGAAATTATATATCTGAAAAAGACATGGATTATGTGTTAAGCCTCTCATCTTTTGTACTGAACATGTTGGTTTCAGTTCTTTCATATGTAAATCGCAGTACTTTTTTAAAGTTATATTCTCAAGTGACCTTTAATAATTGGTGTCATGTCAGCCCTGATAATGCATTGAAGGTGTGAGGTGCCCTGTGTGAGACTGTGTCTGTGTCACAATGGTCAGACTGATTCTAATCTAAAACATAGATTTACAGAATCTTACATGGATTCATACAGTTTTTCAGTAAAACAAGATGTAATTTTGCAAGTACAAATTCACCCCACAAATTATGTGGGTGGGTGGGTGTATGGGTGTGTGTGTGTGTGGGGGGGTGGTTTGAATGTAAAGGGATATAAATCTGTGAGTGGGTGCATGTGTGCCTGTGAGTGTATGTATGAGCGTATGAGAGTGTATATCACCAGTCTCTACTATGTTCAATTTTGAAAGCAAGCGCACAAATTTGAAATTAGTTTATAAAAGCAAACAGAAACCAGCAGGATGTTTGCCCAAATCTTTATTAGAAAGGCATTACGTGTATTTGTTAAGATTGCTCTGAATTTGTTTATTTTGCATTACTTATCAATAATGATCTTGCAAACTTCTAAGCAATAAGAATTACATATATGCTCTGAATTCTGAGAAGGGATCCTTGGTAAACTGAGAAACACATGTTGCGATATCATTTCTGCACTTAAAATCTGATACAAAAATAAAAATGACACATTTTCATATTTTGTTCTCTTAAATTATCAAGCTGGTGTATTTTAAAATGAACATTGCAACATTTGAATTTTGAATTACTTTAGTGTCTGTTTAATGAACATACAAATTGCTAGAAAGATTAGGTCCTTGACTGTCCTCCACCATCCATAAAGACCATGGCTGGTCAGATTGAGGCACTAGATACCATTTTCCTTTCTATCCCCAAATCCTTTCAATCCCCTGTCAATCAAACTATCTATCTGGCTTGGCCTTGAATATAGCTCAATGACCCAGCCTCCACTGCTCAATGGGGGACAGAATTACAATATAGTTCACTTAAAGGAAGAAAATGTAAAGGAATTGACCAATTCAATGACAAAAATTAAGTTGTTAATTAAGTTAATAGAAATTATTACAAACAGAATGCATTATACGCAGCATTTGAATAAGTGCCAAGAAATGAGTAAAAGAAATGTTGAAAAACATGGGACTTTTAGGGACTTTGGAGGCTAGCCAAGCATCTGTGACAGAAGCCAGAAGAGATGACTCATTGATCCATAAGAATTTATGAAAGAAACAGTGTAAGCAAAATTAAATTACTTATTATGTGGACAAATAACAAACAATGAAAGCCTATTTACCCAGTCACAGAGACAATTATGAGGCAACACACATACACACAGAGTAGCCATCTTAAGATATGAAAGAGTTGTGTTCTAATAGAATTTCCCCTTTTGAAAAGTTGAGACAAAGACATCTAAAGAAACTATATGGGATTATGAATACAGTTTTCTTTAAATCGGAGTAGAAATGCAATTGTTTTTTAAAGTGGATTTAAACTTTGTGCATAAATTTAAAGTAGAAAAGACTTGTTATGAATCTCTTTGATTGTACATGATATGGTTAAAGCTGAGTAAGTTCTTCTAATAATTGGAAATTTCTTAGTTGAGGTGTTAAGTTGATGGCGAATTTGACTGGGTAGTCAGGATTTGGAGGTGCCAATGTTGGACTGGGGAGTACAAAGTTAAAAATCACACAACATCAGGTTATAGTCCAACAAGTTTATTTGGAAGCAGTAACTTTCAGAGCATGCTCCTTCATCAGGTGGTTGTGGAGGATAAGGTCGTAGGACACAGAATTTATAGCAAAAGTTTACAGTGTGATGTAACTAAAATAATATATCTAAAAAGACCTGGATTGTTTGTTAAGTCTCTCATCTTTAGAATGGGCATGTTGGTTTCAGTTCTTCTGTATGTAAGTTCCAGAACTGAACAGCCACACACAGGGCACTTCACATCTTCAATGCATTATTTGGGCCAACATGGCACCGATTGTTAAAGTTCACTTGAGAACTTAACTTGAAGAAAGTTCTGGAATTTACATATGAAAGAACTGAAATCAACATTCCCATTCTAAACATTAGACTTAACAAACAATCTGGGTCTTTTTCTTTTTATATAATTTCAGCTACATCACACTGTAAACTTTTGCTATGAAATCTGTATTCTACGATGTTCTACTCCACAACCACCTGATGAAGCAGCAGCACTCCGAAAGATAATGATTCTGAATAAATCTGTTGGACTATAACCTGGTGTTGCGTGATTTTAACTTTGACTGGGTAGGTTTAACTTACCGGAGGGAGGTATTGGATAAAGATGGTTGAACCATTAATAAAATTTGTCCTCACCTCAACCTTAAATGGTAGACCCCTTATTTTGAACCCCACCCCTTCCCTCACCTCCCAGTTCTGGATTCTTCCATGAGGGGGACTTCCCTCTCAGCCTCTAATCTGTCAAGCCCCCTCAGAATCATATATGTTTCATTAAAATCACCTGAGTTAAAACATTCTTATTAGTTTTATATTACTTTACTCACAGGTAAATGTCCAAGGAGAGGTGCAATGCTATCAGAAACATAAATGATATTTCCATCTGTTGTTACAGCTATGATGAAGCCATCTAATGCCTAGAAAGAATAGAATAATAACATTAGCCATCAGTGGGTTCCAACATATCAGACTGTGCATAAATATAAGCTGAAAAATGTGTTGCTGGAAAAGTGCAGCAGATCAGGCAGCATCCAAGGAGCAGGAAAATTGACATTTCGGGAATAAGCCCTTCTTCAGGAATCCTGAAGAAGGGCTTATGCCCGAAACGTTGATTCTCCTGCTCCTTGGATGCTGCCTGACCTGCTGCGCTTTTCCAGCAACACATTTTTCAGCTCTGACCTCCAGCATCTGCAGTCCTCACTTTCTCCCTGTGCTTAAATATAAGGCTGCATTCTTTTAGCCCAAGGGGGTTGGAGGGTCGGGTTTGGAAAAGATTGGGAAATTAGGTAGAAGTTGAGTAGAGGGTGAGGTACACAGAAAATAAAGGACAGTCTTTTTGGGATAGGTCCTTTTTACATTTCCACCATCAGAGATCTTTTCTGGGTAGGGCAGGGAATGAGATGGACAGTCCACACCTAAGAAGTAATAATGCATTTAAATGATTAAGCTCTCAATTAGCTTGAATTTTGCCTTGATGCCAGTATTTTATCAATGCTGGAGCAGCATCTTGCTGCATGGAGGCCATCAGTTCAATCAATGCCGCTTGTGTGGAGTGATAAAGAGGGCCTTGGAGACTCCATACCCCAATGACAGAACCAATGGCTAGGAAAGCCGCATCTGAGGCCTACTTTATTAATCGTGAGGAGTTCCCTCTTGGCTCTGTGTGGAGTGGCAGGGGGAATGTCGGGGGAATATCAGAAAAGAGGGAGCATACCAACTTCAGCCCTCACCATTTTTGCATTTTATGTATGGCTCTGAAAGCACTTCCATACTGAGGTGCATTCGTGATGTCTGTTCTGTCTTGACAATGTCCACTTCTCCTTGTGGGGTTGTTGTGGCTCCTGATCTGCTGTCCTGTAATTAGGACTGCAGCAACAAAAGCCCCCTGTCCTTAAGAAGACAGCGAATGCATAGGCAGACTAGGAGACTAACTCCAGGAAGATGCATTGGCAGATACATTGCTGGCAACCACAGGTTCAGGACTCCCACTTGGTTTCAACGTCAAGTTCTAAAACTCCAAAGGAAACTTCAGCTTTATATGACTTGAGGACCACAGTGATAGTATACAATTCATAAAATGTAAAGAAATAGCTTATTAAACAAAACCTTTCAAAATTGCAGATTCAACAAAATGATATTCAATTGGTAATTTATTATTGTCTAATCTGACATGTTGTAAACTGATGGCCTTACCCCAAATCATATGCACAATCAATTCTGTTGTTGTCAGATTATATTTTGCAGCAGTCAGCACAATGTCATGCAAACATACATCAATCCTCTGAATGATGGGATATTGCAGTAATTTCAGCTTGAATCCAGACAGCCGAAAGAGGGTAGATGAGAAATCCTAAACATCTCTTCTGGTCTCAACAATTTACTTGTGCTGTTCAAAAACAGAGATTGCTGGAAAAGAAACCAAAGTTAACATTTCAGGTCTGGTGACCCTTCCCAGTTCTGAGGAAGGGTCATCAGACCTGAAACATTAACTTTGACTTCTCTTCACAGATGCTGACAGACCTGCTGAGCTTTTCCAGCAACCTCTGCTTTTGTTTCTGATTTACAGCATCAGCAGCTCTTTCAGTTTTTACTTGTATCATTCATTGGTTTGAGAGGTTCTCACACCAATGATAAATTTGTAATTAAAGCATTCTTAAGCACTTCAATCAAATGTTTAGTTAGAAATACATGAAGCAAGTTAATACAGTACTATTCTTGAAGTAAATTTTCCTTAGTTACCTCTAACATCAGTTGTGTAAATTCCTCATTGCTCAAAAATGAAGGTTTCCAGTTTTGTTGGATGATACTTGTCTCTTTCTGTGCTGAAGTTTCTAAAATGTAATATGTTCAGCTTTAGTATTTTATGGTAACAATTACATTAATGTTGCCCTAGTGTATTATTTGCTTCTACACCTTCTCCTCTCACCTTCCACCGTGGCCCTTCACCCACTTATCTACCAACCAAGCCCCTCATCCACTCTTTATTGTACCCTCTCACCAACTAATTTGCCACCTTAGCCCCTCATAAACTTGCCATCCTCCTCCCTCACCCAATTATTTTAGACACATATCTGTTCTCTGTAGTTTGCCAATGTGCCATTGAAATCTCTAAATCCCAAATACAGCAGCTAATGCCTTAAAATGAAAACATGACTTGGCCTCCAATACCCATCCCGTTCTGGAAGATTCCCAGAACAAGTATGTTTGCACTCCGAGAGGCTCAGTTTGGAGGTCTGGGCTAGAAATGCAGGGCTTGAGAGTGTGGTACTGGAAAAGCACAGCAAGTGGGGCAACATCCGAGGAACAGGAAAATTGATGTTTTAAATATAAGCCCTTCATCACCATTCCAAGTGAAGGGCTTATGCCCGAAACATCAATTCTCCTACTTCTTGGATGCTGCTTGATCTGTTGCGCTTTTCCAGGCTGCACCACAGTCTCAACTCTGATTTCCAGCATCTGCAGTGCTCACTTTCTCCCAGAAATGCAGAGGTCCTGAGCAAGGAAAGGAGAAAGGAATAGTGGCTAATGGTGATGGCCATTACTAGAATGATTTGGCTCATAGTAAAGAGAAATGTATTTTTTTAAGGCACTTTAGACTTCATCTTTTTTAAAGTAAATATCCACTTTATCATTGCCACATAAAAACATACCAACAATAATATGCACAGTCTTGTAGATAACTGTGGCCTATGCAATTAAAGAGCTACTACCTCCTAGTTCTTCACATTTGGTCTGATACGTAACCAGTCCATCATTTCTTGTTTGATCATAACATTCACTGAATGAGTCATGCAGGGTGCTCAAGTTATAATTGAAATCTAAATCTATTTCATGATACCCTTTCTAATTACTTATATTAATAGAAACTGTAGTACTGTACTCCTTTAAGAGTTAACTAACCATTAAATTTAGATACAGAAAAAAAATGGAAATGTTAAATTAATATAAAAGCCTAACAACTATACTTATAGATTGAAATTCACAATGTGGCACATTCCACAAAGGATGTAATTGGTCATTCTGGCACATTCCCACTCCCTAGGTTTCCATTTGAATTCATTTGTTCAATTTTATTTCCTCACTGCAATGCTGAAGAAGTATTTCGGAAAATATTTTCAAAAACTGGTAACTTCAAATGCTTTGATTAATGGCAGTTGAAATTGGATTTATCACCAAAAATAACATTTCAACCACCTGTATATAACCTTATTTTACATTATTAAAAACATTATTTAAAAATAGACAAAGCCCTTTTCAAGTTTGATTGGGGTTTAGCAAGCAGTCCCAGAGAAATATTATCAAATTAAAATCATTCAAAGCCTTTAAAATGCATCTATTAATGGACCAGTACCTGGAGGCCTGTAAACAAGTGCAATTAAGAGAAACTCCAGATGGTGACTAATTCATCCTGGGATATAACCAGTTTTGTGATTAGACCCTTCCCTCTAGTAACCCAAAAACTGTGGAAACTCAACTTGTGCAGAATGCAATTTATAATTCTGAAATCTTTTGTGCTAGCTCGGCCATATCATAGGAACTGCACCCAATAAAATGTAGACTAAACGAAACTCCAGGCCAATGTTTTCCCCTCCAATTTCATTTTTAAAAATATATTATTTTCTTTTGCTTAAGGCTTTTGTCAATAGACAAAAATACTTATTGCTTCAAACAACATGCTGGAAATCCTTTGCTAGTGCCTTTTCATAAGAGGTGTACAACAATCATTCAGGGTTGAAATTAGACATTCAGCCCAGGTAGGATTTCACTTCATGGGGGCCAGTTAATTCAATTCAGTTCAAGTATTCAACCTGGCCCAGTAACCTCCACAAATTGTGTACATTACACATGGTGCCCAATTAATTAACAAAAAAGGGATGACTTCAAAATGTATTAAAATGTGTTAAGTATTCAGCTCAGCTTATCTTACCATTGTGTTTTTGTAAAAAGTCAATTGTCTTCTGCAACACTGTAGACTTGTCCAGCTTACGGATACTGCCTGGAAGCATGACACTGAGTTCTTTGATGAGGACATTAAACTGATCACGTCTCTTTTTCTCAGACTTATTACGTGAAGCCCTAAATTAAAACATAAGAAAATACAATCAACATCAAATAGGACACAAGGTATATGAATAAAAGATACATTAAAGAAAAAAGTACAGGACCAGCCCCTGCTCATACAAGTCCATTGAAATGTTGATGTCACCCTGAACTGGAGATATCTGCTTCCAGTGACAGATAGAAGGCAATCCAAATAGCATTCAGTCATCGGTCTAGCGCTTGGTTTCAACCATAAAAACCAAGGCAAGAACTGTGACTTTTTGAGTTTTACATTCTATCAGTAAAACGATCGTGCATAATTTTCTCTATACAGACAATATTTTCTTTTATGTGCTAACTGTGGAAAATTAGTGTGTTCTTTTAGGAGGAATCATCCCATCCATGTTGGAAACAGATTGCCACTATGAGCTATTTTAGACGCCATTAACCATGCTGCATGTAGACGTATTTGTCCAAATCAAAGCAAACCCCACATCTATTATTTTGAGGATAGATTAATTTTCAGCTGGATTCTAAACAAAAGTTAACATATTTGAATATGGCTACTGTCTGCTTTGTGCAGTTTTGGAAGTGCCTCTACATCACCTAAACAGAATGATCTTAGGTACCCATTGCTGTCCAAGTACAGGAATCTTCTCTCTAAATTGAATGTCTTTGTACCAGGTTTCAATCTAACACAGACACAAAAATGTGCAGTGCTGACTGCAGTGTATTTTTCATTCTAATTAGCTGTGTAAACATGTCTAAAAAGGTAAGTTTGTTTTAATTCTCATGTATGCTGACGTCACAGCAGTGATATAACAATATTACTGAAATACCCAAGTAATTAATCAATTAACAAAGGATTCTGTATTAGAGCAGGCAGCAGGCTAAACCTGCTGAAATTAAACCTTAGTACTAGAAGAATACAAACAATACACTACAGCAATAAATACCTAGTTACAGGAATACTTTATTACTTTTAACCACCAAACTCAAAGTTCTTCAATGGATATAAATTTATATAACATCTGCTATACAAAGGTGAGAATAAATGGAGGGTAAATCCTCACTTCTCTCATTCATACACACATTCTAAATACAGAGGAGCAGCTGTACCAGGTCTTATTTTTCTGACATAACCATGGAGGTGTAGCTTAAGAGCAGGTATTATATTGTGATGCTTTCCTTTTCAAGATATTGGAGAAACTTCATAGATTTTGGCAAGGGGTAAGATACTGTAATCAAGCTGACTTGACTAGGGTTACAGAGGAACATAGATAAGATGCAAAACTGGACTGAGAAGTGGCAAATGGAGTTTAATGCGGAAAAGTGTGAGGTAGTCCACTCTGAAAGAAGTAACAAGAATTCACAGTACTGGGCTAACGGTAAAATACTTGGCAGTATAGATGAACAGAGAGATCAGGTGCATAAATCCCTGGAAGTTGCCACCCAGGTTGACAGGGTTGTTAAGAAGGCATATAGTGTGTTGGCATTTATTGGTAGGGGGATTGAGTTTCAGAGCCACGAGGTCATGCCGCAGCTGTACAAGACACTAGTAAGGCTGCACATGGAGTATTGTGTACAGTTCTGGTCACCGCAATATAGGAAGTATATAGAAGCTTTGGAAAGGGTTCAGAGGAGATTTACTAGAATGTTGCCTGGTATAGAAGGAAGGTGTTACAAGGAAAGGCTGAGGGAACTGAGGCTCTTTTCATTGGAGAGAAGATTGAGAGGTGACATAATCAAGGCATATAAGATAATCAGAGTTAGAAAGGGTGGACAGTGAAGCTTTTTTCCTTGGATGGTGAAGGCTAACATAAGAAGACAATTTTAAATTGAAAGATGATAGATTTAGGGCAGATATGAAGGGTAGTTTCTTCACTCAAAGTAGTAGAGGCTTGGAACAGCCTGCCTGCAACAGTTGTAGACTCACCGATGTTAAGGGCATTTAAATGGGCATTGGACATGCATATGGATAATAATGGAACGGTGTAGGTTAGATGGGCATCAGATTATTTTCACAGGTTGGGGCAACATCGAGGGCTGAAGGGCCTGTACTGCGCTGTAACGTTCTATGTTCTACTACCAGCAAAAATTAGATTTTCTTAAAAGCCTATCAAGAACTGTTACAATAGTTTATGATGAACAGATATGCACTTTGCAAAATACTTTATTTGCCAGTAATAACAGGTATCATGGAGGGCTATCAAGAATTTCTGTTTACAGGCCATCTTCATGAACTACTTTCCCTGGTAAGCATCATCAAGTGAAGAAATGAAATGATGTGCATTGAACTTCTTACCTGAAGAGAATGTGATATTTTTATACAATAGAAATAAATGAAGAACAAAGCGACATAGAAATGTTGGCACTAACAGCATCCATTTGTCTCATTTTGCCTGCACTGATGCTCACTTCAAACTGGGTTGTGTATTCAAATCAGACTTCCCTGTTCTTTCACTGTTCCATGCAATAACATATCAAACACCTTTCAAGAAATTTGTCATTAATTACTTTGTACATTCAATCTTTGGAAATAAGGGAAGGAGTAGGCTATTTGAACATATTTGCCATTCAATATAATCATGGCTGATTGAACGCATCAATGTTGTTTTTAAACAAAATTCATCCCCATGAACCTGTATGCCACAGGTAATCAGAAACCTATCAATCTTTACCTTAAACATACTCAAAGACAAAGAAAATTGCCAAAACCTCAAATTCCTCAGCCCTCTGTGGTATAGAATTTCAAAGGTTCCTTTTGAGTAAAACTGTTGCAACTTTCTTCCTAATTTCCCAAAATATGTCATCAGGACATTGTCCATCTTCCTATATTGTTGGTGTCAATGTGAACCATAACCACTGGCTAATCCTCCTCTCACATCATGTCGTGTAGCTGTTCCATGACATTCTTGACCCTGGCACCAAAAAGGTAACATACCATCCTGGAGTCACTATGACTGTCACAAAAATGCCTGTCCAGTCCCCTGACTATGGAATCTCCTTTCATTATTGTACTTGCATTCTTTTTCCTCTTCTGTTATACAGCTGAGTCTCCAGCGGTGCCATGGGTTTGTAGCTGGCTTTATTCTCCTGAGGAATCATCACTCACCAGCTTCCAAATTGGAAAACTGATTAGAAAGTGCAAAATAAAACAAAAAGCGAACATTCTGATGAAGAGTCACCCAACTGAAAGTTAATTCTGCTTTCTTCTCACAGAAGCTGATAGACTTGCTAAGTTTTGCTAACAATTTCTATTTTTGATTAGAAAGCATAATAGGTTCAGGAGATTCATGCAGTAAATGCTCAATTTTCTTAGACTGGCTGGTATTACCTATTCCCTCTCCTCCTGTATGTTTGATTCTTCAGTGTGCCCACCTTTCTGCCAATACAGTCCTCCCCACCATAGATATACAGTAGTGACTGCTGCACAAACTTGTGAAACCAGTAACACTTCCTGCAGATGTGTTTGTCTAGGACACATGACGTGTACATGACTTCACACACACTGCAGAATGAGCACTCTATTTAGCCATCCTGACCTGTTATCCTGGAATTCTAAACAAAACTATTTGTTAGCTTTAGAATTAGTATGGACTTCCTATGAAAACTTAACAAGCTATTTTTAGAAATAAAGAAGGTTGAGACTTGAGAACAAAGACTAAATACCCAACTGTCACTTTAAAGATTGGAAATACTGACCAAACCTACTCATGAAAAAGCTGCTTTCACAGCACTCATGACACTATGCTGTCATTGGTCTCAGTCCAAGTAGCTATCTCAATCAGCTCCTTATTTCCTCTCCTTCTCTCCTCTCACTCTAGAGACTTTATTTAGAGTCATAGAGTCATAAAGATGTACAGCACAGAAAAAGACCATTTGATCCAACCCGTCCATGTTGACCAGATGTCCCAACCCAATCTAGTCCCACCTGCCAGTACCTGGCCTATATCCCTCCAAAACCTTCCTATTCATATACCCATCTTCTTGGAGTTAACTTTAATTAAGGTGTCTCTTTCTCACACTACCTAAATTCTCACTTTGATCCAAATTCCCAGTTACTCACTCTATCTCAGTCACACTCTGACAAATTCATAAGAACAGAAGAACAAAGAGCAGTCTCCTTTACTTTGTGCATTATAAAGAAGCACTTCTTTTCTAGAGAGCTGTGATGAATCATTTGTTTTTCTTCATTTCCTGCTCCAGTAATCAGCATCTAATTCAGGCAAGGCATTTCAGCTTGATGGATAACTGCCACTATCAAGCACTTGCAAGGCTATTTTAGCAAGGCTATTTTAATTTCTTTAAAAGCTATTGATTCTACTGACTCTGATTTTGACATTTACTGTTGTCTGAATTCTCACTTTGACCCAAATTCCCAGTGACTCACTTTGTCTCAGTCTTACTCCATTGAAGTCTCCCTCACTCTGATTGTGTGTCTCACTGATGTTGAAGTTAATAAACCAAGTTATAAATCAGCCTTAGCTCAGATTATAGCACTCTAGCTTTAGGTCAGAATACTACAGGATCACATCCTACTTCAGAGATTTGAACATAAAACTCTAATACATAAAGGGAGTACTGCATCACCAGAGGTGTCATGTTTCAGATAAGACTTTAAACCAAAGCTCCATCTGCTTTTCTCAGGTAGATGCAAAAAAACGCACCACACAGCACTTTTAAATAGAACATGGAAGTTAATTTTCTGTTCAGGTTCATATTTATCGTTCAACAAATAAAATAATTTATCCAGTCATTATCTCATTTAGAGATGATTGTGTGCAGATTGGCTGCCATATTTCCTACACTACAATAGTGGCAACAATTCAATAAAAGTACTGGATTGGATTTAAAGTATATTGAAATAACCTGAACTGATGATAGGGGCTAAATAAATGTAAGTCATTTGTTTCTAATTGTTACTGTAAAATACACCTTCCCAATTCACAGCCTCTACTACCTAGAAGGATAATGGCAGCATCTGCATGTGAGTCCAGCTGTGTACAACTTCCCTCGAAACCACACAGCATCCTGAACTGTATTGTCATTCTTTCACTATCACTGTGTCAAAGTTTTGGAAATCCCTTCCTAATCATATTGTGAATCTACTTTGTACCCTGTGGACTGCAGCAGTTCAAAGCAGCAACCCCCATCACCCCCCACTTAATCGAGTGCAATTACAGACAGGCAATAAATGCTGGCCTAGATGTCTAAATGCCCACATCTTGTAAACATATAAATTTGCAAAAAAAAAAGTACTATTTCTTCTTTGGAAAGACTGCAATGCTCATAAGCCACTCATTCAAACAGATTTTCTAAAGGAACTTCACAAGACCAGCAAAGCAAGTGGAGAAGAAATGAGTAAACAACGCATGAAACAATTTAAATTTGTAACAAAACAACTTGAAACGCAATGTCTATTTTCATATTTTTCTAAGGCTTAATAAAATCTCACCTCTTTGCCTTGTCCTTGTCATCTTCATCCATTAGTTCTTCTACTTAATGGTCTCTACAAAATGAAAAAGAAATTCCAGTGTAACTTTCAACACAAAATCACACTCCCAAATATCTAATAACTATTTAATTTAACAGATTGTTGTCATTTGTGTTCATTAACTGTTTTCTTAACATTTATGTCTAATAAATGTCCCATGTTGTGTACCAAAGAGAATTTTTGTTTCCTCCTATACGTAATTTTATGACTTGCACTTTTTTGTCAATGATATGAAGTTCAGCCCAGGAAGTAATAAATCAATGCAGCTATTTTGAGGGCTGCTCATTATCAGCATACTAAACAAAACAAAGGTGCTAATTTGAATAGCTTTCAAAAATGAATGCAGGGATTATAATGTGTATTTACCTTGTACCCATTGACATCTTGCCAACTTCATGCTGCCTGCGCATCTGAATAATATCAGAGTTAAATCACGGCTAATCTTGCTGCTGAATATTTGAAGGGAGGGCAAAATCATGAATGGGTGAACACTACTTAAAACTTAAAACTAGCCTATGCTGTTTCAAAGGGGAGGTGAACTGTCACATAAGCCAGTGCTGGCAATGGTGCCAGAAATATATCTGACCCAGAAAACATTTAAAAGTTCAAAGATATCACATGAGTGGTCAAGGTCAGTTAATGTCTCTTCAAATGTTGTATCCTACCAATTGCATTAAAAGCCTCAGAAATTGCTCAATTCACCATCCTGTTATGGTTTACCTACCAATCACCTCTACTAATGAGGACTGATACATACATACTCACCTTAACCTCGCATTGGTTCACTCCTCAAAACCTCACCACAGTTTGACACTGTCAGCTATTCAGCCAAATCAGCTAAACATATTGCACCGTATTCATTAATTTATTTCCTCCTCTCTTGCAGGAAAAGGCAGAAACATCCAAAACCAGCAGGAGATAACAGGAGAAGCCAGGCATACCTGCATTTTCTACCTAGGTGAGATGGTGCTGGCTATTATTAGGGTGATAATTGTGCAGGTGTAACTGAAACCATCGAAAATAACAAAATTATGCAATTGTCAGCTGTCACTTCTAAATCTTGAACTCATGGTCATTCTCCAAGCCTGTCTGCATTCTCCTCAATTTTAATCCTGCTTTTTACATCCAACC
Organism: Hemiscyllium ocellatum; assembly: GCF_020745735.1. Classification (NCBI taxonomy): domain Eukaryota; kingdom Metazoa; phylum Chordata; class Chondrichthyes; order Orectolobiformes; family Hemiscylliidae; genus Hemiscyllium; species Hemiscyllium ocellatum. Next base: position 68,165,552 of record NC_083406.1, on the reverse strand, counting down.
TCCCCCACATCCCACCCCTTCTTATGATTTACAAGTTATAGATGATTTACGCATGACCCTCTTATCTAATCCCTCCCAGTACCACAACCTTATCCAAGTACCATTGCTCGTTCAGGTAAGAAAACAGTGGTGATGAAAATGCATGGAATATATATTCTATGCTGACTTTTATTCTTGCATTGTAGACAAATGAACACTCTGATGTTCAGCGACAGACAGAAGGTAAAGAATGTTTGGTTTGGTGAATGGGGAATTAGAGTTGTGATGACTGGAATCACACAATCATCATGGACAATTCGGCAGGAAGGAGCCAATCCAGTTACTGCTTACGTTGTCTTCTACCTCATGTTCCAAGTTCCGAGTGCTGGCCCTGTAACTATCTCTACTGTGACTGCTGTTCCTTAAAATGTAAGACTACGTAGCAAATCACCACAAATCTTGACACCCACTCCACCATGTAGTGGCGGAATCTTCCACAATGTAGCTTACAGTGGAACCACTATTTCAGCATGGTATAGTCTGCTTGACCACATCTTATATGGTAGCATAGCTTTCTTTGCACGTCATAGAGTCATAGAGATGTACAGCACGGAAACAGACCCTTCGGTCCAACCTGTCCATGCCAACCAGATATCCCAACCCAATCTAGTCCCACCTGCCAGCACCCGGCCCATATCCCTCCAAACCCTTCCTATTCATATACCCATCCAAATGCCTCTTAAATGTTGCAATTGTTCCACCTTCCACCACATCCTCTGGCAGCTCATTCTGTACATGTACCACCCTCTGTGTGAAAACGTTGCCCCTTAGGTCTCTTTTATATCTTTCCCCTCTCACCCTAAACCTATGCCCTCTAGTTCTGGACTCCCCCAACTCCAGGGAAAAGACCTTGTCTATTTACCCTATTCATGCCCCTCAAGATTTTATAAACCTGTATAAGGTCACCACTGACGCTCCAGGGAAAATAGCCCCAACCTGTTCAACCTCTCCCTATAGCTCAAATCCTCCAACCCTGACAACATCCTTGTATATCTTTTCTGAACCCTTTCAAGTTTCACAGGCGGCACGGTGGCACAGTGGTTAGCACTGCTGCCTCACAGCGCCAGGGTACCTGGGTTCAATTCCCACCTCAGGTGACTGACTGTGTGGAGTTTGCACATTCTCCCTGTGTCTGCGTGGGTTTCCTCCGGGTGCTCCGGTTTCCTCCCACAGTCCAAAGATGTGCGGGTCAGGTGAATTGGCCATGCTAAATTGCCCATAGTGTTAGGTAAGGGGTATGGGTGGGTTGCGCTTCGGCGGGTCGGTGTGGACTTGTTGGGCCGAAGGGCCTGTTTCCACACTGTAAGTCTAATCTAAGTCTAATCTAATCTTTCCGATAGGAAGGAGACCAGAATTGCACATAATATTCCAACAGTGGCCTAACCAATGTCCTGTACAGCTGCAACTTGACCTCCCAACTCCTGTACTCAATACTCTGACCAATAAAGAAAAGCATACCAAATGCCTTCTTCATTATCCTATCTACCTGCAACTCCACTTTCAAGGAGTTATGAACCTGCACTCCAAGGTCTCTTTGTTCAGCAACACTCCCTAGGACCTTACCATTTAGTGTATAAGTCTTGCTAAGATTTGCTTTCCCAAAATGCAGCACCTCGCATTTATCTGAATTAAACTCCATCTGCCACTTCTCAGCCCATTGGCCCATCTGGTCAAGATCCTGTTGTAATCTGAGGTAACCCTCTTCACTGTCCACTACACTTCCAATTTTGGTGTCTGCAAACTTACTAACTGTACTTCTTATGCTCACATCCAAATCATTTATGTAAATGACAAAACATAGGGGACCCAGCACCGATCCTTGTGGCACTCCACTGGTCACAGGCCTCTAGTCTGAAAAACAACCCTCCATCAACACCCTCTGTCTTCTACCTTTGAGGCAGTTCTGTATCCAAATGACTAGTTCTCCCTGTATACCATGAGATCTAACCTTGCTAATCAGTCTCCCATGGGGAACCTTGTTGAATGCCTTACTGAAGTCCATATAGATCACATCTACTGCTCTGTCCTCAGCAATCTTCTTTGTTACTTCTGCACATGTACCAGAATATCAGCCTCATCATCTGTGGGATCCTGAGATTCCTAATAACCATTCTCTAGTTTGCCATAACAGCTGAAATATAGTTGACTGCTAAGCAATGACGTGCATGATAGTACAGTGTGGTATTGCTATGATAATACACTAGTTGGATGTTGGGGAATAGATTTGTTTTTGGCACTGGTACTTGTCAGTGTTGACAAGCAACATCAACAAAGCCATGTAGCCAATGACAGCCTGCATCAAGGAAAGCCTGTGATTTTAACAAAGCGATGTACTCATTCCACATGTCACTGTCAAGAGAAAATGAAAAGTAGCTAGCTATCGATAAATAGAGAGATTTACATTAAAGTGAACCTCCCAGTGTAAGTCCTTCTCCCACGTCCTCTTCCAGCAGCTTGTGATGCTATGTGTGGTCTCTATTCATTTTCCAAATTATGCTGTATTGCAAGATCTGAGGAATTCAATAAATTTTTATTTTTAAGACTTTTGCCAATTCTGTTATAGAGAGTTTGATAGAACAAATCCAAAGACTTGCCAGTTCCAACTAAATAGATGACCACTTCCAGGTATTAGTTTGCATTCAGAAGTTTCACAGAAGAATTTATTAAGTAGAAACTACTACTAAATAGGAGAAAGTGAGGACTGCAGATGCTGGAGATCAGAGCTGAAAATGTGTTGCTGGAAAAGCGCAGCAGGTCAGGCAGCATCCAAGGAGCAGTAGAATCGACGTTTCGGACATAAGCCTGAAGAAGGGCTCATGCCCGAAATTCCAATTCTCCTGCTCCTTGGATGCTGCCTGACCTGCTGCGCTTTTCCAGCAACACATTTTCAGCACTACGACTAAATAGAAAGTAATGATATTTAATAATGCAGTGATTAAATTGGTTCACTTCTGAACACCAACTTGTGACTTCTGTTGACTGGGTGTACTGACTGAAGTTGTTCTTCTATCTTCACTTTCTTTCTGTGCACTTAACCACTTAAGGCTTATTAATTCGTACAAGCCACAGTTTGTGTTAAATCTTCAATTAAATGTTCAGGATTCCAAAGCTATCAATATCTTTTAGTTAAAATATCTATTTATATATATCTAGTATAAATAGAGGATTTTAATGACTGCTGTTGCCTGTACCAAGTTAACTAAAAAGTAACAAAAAAGGTACAAATTGCTTCAACACACACATCAGTGCTTAGCCTGTTACCTTGACTACTCCTCTTTTAAAACATTTAAGTTCCAAAAGCTAAAACATATTCTAAGACTTAGAACCATATCTTCAAATTAATAAACTTATTCACTTCAAAAAGACTTTACAATTTATACCAGATTGTAAGAAGTGTGTTTCCTCTAGCTCCAAGTTTGTAACTTGTGCCATAAAACCAATTGTTTATTTTAACCTGAGGCAAGGTGGCAATACAGTGAACACAGTCATGCACCCACAGACAAAGAACCGCAAGATGTCAGTGACTTTCATTCACAATAATTAAACAGAATATGGTATTAATGCCTTGATGACAAATTACATAGCTGAACCATAACTAAAATTGAAACATAAGCTGAATCCTATAGTATTTTAAGAAAAATGTCCACTAGTGCAGCTGTGACCAGGGGCAACTGGTTCAGTTAGAAGCACTGAAATCAACAGAAGTTCCATCAGTATCTGCCATAAGTCTCCCTGTATACTTTTGCAACTTGATGCAACTATAGAAAACAATAACACTTGCAAAAATATACCAATAGCCAAATGAACTCAATTAGCAATTAAAGGCAATTGACAAAACACACTTGAAAATTACACAAGTAATTAATTCTTATTAATTTTACAGGGTCCATTAATAGCATTGTGTGCATCCTTTATGCTACTTAACAAGTGTTTAGATGTGTAAAGTTAGAAAAGAATATTTGCTGGAACATTGAGCTCCAAAATGGCACTGCTGACACTATGTAAATGTTGCATACAGAATGAGACCATGACCATGTATACCAGCTATATACACTGGGAGATGGTCTTGCAGGAGTAATGTCAATGCAATAGAAATCCAACTTATATTGTGACAACTTGGGTTTGAATCCCACCATGCGGCTGTTGCAATTTAAGTTCAATTAATACGTCTTGGATTGTTCAAGCCAATTTCGTTGATGATGACTTTGTCAACTGACATTAATTGTTTAAAAAAAAATCAAGTTCTCTACTGTCCTTTTGGAAGAAGTTCTGCCATCCTTACCCAGCCTGGTCTCCTGGTCCTAGCAAACCTCTCAGTACAAGGGCAATTAGGGATGGGTAACAAATATTGGTCTTGCCTGCGACACCAACATCCCGTGAAAGAATAAAATAAAACATATCTCTAGTAATAGATCACTGCATTTACACCTTTGAACTGTTATCCTCACTAAGCTAATGTCCAGTGATCTGTCCCAAAAATACATTCAGTGTACATCACTTTGGATCCCAAAGGACCCTGCTGGTGCCCCAGCATGGTCACAAGTGAGCCCAATTTCTGGTCCTTAATATTTCATCTACTTTGAAAGTATTATTTTGATTTTAAAATAATTCAATGTTTCAGGGAATGTCACCTATACATTACTTGGTCTTATCACTGGTGGTGTGTCAGAGACAGAAAGAATGATAGTTGTAGGTTATATTATTTGCTATCATGTGTTTCTCAGAAACCTGAAACTGCTATTGGACGGGACAGTGCTCGCAGCTCACTCACGTTGCAGCCTGTCAAAAAGGTTGTTCTGCTTTTCGGCCAAATGGATAGATATTGTGGAATTTGTTAAATTATCTTTCAGCTAAAGCATAAATTATACAAATTTAGCAAACTGCTTATAGCACCATAAATAGAATTCTTAGTGTGCACATTATTTACAGTGTGTGGAAAGAGTAAATTAAATGCTCTGATAACCTCCCCTCACTTCCTACTTTCTCAGCATCTAAAATAAGCATTAACCTTGTAGACTCCCACTGAATTGTTAACATTGCAACTTCATGTCTCTACAGGCACCATTTTAAGGAATTCTGTGGATAATCTTCTCTTTCTTGCCCCAGCTCAAATTTTGTAATGAAGCTATTCAGTTGAATGTTTCTGCTGATTAACTGTTGTTTGGAGGGTACTTGGCTTGCTGCAAACCAAGAAAGGAATCATGTGCTTCTGCAGATCTTAATGCATAGAAATGCAAATTTCAGTTGGTTTATTGACCTGTGTCCAAATAGTGCATTTTTATTACAGTGAAGAATTTTACAAAAGTGATTATCCAAGTTAGGATAGTCACCCAAGTTATTGCTCATACTATTCCACATCTTCCAATCTGATGGAGTTAGGGGTGAATTTCAGCTGAATTGCATACAACACAATTTCTGGAAAATGAAGCAAATGATATTGTGTTGTTGTTGTGACACCATGTGACTGATGTTTGATGATCTTGTAGTAAATCATGGTCAATTCAAGGGAACATGTATCAGATGTAAAGTAGGTGGAGTCCCAATGCTAGAAATCGGCTCTCCTAAATGCTCAGGAAACTTACTAACTCAAGGGTTTATGCAGAGGAACTTCAGTAGTTTTCCATCAATATTCATCTGATTTGGTAACAGAAATGCAACCCCTGGCAACTACATTTTACTAAATTTACAATGTAAGCGTAATAAAGGAGAAAAAAGTCCTCAGGAATAGTGAAAGAGTATGTACTACTCAACAATGCACATTTAATATTTCCATCCTCAATATACATTTAAACAAACAAACTAATATTTAGTTTCAGGCTTAATAGAAAAGAGTTACAAAACACCGAAAGATTGAATACAAACATATATAAACTTTAATATTACAAATTATGTCGCCAAAATTTCCTTGCAAGAATTTAATCAGCACTTCTGCGTCAATATCACAACTATCCAAGATCCTAAATCATTGACAGCACTTTGCATGCACCACGAAACATTTCAATAAACTCTGCGCATGTTTCTTCCGTTATCAACAATGGATAGAAAATCAAAGACAAAGGGCTCACGATCAACACATTCTGCCATAATCTGTTCACAAGTTTCCCTTAAGTGACTAAACTAAAACTTTAAACATCAACCCAGCTCTCCTAGGTTGTATGTAATTTGAAAACAAAACATAAGATTTATCCTCGTATACTTAGGGATACAAATTTGTTTCAAATCAAATACACTTTAAACCACTAAAGTATAACAGAGAGGAAAATAATTGTGAATTAAACTTGTCAAACAGCTACATTGGATTGGTTTGTGATAATGAGGTTGAAATAGTTGGCATTCAACATCTTTACTCCAACAAAGCTGACAGCAACTTTGGGAGTCCACAAATGCACAGAATGATGCAGAAAACTGAACGCTATTTCCAGTGATTTGACATTCTCCACATTGATGTACCCTACCCAATGCATAAACACACACTCACCCCCTAACACAATCATTAGAAATGAACTGAATTGACTTCTTGGAATTTGACCTTCCATTCCTGTTGTAACTTTCACTGCTAATGAGATGCAACTAGATTTTCTAACCTCATAATTACTTTAGACATCTTGAGAGACCCCGAAAAGCTAATGTTATATTTGTGGAATGTCAAATATCCCCATTGTGCCTTTAATTTTTCTAAAGTTTGCTTATCTTTAGTTTAGTTTCTATCTTAATCCAAACGTATTTCAGTGGCTGAAATTTTCATTTAAAAGTGAATGATATTGAGTGTTTTAAACTTTCTGTGAAACTATCCCAATTTGGTTGGCTCCTTGCTGATATCACTGCTGCTGCTGTTAGGAAACGGGTGAACTAACTCCCAAAGATCTGTAGATTTTTATGAACAGCTTTCCTCAAAGTCAGTGGCAAGTGCCATTGTTTAGCCACTGTTTTGTTTTTTGCCATTGTTTACCTATTATTTACTTATCTATGCTACTTAACTCTGTGATCTGCCTGTATTGCTCACAAGACAAAGTTTTTCACTGTGCCTTGGTACATGTGACAATAAATTCAATTCAATTCAATATTAGTGAATCTGGCCTCATTATAATGGTTTCCCATTCTCCCATGTTAAAAATCACAACACCAGGTTATAGTCCAACAGGTTTAATTGGAAGCACTAGCTTTCAGAGTGCCGCTCAACCACCTGATGAAGAAACGGAGCTCTGAAAGCTAGTGCTTCCAATTAAACCTGTTGGATTATAACCTGGTGTTGTGTGATTTTTAACTTTGTACACGCCAGTCCAACACCGGCATCTCCAAACCATTCTCCCACCTGCTGGAAAGAAACTAAACAGCAATAATTCCTGACAAGTAAGTGGGAGCAGTTTCCTGGTGACTGCAGCTCACTGTGTGATCCTCTGGACCTCCACTTTGGACAATTGGCACCAACATTTCAAGGCACATACCACAGGCAATGGGCACTTTCACAACCTATCCATGAAACGTGACATCTGAAACATACCAGATTTTACTGACAGTGAGGGAGGGTACTGGCCAGGGGTTCTCAAATAGTTGAGCGGACACTGTCTCGAGCAAAGAGTGTCTGTGGAAGAAAGAGACCTCACTGAAACAGGGAAAGACAGTCAAAAGATTTCTACAATCAGATGGGTACTGCAGCATGTAAAAATGCTGTTTACCTAGATTAACCTTACGACACATTTACAGTACTGTCCTGCACTTCAATGCTGCACTTTTGTGTGTACCAGCACCTTTCATTGCACTGTTGCTGCAAGGTCACTTGCTATCCAGCTCATAGATTCAACCAGGATAGATTTCAGTGCTCAGTCACTTTGTTCCTATGCTGTCTCACATTTGCATTGTATTTTAATATACTTTACCCCATAGAGCTAATTGCCAAAGTAGCAAGCACCTTCCATTCCCCATAGCCTGCATGTGGTGCAGGTGCTGTTCACTTCATACTGGGACTACAGAACCTCGTGCAACACAAAGCACCAGCTGGGCTCTGTATCTTCAAAGTTATGCATGTTGTTGGTCAGACCTTTGCTCACACAGCTAATGTTGAAGATTTTACATGTATTAACAGAAGTGGCAACACATTGGCAATGAAATGGCACCTGCACCACCTATGTGCTCTCAGTCCACTTTTCTTTCTTTCCCTTCTGTTATCTCTCAGCACAGTCCTATGGTCTGTTCTTGGGGTGGAGGAAGCCTGCCCTATGGTGGAACCGGTAGAATTTAGGGTTTTGGTTGGGCAACCCCAGAAGTGTGTGTGTCTAGAAGGGTCAGATATGCTGAACATGTCCTCCTAAAAGCAGGTACCCCCATCCCCACATTGCTTAGGATGGCAGAATGCGTGTGTGCAGGTGGGTGGAGGGGGAATGGTGGAAGGTTTGTCCACCCCTGGAGTGTCCTGACAGCATTTCCACCTCCATCTGTGTGCCTATTGGCACAGCCCTGTCTCCTAGTGAGGAGGAGGCATCTGGAGTGAAGTTGAGGTCTCTTAGCCCCCTATTGCCTTACTGTTGGTGCTGGGTACAAATAGTTGGAGAAATGGAGTTCAGGTATATACACATATCCAGCAGAGTCTGTGTACTGCACCTAACTCTCCGAAGCAGCTGCCAACTTGTCCACAAGGGTTGCCAAACACCCGCATGCCATGGGCAGCAGGATCCCAACTGTGTTGCTATAGTTCTGCTGCCTTTATGTCAATTTGCACCCCCTGGAAATATGATCAAAAAATATGATAGTGAAAACAGGAAATGGAAATGTGACACGAATGCGCAGAGGTGCATTGTTAAGTTGAGAACATTAAAACATTGTTCAACTTGTATAGATGGAACCTTACACTGCAGCTAACTTTAAATATCTTTAATCAACATGCTCAGACACATTGTACATATCTGGTAGATGGGACTTGAACCCAGACCTTCTGGCTCACAGACAGTGCCAGTATCACTGTGCCACAAGAGCCCGAAATGAACTACTTTTGGACTGTATCTGACTGCAGGTATTTTTAATCAACCTGTTCAGATGCATTATGACACAAGTCAGGTGGAACTTGAGCCCAGACCTTCTAACCCAGAGGTAGGGACAGTGCAACTGTGCTACAAGAAGTCTGCAGTTAACTTTATCCAATCTAGGCCTTTTTCAAAATTTTAAACCTGTCACCAATCATCCATCTGATTAATTTAAAAAATAAATGTATTATAAGCACTTCCACTAGGGGCAGTGCAAGAACAAAAAATAGGAAGGATAGGGAAAGAGACAGGGATAAAATCAGAACAGTCTCTAGATGTATTTATATTTTCTAATTAACCTGTCCAGAGATGTCATTACACACCTTTGGAACGGGTGGAAGCTGAACGCGGGTCTCTCGCCAAGAGATAGGACACGACACTGCAGCAGTCTACAGGTGTATTGATTCCAATGGAAGATGAGATTCAGTTGGTTCCCAAAAGGGACACAAATCCAATGGAGCAGCCTGATTGCATTTCTGCCTCAATCTGTATGGATCTGCTGTAGTCACATGACCTTTACCATGAGTTGCTGACTGGGGCCTGCCATCTTGCAGCTACTTTCAATAAAGTCATAGTATAGGCTAAACTGTTGACTTGAGAACTTGAAACATACTCATGTTTGCTCATTTATTATTGATGTCCGGGCTTCATTAACATGCTTCATTAAACTGCTGCCACTTAAATTACTCTTTGTCAGTTTTGGAACAACAATGTTGGCTCATATTATAAGCCATCCATTTGTACCTGTTTCTGAATCATAAAGAGCCATGGTCACCTGGTTGCACATCTATGGGTTAATAGATTTTATGCTTAAAGAAAAATGACAATAAAGAAGAAATGAAATCAGGAGATATTGAATGTTTTATTATGCAGTTTCACAGATCCCTATAATGGGACACCAAATGCCAGTGAGTCTCCTGCCGATATTTTCTCTTTACCCTTTATTTTATTGGTCTTTAATTATGCCTTCTTAGTGTAATTATGCAGAAAATGATTACAGTACTATCTTAATCATGGTATTGCCATTTTCTGTAATGTGCAGAGCAGCAGTAGATTTTTCCTAATATCATTTATTTGGCTTTAGCATTTATTTAATTATGCTTTCCACTCAAAAGCACTTTCACAGAATAAGTTATAAATGTAGCCTGGCTGTGAAGAAAAGTGGTGTTTCTGCAAGCACAACTGATGCTGCATTTCATTCCAAGTATATGCAACAATAAACAATCATTCTACATGATCCTAGATGTACAAAGTTAAAAATCACACAACACCAGGTTATAGTCCGACAGGTTTAATTGGAAGCACGCTAGCTTTCGGAGCATCGCTCCTTCATCAGGTGGTTGTGGAGGACACAATTGTAAGGCACAGAATTTATAGCAAAAGTTTACAGTGTGATATAACTGAAATTATACATTGAAAAATACCTTGATTGTCTGTTGAGTCTTTCATCTGTTCAAATACAATGATAGTTTCACTTCTTTCATGTGTAAATCACAAAATGTTTTAAAAGTTGCATTCTCAGGTTAACTGTAACAATTGGTGTTACCTAGACAATATGTTGAAGGGGTTAGCCCCCTGCGTTCTCTGTCTGTGTCATGATGTTTAGATTGATTCTAATCTAAAAAGCGAGATAAGAGTTTTACCTAAATTCATGCAGTTTTTGAGCAAAGTACAATGTAACTCTGCAAATACATATTCACCCCACAAATATATATGTAAATATGTGCATGTGGGTCTTTGTGTTTGTATGTCTGTCTGTCTGAGTTGGGGGTTGAGTGTGAGAGAGTGTATATGTGTGTGTATGTGGGTGTAGAGTATCTTAAGTCTGTAAGGGGGTGCATGTGTGGGAGTTTATGTCTGTCTGTGTGCGTATCTCTGTCTAAGTGTATCTGTATGTGTGTTTGGGGGTGTGTGAAGGGTTGTGAGTGTCTGTGAGAGAGAGTGTATGTGTGTGTGTGAGTGTAGAGTGGTCTAAGTCTCTAGAGGATGCATGTGTGAGTGTGGGAGTGTGTGTGTCGGTAAAGGTGTGTGTGAGTGTCTGTGTATATGTGTATCTGTGTGTGTATAGTGCAATGGTGGTCACCTGTATTGTGACATGAACCCAAGGTAACTCTGTTATTTCACTTTTTAGATTAGAATCAGTCTCAACACCATGGCACAGACAGAGAACACAAGGGCTAACCCCTTCAACATATTGTCTAGCTAACACCAATTGTTACAGTTAATCTCAGAATGCAACTTTTAAAAAAAGGTTTTGTGATTTGCACATGAAAGAAGTGAATCTATCATGGTATTCGAACAGATGAAAGACTCAACAGACAATCAAGGTATTTTTCAATGTATAATTTCAGTTACATCACACTGTAAACTTTTGCTATAAATTCTGTGCCTTACAATTGTGTCCTCCACAACCACCTGATAAAGGAGCGTCACTCCGAAAGCTAGTGTACTTCCAATTAAACCTGTTGGACTATAACCTGGTGTTGTGTGATTTTTAACTTTGTACACCCCAGTCCAACACCGGCATCTCCAAATCGTGATCCTAGGTGGTTTCAATGGAGGATAACACTGTACACACAGACAAAGTGAAAAGGAACAAATAGAAATTCTAGAGACAACAAGAAGCACCTCATTTGAGGTTGATTTCATTGCCCTTTACAGATGGTGAGGAGGTCACGATTTCTGAGATGGAGTTTTTAAATTTGGAACATGAGAGATTGTTACAGTCATTTCACAATGCAGCTAGGAACTTGTGACTATTGGTAGGAACGGTAGAAGTTTCAATATCCCTCATTGATAGAGAGTTTATTCAAGGTATCAAAGATATAGAGGGAACTTAGAATAATTAAATGGAAAATTACCTGTAAGTTTCTAACGGAACTACTGTAAATCCAATGTCATATGTAAAACATCGACAGCATAAATCTCTCAAGGCATATGGAATATGTACACTGTTACTATTAATTTGTAGGCTTTGGGTTGCAATGCAAATTCAGTAGATCTCTTTGGAAAATATGTCCATTTAGTGTTACAAACCTCAGAGACTGATTTATTTTTAAATCTGCATTTTCCAGTAATCAATGGAAATAATCACCCAAGTTTTCACTTTTCCTGTAACAAACTAGCTAGAGTTAACACTGACTGAAAACTAATAGCTGAAAAACCCACTCCATGATTACACATTCTCCACACTCAGTGGATATGTCACCTTGCATTTAAAGCCCAAATTACATATGGCAAATAGGCTCGCTTCTCTCTGTCCTACCAAAGCAAGTCTCTTATTCATCCTTAGAAAGTCCATTCACTGAATCTTCAGAATGTAAACAAACTGACTACTAACAGCACAGCTGTTCAAATAGGAAACCTGTTCTCACTAGCATTCTACGTGGGGGTTGAGATAGGAACAATCCTTACCTGTTTGGCACAGCTGCTGCTTATTTTCATTTTGCTTTTAGGTCTCTCTCTATCTCCTTGCCTGATTGAGACTGTGAGCTTGTATCCAACAAGACCAGCTGCCCCTTTTTTGTCTCAACTATCTTGAGTTTACATGGGCTTCTGTCTTCATGGTCATGAAATGTTATGGGCCTTTCGCTGGCAGATTTCAATTCAATTTTACACCATCCCCTACTCCAGGATATACTGTTTACCTCAAATTGAAAGAAAGCAGTTTAAAATATAACTGCTTTAAATAGTTTCAGAATCATAACCTGTCCCTAAAGTTAATATTAAAATATAATATTGTAAACACTACAACTACCAATATAATGCATAAAGTACAGGTAACATTCCTATTTGTCATATATCGATGTCGCATTTAGTATCAGATCTTGGTAACATTATAGCCAACACTTAACAACTAACTGAATATTCAAATCTAAAGTCTAGTTTTTACGGTCTTAATGGTTGTGAAAACAAGAGTTTCTTTTACTAATAGTCATTTTAATCTCAATGAATCTGTGCAGAAGATCTCCTTTTTCATTTGGAGTTGGTTGTATGGTATTTCCATGTCCTTGGTTAAAAGCTTCTTAAAATCTGCATTGGATCATCTGGACCTGGAAAAGTATTTGATGGGTAAAGGCTTTGCAATTGATTTGCTCTGGTTAACTTTTCCAAGAACAACAATGCTAATTACTGGCAACCCAGCTGGCTTCTGCAAGTTGACAGCTGTGAATTGTGATCCAAGGACCAATTGCTGTGTTATTCATCTTTACCCATGGGTTGAATAATTTATTTTGCTCTTCTTTAAAGTTAATCAATAAATCAGGGTTACCACATTCTAAGCCAAATTCTGAACCACTCTGTTTAGATATTAATTTCTGATTTCCATTTTTTCCACGTCTGCCTTTTCTTTTAGGTCTGTTCAGAAAATCTCAACCAGCTACATTTCCAAGTTATCATTCTAGATAATTAGATTCACCTTGCCATGTTTCAATTCAGATCACTTTTACCTTTAGCTTTCTTTACTACCTCAGTGTTCTTTTCCAGAAGATACAAGTTTCCCACTGCTTTGTTTTATAAAGGCTGTTTATATTTTTGTTTAGTTAAGCTCCTTGTAGCTTCTTTAAGAATTTTGACAAGGTTGTCCCCCAAGTGTGAGTGTTTCAGTTTCCTTTGAAAGGCCATTCACTCCACGTCCTGAATATTTGTATGTTAATATGCATCAGCATGGCACCCTTTGGTGACTTCTGGATCTTTCAATATCTCCAAGTTTCACCTCTCTAGCATTCTGCTCAATGGATAACACAGAAACAGTCTCTTTGCCTCAATTGGCATAGTAGTCATTGTTTTCAGTTGGTTTTCTGCTCCAGGTGACTATTGTCTGACTGTGACTGAGCCTGGATTTTCATTCATTGGTCAGGAATACGGAGTTGGGACATTTCCAAGCTCCACAGCCTTGACAAGGAGGAAAATGACCTGTAAGTTTCTAACGAAGAACACAGAACTACTGTAAAGCCAATGTCATTTATAAAACATCTACAATCTGCTGTACAGATTGATGAAATGCCGGAGGTTGTGGGGTTCTTTGGGAGTTGGGCCAGAAGACCCATAACACATGCAGAGGCTACTGGATTCAGAGGCAGATTAAGCAGAAAACCTGACCAAGTACACATGCATTGTGTTGGCATTTTTAAAAAAATCAAAACAACAAGAAATGTTACTCTAGCCCTCATCCCTCACAAACTCTAACTCCCCTGCACATTCCTCATGCCTCATGCATGCCAACTCATGTTACCTTAAACTGTGCAACCAACTACCATAACCCCTAGCACCCCCATGCATATCTATGCTTCTTCACCCAACTGTATTATCCATTCTATTCCTTATCACAACTTAATGCCAAATCATGCTCCCAACCCTTTTTCTTTGCGCGTACACTTATCATGCCAACCTATCCAATAGCCACCAAAGTCAGACCTCAGTATCTGTACTGAAATGAAAGAAAATGTGCCAGTTACAAATGTACAATCCATCATAAAAACAGGCATAAAAGTTCCTTGTCCCACTTCAAAATGTCTATGACCACTTAGAAATGTCAGTCTCAATCAAACAATAACATGGCAGGTACTTCATTGTGGTAGCATTAGATTCTGAAATCCGTCATGCAGCACTAATCCAGTAATGGCAGGCATCATGCTTATGTCAACAGAGTGAAATAAGAAGAAATTATTTTCTTTGCACTTCTTACATTTACCAAAGATTTAAAATGATGTTCTAAAGGCCTTGATATATTTTAGAGTTCCTCTTGATAGTTCCTCTCAACATGCCTTTTAATACAGTTGCCAGTTCCTCCTTATGGTTCCAATGAGGTTATCCACTGTTTACACACCATCACACCTACATTTAAAAATTCTGAATGGCACTATGCTTCTCCAAAAGGACCAAGGTAAATTTGATCCTTATTCGCACAGGTTACATTATATTGAAGAAGATTCAGTTGGCACATTTTAGGTACTTTTAATTTTGTGCAGAGATTCTTGATCTGAGCCTTACATTTTATTAAATTAATTAATATGCCAGAAATATGCAGATGAAAGAAAAAATATAACAAAGAGGATTTTAAAACTGAATCTCATTTCATAATCTCAGTTTTATCCATTATTTTTATGGTGTCAATACCATATCCCTCAAATGCCTGCACTATTGTTCAACGAAATGTGTACAGGTGAGAAAATGATTTATTGTATAACATCTCGCATATTTATTTTTCAACACTATAAAAATGTGGTTACAGTCAGTTCAGCTTTAATGAGATAGTTCCGTTCTTGTGCAATCCCGTGTTATAAGAAAATTGTGTAATAGCAGCATCATTTAAACCAATGGGCCGGAATCACGTTATAACTAATACACACATTAAAGTTTGCGTTTTAGAAATAATGTCTCCAATTCATCAGTCGCATTATGGTGAATCAGTGTTAACAAAATGTGCATTATAGCAGAATGACCTTTACTGTTACTTTCTAAAAATGAGTAGAGCATATGCAAAGATACTCTGGACACTAGAATATCACAGGTAGAAGAAAATACGTTAGGACTTAGCTTTCAGATGACTAACAGAGATGAGATAGTAAACCAGGGATCCTTATTAGGTCTGGATTCATCAAGTTATACATGTAAATTGAATCCAGGTATAAACAAAATTGATTTAGATGAAGGAAGACAGAACCCTAACTCAGTCCTTAAGCATTGTCATTGCAAAGATATATACTCCTGCAATCTCTCCACACTAAGCTCCCAATATGACACATATCATTTTGAAGAGATTGAAGGAAAAGCAAATTAAAGGAACAGACACTTGTCTCAGAGAACAGACAATTAGCACAGTCCTTAGCCACAGGTCATTCATGGTTTCATGGCAAGTGTTTCTCTGTAAGTTCTAGTGTGTTATCTCATGAAATTCTCCAATGCTCACCTCATTATGTATGCACCCACCTCTCCAGAACTGTGCTTGCTCTATTATATACTCAACAATGGCAGAAGAACTCACCATTGCTGAGACCTACTAGGAGTTCTGCTGCTTGCACCATATATAAAGCTCAACTGTGCACATGGTCAAATGCTGCCAGCTAAGAGTGGCCCTTTTCAGTACACATGATGATTGGGAAACATGAAAGAAAAGCTTCTGAGGGCACATAGGTGGCATGGTCAACACTTCATTGCAAATAGAAACTCACATTCGTTAATACATTGCCACTTCATACCATTACTGGTCTGACAGACTGTCATAGTGATAGCACCTCATGAATCCAGCCACACAGGCTACCCAACGTTACAGCCACATCATGTCAGGACTCTAAGGGACCGTTACTCTTTCCCTAATGCCCAATGTAGTATAAGGTCTCATCACTGTTCACAACTGGCCATGGCCCACACCCCTGACTCACTTGGAGGTAAAGCCATGACTGATGAGTGACGAGGCCACTGACTTATCTCAGTGCAGTTTTCAACTGAGTTGCCACTAATCAGCTGCAGGATTGACACACTCCTGGGTCTGAAATGATACAGAACTCATGACTCTGTGTCTAACACCTGCCTAGCCATGTCCTAGCTACTGGATTTTGATCGGATGGTGATGACTGACTGATGACAGTGCCCCTTGACTTGACTGAAGACTTCTCACCTTTGGGACATGGGTATTTCATTGAAGCATGTTGAATGTATTTGCCATAAGCTTCCAGCACATATCAAAGATGTGAGATTGACATAGTACTGTTCCATACAGTAATATATCCAACCCCATGAGGCAGCACTGTGGCTCAGTGGTTATCACTGCTACCTTGCATGCCAGGTACCTGGGTTCAATTCTGCCCTTGGGCAACTCTGTATGTGGAGTTCTCCCAGTGTCTGTGTACATATTTCCTCCCATAGTCCAAAAATGTGCAGGTTAGTTGGATTGGCCATGCTAAATTGCCCATTGTGCCCAGGGATTTGCAGGCTAGGTGGATTAGCCATGGGAAATGCAGGGTTACAGGTATAGGGTGTGCTCAATGGGCCAATGGCCTGCTTCCAAACTGTAGGGATTCTATGATTATAATCAAAGCAAAATAGTGCGGATGCTGACATCTGAGATCAATACATAGAATGCTGGGGAAATCTGCAAGTCTGACAGCATTTGTTATATGAGAAACAGGGTTAACAGTTTAGTCTAGCAGTTCTGAAGAAATCACACCAGATTTGAAACATTACATGTTAGTCCCTCCACAGATGCTGCCTGACCTACTGAGTTTCTCTAACATTCTCTGTTTATGTCCACCTCTTTGACTGATCACTGCCAGCAAACATGACAAACTGCCTGACTCTGTATCAATGCTAAGAGGCAAGGCAAGGCAGAAGTATAGTGAGCTTTAACCTTCCAGAATCCCTACAGTATAGAAACAAGCCATTTGGACCACTGGGTCCGTACTGACGCTCCAAAAATCATCCTACTCAAATCCATCCTGGATACTTTGCATTTCCCATAGCTAATCCACGTAGTCTGCACATCCATGGACACTATGGGCAATTTAGCATGGCCAAGCTACTGAAACTGCACATCTTTGGACTGTGGGAGGAAACCCACAGAATGATGTGGTAATGTGCAAAAAGGCAAGGTAAGGCAGAAATGTTGTGCACAGAATGAGTGAGCACAAAGACAGCAAAACAAAAGTCCTGAAATACACTTTATCCTGATGTATGAGATGCGTGCTAGTCAAGTTGCACAAAAGTGGCCTGACAATAGCATTGCCACATAAGCTGATGGTGTGCTCCAAAGCATAGCACTGTTAAGTGGTGAAGTGTATTTTGTTGATGTTGATTTTGCTTGTTTTATGGTTTTGATGTTTTCAGCATATGTTAATGAGACTCTGAGGAAATTTAATATAAATCATAGTAAGCAACTTGGCGTCCACTTAGACGTAGAGATTTGCATATCTTTGATTTATGCTAGTCCAGAAAATTTCATGCCACTGCTAATTTAACCTGGATAATCAAAAGAATGTCCCCATAAAATTTGAATTAATATTGCAAAGGGCAAAAATCACAAGCATATAAAAACATTGATTATCCAGATAGCTATATAAATAAAAAGACTTCCTTTTTTAGTACTGTTGAATTGCAGAAACCATGTTTTGCATTATTCTTCACAGATAAATCCACTTCAGGACTTAATGCACAATTACATAGAAACACAACTTAAAAATACTAAAAGCAGCATGAATGGATTAGGTTACTACGGTTATTGGAAATCTTATCTCCTAGCGCTGTATTTGTTATATATGGAAAAGAAAGCCCTCATCAAAGCTACATTTTATTGGCTACATCACCAAATTTTTAAATAAACAACTGTCTTACAATTCAGCAGTCTGCAACAGCATTCATCAATCAAGATTACTATCTGAACAATTACAAAATCTCTTGGCAATTCCACCCTCTCTAGCAGTTCCAAACAGGATTATCCTGCTGCTGGCAAATATAAAAAAAGTAGGTCAATTTAAAAAGAAAGCATTACACAATGGCAATGCAATTTAACAGTCTGTTCAGTGTTTACCATGACGATGAGGCTTGCAATGATACAGAATTACTTTTGAATATTGTTTAAAAGGGAGACATTGCCAAAAGCTTTTCATTTTGCACTCATCGCAAATATGAGAATGCCAAAATTCAAATGATCACAACAATTTATACTACAGGGGAAGAAGTGTGCTGAATGGATGGCAATATGCCTATGGAGAAAGCAACAGACTGGTAAAGTCAGCTGGAAATTGAAAACAAATGTAAGGCATGATCATATTCTTCTTGTTTGCTGAGAGAAGGTATGGCACTTCATTCTTGTTAGAATGGAACAGGCTATATTGAAATAATAGCTTGCAATTGTATGATATGTCCCTTTTCCATACGGATAAAAAATTCTGACGCAGGGACTTGTAAATCCTTCCCAACGTAAGTTGGTTCAACTTCAGGGTGGGAAGTTCTGGCCCTTAAAGTCACATATTCAGTTAGAAATACAATAAACTTGGCTGGAGTTTTAGCGTCCTGTTCTCTCACTCTCCTGCCAGACAGAATTAGTGGAGGAAACAGATCCAAGACTTTGAAACTCTGCTGTTCGGTTGACCATGACATCCTTGGCTTCAGAGCTCTTTAAGAACTTTGTTATCTGTTCAAGTGTTAACATTTTAGACAAAAAAGACTTGATTGGACGTCCAATTCTTGGCATTTCTTCATGGATAACAATATTAGGAAAATTGTCTTCACTCATTGCAAATCAGCTGACAGCTAGTCAGGACAGTCCAGGACAGTGCAGGACAGGCAGATTCTCCCCACAGTGGATACGGGTGAAGGTGTAGCCATTGCTGGGGCCAATTTGGTCTATCCTATTTTTATCTTCAATGCAGGCTTTTTGCTAATTTTCAAAACTCTCTGCAGCACTCCTGATGTAACTTCTAAACTCAGCCCGATGCATGCCTTGCTTCCCACTGTTGCTGGTCAATGTGGTATATGGAGAGGGCTTATTTATGGAGTTTTGCACATTGTTTATGTGGGATATGATCATGCCTTACATTTGTCAGTGGTCAGCCCTCTGTATCAAGGTCTTAGATAGGTGACTGTCAGTATTTGAGCCAGCGACAGTGAAAGAATTGCCATATCTTTCCAAATCACGATGGTGCATGGCTTGAACGGTAATATGCAGATGATGGTGTTCCCATGTAACTGCTGCCTTTGTCCTTCCAAATGGAACTGGTCATGGACTTGGAAGGTGCTATCTAAGGATCTTTGGTGAATTTCTGCAGTGCATCTTGTATATTATACACACAGTGCTGCTACTGAGCATTGGCGGTGGAGGGAGTGGATGTAGTGCCAATCAAGTGGGCTACTTTGTCCTGGATGTTGTCAAGCTTCTTGAATGTTGTTGGTGCTGCACCTATCCAGGCAATTGAGAGTATTACACCATATTCCAGACTTGGGCCTTGTGTCAGGAGGTAAGTTACTTACTGCAGTATTCCTAGCCTATGACCTCCAATTGTAGCCACTGTATTTATATGGTAAGCCTAGTTTTGTTTCATGTCAATGGTAATCCCCAGGATGCTGATACTGGGGGTTCAGTGATGGTAACTCCATTCAGTCCAAACCTGGATATTGTCCATATATTGTTGCATTTAAACATGGACTGCTTCAATATTTAAGGCGTAGTAATTGGTACTGAACATCATGCAATCATCAATAAACATCCCCACTTTTGACTTATGATTGATGGAGGGAAGGTCATTGATGAAGCAGATGAAGGTGGTTGGGCCTAATACACTATCCTGAGGAACTACCCTGAATTCACCACTATCATCATACTAGAAGCCCCTATTCACAAGAAAATGAACTGGACCAGACAAGTAAATACAGTGACTACAAGTGCAAGTCAGAGGGATTTCTGTGTTGAGTAACTCACCTCCTCACTTACTGAAGCATGTCTACCACCTACAAGGTACAAATGAGGAGTATTACAGAATACTCCCCCACTTGTACGGATGGATACAATTCCAAGAATACCCAAGAAGTACAATATCATCCAGGCTGAAGCATTCCATTTGACTGGCACCCCACCTGCCATCACCTCCATTCATTTTCTTCACCATTGACATGTGGCAGCAGTCTATGTTATCTACAACAAATACTACATTGCCTCATCAAGGCTCTGTCAGCATCTTCCAAGGTTGTGACTCTACCATGTAGCCGGTTAGGTGTGGCAGGGAACACGAACTATATTGCTGTTCCTTCACTTTCAAAATCCTGGAACTCTCTCCTAACAGCATTGCCTCTATACCTATAGAGATAGACAAACTGAATGCAGGGGTGATATTTTCAATGTTTCCATGTTAAGCCACCAAAGTTGTACTTTACCACTTGCCAGTTGAGATCATTAATTTAGTCATCTATAAAATTCACCTAGATGTTATGCTCTCTTGTTAAATCTTGCTATTTTAAGAATTTTATCAGTTCCCAAGGACAACTAATTGTCAAAAGCTTTCAATACCTCTTTGACCTTGTCTGATGTTTCATTTGTCCCTTAAAGAACAATAACATAATTTGCTATATTTCCAATTGTTTATGTGAATAAATTTATTTCTTTATCTAAGGTTTTCCCATGCTTGTCCACTGCACTGGAAGATTTCTGTGTTTCCAAGCATTGTTCAGAGAACTGTTGTATCCTTCATTTCTCCTAAAAGAATTTCTGTGTTAGACTAGAATTGCATACCTGTTCAAATTGCCCATTGCGTGGCTGTGATTTCCCTGGCTCTCTGATATACCCTCTGATGACTCTCTTCCCATTTCTCCAGCACTGCCTCATGGTATTCATGCAAGATTGCAGTGATGCCCAGCTGGAGCTACAACACTTAAAAATTACTGCCTTTTCAACCTTAATTAACTCATTTAAATCATTACATTTACAGCCCCACCTTACAAGAGATATTTGGTTGGCTCACTGCCTCAACTCAGTTTTCCACAGATCACTGTCAAACAAGAGTCTGTACCTCTGCTTGGAGCTGTGTGTGTTTTTTCTTTATCCTGTGTGTCTTCAGTCAGGTCTGAAATGGTTCCTCTGTCTCTCTCTGATGTGTTCTTCTGCACTGAGTGTTGCCCACAGAGTGTGTGGAATTTGCTGTTGTCAGCAATCAGCAGCATCTGTTTCTCCCAAAGTCTTCTGGGTCACCAACATGCTTTTACCCTGGTTTTACTTGAAGCTTTAAAGTCTAATTTATCTTAGATGGCATCAGTTAGAAACAGTGCTGGCCCATTGCTCACTGTGAATTATGACAGGAGTCCTACATTGTCAACGTGTACATGTGCATTCCTTAAAGGTCAAAATGACTGAGTAAAAATTAGGATATCCATCTTTCTGGTCTAATCAGAAGAGTTTTGATGAGTAAAGAATATGAAGTTTAGTATGATACTAAGACGATTTACAAGTTTTCTGAATAAGGCCTTATATACCTACAGAGGCTGTTGGTACTTACTTTCCAAATATGTATTCACTCTTTCAGACTTTTAAACAACAGGAATCGCAAAGTCCAGAGGAAGATCCAGCACATGTTTGCAATAGTAAATCAAAGGTTTGCACGAAATGTCTTACATAACATTGTTTTCACTTTAA
Source organism: Hemiscyllium ocellatum (assembly GCF_020745735.1). Taxonomy (NCBI): domain Eukaryota; kingdom Metazoa; phylum Chordata; class Chondrichthyes; order Orectolobiformes; family Hemiscylliidae; genus Hemiscyllium; species Hemiscyllium ocellatum. The sequence goes on along the minus strand of NC_083406.1, from coordinate 68,143,379 downwards.
CCAAATCTTATATATATTACATTCACTGGTGATTCAGGTTCAGTTGTTATTTTTGTTGAATAGTTGCTCTCATGTAACCTGTATTACCATTACCTACAATTGTCCTGAATTGCTTTGTGTTTATGAACTATGCATTTTATAACATTCAATATTCTAATCCCATGCACTTTAAATAGCTTTATTCCAGGAAGCGCTACGTAATGGCATTGTTATCATACATGCCTGCCATATACTTTGATTAAACTTGGCTCATTGAGCTTCTGTTAGTCACGCAAAAAATATTAAGAATGTTTGTGTAACTGCTAGGCGGATAAACCCAGTTCTTTGTACACATTTCCCTGAAGCTCTGAAGGCTATAATAAACCAGCACAAAAGTGTTTTTGGCTCAAATGTTATTTTCACTTACTTCTTCAGTTCCTTCCCTCTCCCACAACTGTGCATACTATTGCCTAATACATGATCCAAATCTCTATTTATTATGTGAACATTTCCCTCAAAAATATATGGGAATAAATGTTAACTCAATCTTAGAAACTCTTATTCACTTCAATGGTACTATTCATAGAATACGGAGACTCACTCCAGAATGTATGGCGAATGGGATAGTACATTCAAAACTGTCCAGGTTTCACAAAAAGGAAGTATTTCAAAAGCCTGACTATGTAAGTACCTTTGTGGTGCTAGTATTTAGTCTAATATGCACTAAATAGGAGAAATTTGTTAAGCATTGCAAACAATATATTGCCTCCATAACTGTTGTATCATAAAATAAAAGCAGAATCAATTTGTCTCCTAAATTATAGTATATCAAACATATAGCAATCCCATACATATTCTACATAGTATATGGTCTTCTCGTTGGTGGCTTCTGGTTCAATGGAACATAATAATTAGTAACAGAATTTGGCTCTCGAACTTGCTCAGCCATTGTGTAGTTGATCAGATTATGATCATAGCTTCATTTTCCTGCCTGCTCCCCATAAGACTCCCTTGTCAATCCAAAATGTGTCTAACTCAGCCTTGAATATATTCAATGATTCAGCTTTCACTGTCCTCTGTGGAAGAAAATTGGAAACCTTAACACTCAGAGAAAGAAAATCTTCCTCATCTCTACCTTAAATGGGACCTCCTGTCTTTCAATAACTGTGGCCCTGATTCCACATTCCCCTCAGCAGACATGGCCTCTTAGTAACTACCTGTTGAGCTCCCTCAACATCTTACATGTTTCAAGAGGATTACTTCACATTTCCTCTAAATGTCAATCATCATAGACCCAATCTGCTCAATTTTTCCTGATAACACAGGTTCATAGCTCCTTGAAAGTAGAGTCGCAGGTAGATAGGATAGTGAAGAAAGTGTTTGGTATGCTTTCTTTTATTGGTTACAGTACGGAGTACAAGAATTGGGAGGTCATGTTGTGGCTGTACAGAACATTCGTTAGGCCACTTTTGGAATATTGTGTACAATTCTGAATGTTGTGAAACTTGAAAGGGTTCAGAAAAGATTTACAAGGATGTTTCCAGGGTTGGAGGATTTGAGCTATAGGGAGAGGTTGAATAGGCTGGGACTGTTTTCCCTGGAGTTTCAGAGTGTGATGGGGTGACCTTATAGAGGTTTATAAAAATCATGAGGGGCATGGATAGAGTAATAGACAAGGTATTTCCCCTGAGATAAAGGAGTCCAGAACTAGAGGGCATAGATTTAAGGTGAGAGCAGAAAGATATAAAAGAAACCTAAGGGGCAACTTTTTCATGCAGAGGGTGGTGCGTGTGTGGAATGGGCTGCCAAAGGAAGTGGTGGAGGCTGGTACAATTGCAACATTTGAAAGGCATCTGGATGGGTATATGAATAGGAAGGGTTTGTAGGGATATGGGCCGGGTGCTGGCACGTGGAACTAGATTGGGTTGGGATATCTGGTCAGCATGGACAAGTTGTACTGAAGGGTCTGTTTCCGTGTTGTACATCTCTATGACTCTAACATAAAACCATCATCCTCGAATCATCCTTGTGAATCAACTCTGAATTGCCTTCAATTGCAATTTGTTCCTCCTTAAGTAAGGTGTCCAAAACAATATATAGTATTCCAGGTGTTTTTTCCTCCATGTCCTGTACAGTTGCAGCAAGACATTCCTCTAGTTTTGTATTCCATTCCATTCTCCTTGCAATAATGGCCAGTATTCTGTTTGTCTTCCTAATTAGTTGCTATATCTTCACGTTAGCATTTTATGACTCATGTATATTTCTCTGAATTCTGAGGTGGAACCAGAGCTTGGAGGATTGCTTGTGGCCTTGGTGAACATGCAAAGGTTGTGTTTAAGAATACATTGATTACAATGTTGTCACGAAACCAAGGAACAACAATAACGCCCAACAGTTATGACACTGTCTCCAGAGGAGAACTAGCATGTGAAGATCACCAAGGAGACAGAGGAGAATGACCAGACTGCAGATCTACTAGCCTTGCTGTCATTATCTACAGTTTTCAGAGAACCAGCGCAGTCCCAGTATTAGATTACTTACAGTGTGGAAACAGGCCCTTCGGCCCAACAAGTCCACACCGACCTGCCGAAGCGCAACCCACCCATACCCCTACATTTACCCCTATACCTAACACTACGGGCAATTTAGCATGGCCAATTCACCTGACCTGCACATCTTTGTCATTGTCAAACTTGTTATCTGCTGTAGCAGGATTCGCATGGCCATTCCATCCTGGTGCCCAAAGAAAAAATGGTAGGACATACCCTGGTAATGCTCAGAAAGTCATTAACCTCCTTACAGCTTTGCTGAGTATTGGTTTTCACCCAGGACACCATTTGACATGCTGATTGTGTCTGGTACCTTGGCCTCCTTTTGTGGTCAGAAGGAAACACACCACCCACCAACTCCTCATTGGCAAAACACTGTTCAGGTTTCCCTTTCTGGGCCATATTACAGTAGTGGAGCTGAAGAGTGGTAGTCCCAATTCCTGGCTTTCAGTGCCAGAAATACTGCGGAGGTAAAGAGTGAAACATTGCAAGAGAAAAATCAACATGGACCATGGCAGACTGCCCAACATGAATCTCACTGAAAATTCAGCTTATAGACACTGAAAAAACAAACTAACAAAGGAATCACTAATTAAAACCTCATGAAGATGGCTAAGTTATCACTCCACTTCAAGAGAATCCCATTGAACTGACTGCCTTATCAACTTTGGCACTTAGTCAAGCATTCATCTGGAGAAACTGATACCTGGACATCTGTTTCTATGGATGCAGTTGTCAGTTGGCCTTACACAGAATGCTTGTCTGATCACCAAGAATGAGTTTTGCAGGATCAATATAGGTTACCTAGATTTATAATTTCCATGCTCTTTTAGAAGCATCTAGCTTTTACTACCCTTTTCCTCTTCCCCTGTCAAAGAAGAATGATATGAGAAACACATCCAGCACATTCAAATGATCTGTCACACTGGGTAGCATGAGATATCTTCATGAAACGCGGCGTACTGTTCACAACCATTGTATGCACTGACAATCATTTCAATAAAAATGAAACTTTTTTCAGAGACAAATAAAAGTATACGATTTCCTTTCTACAATTATTAACAATTGTTTGGTTACTAACTATTCTGCAGCAACGCAGTTGATTACTTCCTTCATTTGGTCAATTGTCTCAACAGTTAGCAGCATTTTGTTGTATACATAGAAATCCATTAGGTAAAATAATTTTGGTTTAAAACAAGATCTACTGCAAATAAATATAGTACAGTTAAAAATGATATAAATCTGATTATATTAATCATTGTATTATAAATATTCTTTTCTTAAATAATAATTATAAAATTTATCTTAACAAGTATTGCGTATTTTATTCTGTTTTTTTCAGTGAACAAAAAGGTAAAGGAGATTCTTCTTTTTATGCTTTTTCGCATTAAAAAGCCAGGGGTTGAGCAAAAACAATCGTTTTAATATGAATTTGAACCCCTTGTGCCATCTCTTAAATATTAGCAACCATTTCCTTCCTTCTTTTTCCCTAATTTACTCATTTTCTACTTTTAAATTGTTTTAAAATTTTCTTTCAATTCCAACCAATGGGCAGCACAGCAGCTCAGTGGTTAGCACTGCGGCCTCACAGCGCCAGGGACCCAGGTTCAATTCCTGCCTTGGGCAACTGTCTGTGTGGAGTTTGCACATTCTCCTCATGTCTGCGTAGGTTTCCTCCGGGCGCTCCGGTTTCCTCCCACAGTCAAAAGATGTGCAGGTTAGGTGAATTGCCCATAGTGTTAGGTGCATTAGTCGGGGGTAAATGTAGGGGAATGGGGCTGGGTGAGTTGCTCTTCGGAGGGTCAGTGTAGACTTGTTGGGCCGAAGGGCCTGTTTCCACACTAGGGAATCTAAAAAAAAATCACCAGGAACCTGGGTTTGATTCTACCCTCGGGCCACTGTCTGTGTGGAATTTGCACGTTCTCCCTGTGTCTGCATAGGTTTCCTCCGGGTGCTCTGGTTTCCTGCCACGGTCCAAAGCTGTGCAAATTGGGTGGAATGGTCATGCTAAATTACCCATAGTGTTCAAGGACGTGTAAGTTAGGTGCGTTAGCCACAGGAAATGCAGGGTTACAGGGATAGGATAGGGGGATGGGGATGGGGATGGGTCTAGTGGGATGCTCTGAGGGTTAGTGTGGACTTCTTGGGCTGAATGGCCTGTTTCTGTGCTGTAGGGGCTCTGTGATCACCACTGTCTTTAATCAGAACTAAAACCCAGAGTAGTGTTTAACAAATAGTCAAGCTGACAGTGTAAAATGTACACTAACATCCAAAGTCGAATTTGATCCTGTTCTGTAATCAAATGGAAAAGAAATGCTGAAACATAACACTCATAAGATGAAAACCTTCACAATTATCAATCCCTTTATGAATAAAACCAAAAGGAAAAACATAGTCATATAAGCAAACTGGCAAGCTCTCGGTGGCGCTTTTTACAGCAAAGGATCAGTGGAATGAATAGCATTTTGTGAAACTAGGAACATTATACCATGTGAAATTTAAGATCATTCTGATCCAAAGGAATAGCTTGTATTTCCTTCATCCTACAGTGTCTAATTAATATTAGTAATTACTCTACAGAGTCACACACCAGTCGTTAGAAGGCTGCTGGTTTTGTAGCACTGATATTTCTGATAAAGTCATTTTACATTTTAAATAATTACACTGGGGGTAATGTTAGCCTAAACTGCCTTGTGGGAATTAGAGAGATATTCAAAGGGCTGAATGGTCTATACATGTTCCTATGTTTACATGTATCATCTGCAAACTTGGATTTTTATTTTAGTCTTCCACTGGAGTCAATGAGATCTACTGTGAAAAGTGGAGACCTCAGTACAGATATCCAGTCGACTAATCACCAAAGCATCAACAATTCATTCCTCTAATCAGAAATTCAGCTTGCAAAATGGTTGAGTAATAATCCTCCCCTGCTTAAAGGAACTTAAAGACTATTAATCCATAGTCAGTCGTTTTGGCATCTGCAAGTGCCAATCAAGAGACAAGATTTGTTGCACTGCCCATCCAGATTTCTGCTAAACATTGAGCCAGAGACATTAACAGGAACTTGAGATTTGTTGTCTACTGTTGCATAAGAGAAATCAATGAGGCTGTGAGGCAAAGAAAGATAACAACATTCTATTCTCCCTTTCATGAGACAAACAGGCTGAATGAGTACACACTTTCACTAATGGTGGGCATTGTCATTAACTGGACGCCATTGCTTTGTACCGCATGTTAACTCTTCCATGTACTGAAACCAAAAGGGATTCTCCTCCCACAATATTCAGTTGGTGCGTGTGACAGTTGACTAAGCAGGTCAATTCCCATTCTCTTGGTATCAGTTACAATGCATTCATTCTGCATTTCAGCCACCACAGCATACCAAAGGGTGGCCATTGGCCAACAAAGGCCATCTGTTGGTGATGTGGCATGTGATCTGGATTCACACCTATATACACGCAAGGCACACATGCAATGAGAGCCACAAGGCATCTGATAAGAGAGATAAAGTAACAGCTCTGCTGCCTAACCTGCTATGGAGGAACCCTGCCATAATCAATGGGCAGGCCTGACATTTTCTGGAGACCTGTTGCATGCTGCACAACTTTGTCATTTTGGTGAGACAATCCTTGCCAAGAGCTATCAGATGAGGTTGCTTATAGGAATAACTGCTTCAGAAGAGGGAAGAAAAGAAGCAGGAATGTGGGGCAAGGGGGAAGATGAAACAACAACTTAGACTCCTCAGGCTGTACGTGAAGAATTAATTCTAGTACGTTGCCAGTAGTCATAATCGCCAAAACTCAGTTCTGACCATCACATCACCCTCTTCACCACAATGTAACAATGAATGCCACCAGAAAATAAACATTCCAAACCAAATTTATAAATGAAATCACGTCATGCTGCTAATAAACACAAACTAATCATCTTTGTCCACTCCTCAGTGCTCTCATCCTGTCCTAATGTCCCTACACAATGCTAGCCTAATGGCTGCAGCTTGGGTGATAAAGCACTGCTGACTTTCATTGGAGACTGCAGATAGCTTCAGAGGTGGGCCTTGAGCAGCTCCATGTTTAGGAGATCTGAGTTCTTACTGCACATCACAGCATCAATCTGAGGTAACCAGCTGTCAGGCAACAGCAAAGGCACTGGTAGAGTGGCAGGGGTGCAAGAACAAATGCTGTCATCCTGGAACAACTACCAGTCATGGGTGGAGGCATATCAGTACAGATTGCTTACTTGTTTTCAAATGCTAGAAGTTACTTGGAACAATGATAATAGCACTCAGAAATCTGGTGGAAGTTGCTGGTGCAGCAACTCAAGTTGATAATCAGCTATCATTGTGCTTCATTTCATAGTTCCATTATTGAGGGCTAGTGTCGCTCTGTTGGCTGGATGGTAGACTTGCAAAGTAAGTGTGATGCCAACAGCATGGGTTCAATTCCCACACTGGCTGAGGTTACCATTAACCTCCTTGTTAACCTCTCCCTTGCCTGAGGTATGGTGGCCCTCAGGTTAAATCATCACCAGTCACTCCTCTCTATTCTCTGGTAAGACTATGGTCACTTGACGTGACCAATTGTGTAATTAGAGTGGGCTACCAGCAGTAAGGTGGAAAATATCGTTTCAGTTTTGCACAATGCCCTATGTCAAGTTGGTGCATAATCCTCAATACTCCTTGAATCTCTACTCTCCTCAACACTGAATGCAAATTTTCTAATAGGTTTCACAATGAATCAAGCAATTTTTTGTGGTTACCCATCAGCCACTTTCTATCGTCAGGCCCATTAAAGTTCGCACATGAATTCTCCACATCAGGACCTGTGTGTGGCCTCACCCTCCGATAAGTTGGCAAGTGTAGTATTCTTGCTCTCTGGTTGATGTCTCCTATGTCTAATCCTTCCACTAAGATGTGTACAACATCAGTATCTGAGCTGTTGGGAATTAGCATGAAATCAAGTAATGTTGTTTCTTCATCTCAATGCTGGTTTATGATGGTTTTCCATTGCCTGGTTAGTTGTAATTCTCAGGTATCGGAAAGCAGAAAGGCACGTGTATAAGGCAGTGTTGGGGAAAGGGGAAAAGTAACAAGAAAATACTTATACAATCTATATCCTATGGTCAGCAGAGATTAGGGGATGAAGAAAGAGTGAGATATAAGGGGGAATAAGTATGCCAATATATTACTTTTCAATTTAATTAGCTCTGTTGCTGGCCATATTTCAACAAACAATGGCAATTGCCATCACAATCAGGATTAGGACATGTTGGCCCAACTGCCCCCTAACATATCCTGTTATGTCCTGCTGCATTTGGCTGTTTTTCATTTTTTCCTATAAGACATAGAGGGAAGTGTGTCAGGAAGTGGTATGCAATCTGTTTGCTGGATGTGGTTACCATGGTTGAATAGCTAGCAATCTATGCAAATTGTAAATGTGCATTTGAGGCTTGCATTAGTGCCGTGTGAGGAAGCATATTAATATTAGATAGGAGACCTGACTGATGAGAGAATGTTACCAAGTGACTCTGGCTATATGGCGAATTCAGGAATGTCTATTAGTGCTGTTAGTTGGAGATGGCATTTGAAGGTGTAATATTATGAGCATTCATGTGAGGTTATTAAACTTGAGGCATCCCATTCAGGTTCTCAGTCAGGTTCCCAGCATGAACCTGAATGGCCTCCCAGGTGTCTGTGGATACAGGACATCTCTTTTCTACTTCCTCCATCAAAGCCTTTGATGTAGCATATTAAAACCTTAGAGCACGCTCTCTGCATTTCCATTCTTCACTGTTTTCCAGGTCAGATTCACTTGCTGACTAACTTGCATGAGACTTAATGAAGCTAGACTACATCATTGTTGCTAAATCTCCCGCAAGCAACATCCGAGGGATCATGGGTGACCAGAAATTTAAATGACAACATAACGCACGGTGGCTCAGTGGTTAGCACTGCTGCCTCACAGTGCAGGGACCTGGGTTCGATTCCAGCCTTGGATGGCCATCCGTGTAGAGTTTGCATGTTATCCCTGTGTGTACATGGATTTCCTCCCACAGTCCACAGATATGCAGTTTAGGTGAATTGGTAAATTGTCTGTAGTGTGCAGGCTCGGTGGGTTAGCTATGGTAAATGTGTGGATAGGGGTCTGGATCTAAGTGGGATGCCCTTTGGAGGGTTGGTATGGGCCAAATAACTCTTTCCACAATGTAGGGATTCTGTGATATAGATATTGCAAGTGCAAGTCACCATCTGATGATTCTTCCATCACTTGCACATGGTGGCAGCAGTGTATATCCCTTGCAAGACACACTACAGCAACTCACTATTGCGGTCTGCACCGACTCTCTGTAACTTTTGTGAACATTGTTAGGTTGAGATATGGCTGGATAATTGTCTAATCTCTTATGTGGAAATTATTATTTGTAGAAATAGTTGAAATGAAGCTTGTGTAGAGTCATCCAACTCATCCATGCCGGCCAGTATCCTAAACTAATCTAGTCCCACCTGCCAACACCCACCCCATATCCCTCCAAACATTTCCTATTCATATGCTCATCCAGATTCTTTGTAAATGTTGCAATTGTACCAGCCTCCACCATTTCCTCTGGCAGTTCATTCATACACATACCACCCTCTGTGTGAAAAAGCTGTCCTTTAGGTCTCTTTTATATCTTTCCCCTCTCACCCTAAACCTATGCCCTCTAGTTCTGGACTCCCTCACACCAGGGAAAAGGCTTTGTCTATGTATCCTATCCATGCCCCTCATGATTTTATAAAGCTCTATAAGGTCATCCCTCAGCCTCTGATACTCCAGGGAAAACAGCTCCAATCTATTCAACCTCTCTCTACAGCTCAAATCCTCCAACCCTGGCAACATCTTTGTAAATCTTTTCTGAATCCTTTCAAGTTTCACAATATGTTTTTGATAGGAAGGAGACCAGAATTGCACACAATATTCCAACTGTGGCCTAACCAATGTCCTGTACAGCTGCAATATGACCTCTCAACTCTTGTACTCAATATTCTGACCAATAAAGGAAAGCATACCAAATGCCTTCTTCACTACCCTATCTGCCTGAGACTCCACTTTCAAGGAGCTATGAACCTGCACTCCAAGGTCTCCTTGTTCAGCAACACTCCCTAGGACTTTACCATTAAATGTACAAGTCCTGCTAAGATTTGGTTTCCCAAATGCAGCACCTCGCATTTATCTAAATTAAACTCCATCTACCACTTCTCAGTCCATTGGCCCATCTAGAACATATAACATAGAATAATACAGCACAGAACAGGCTCTCTGACCCTTGATGTTGCGTAGACCTGTGAACTATTCTCAGCTCATCCCCCTATTATCCCATCATCATCCATGTGCTTATCCAAGGATTGTTTAAGTGTCCCTAATGTGGCTGAGTTAACTACATTGGCAGGTAAGGCATTCCACGCCCTTACCACTCTCTGAGTAAAGAACCTGCCTCTGACATCTGTCTTAAATCTATCACCCCTCAATTTGTAGTTATACCCCCTTCAATAAGGTGACGTCATCATCCTAGGAAAATGAATTTCACTGTCTATCCTATCTAATCCTTTGATCATCTTGTATGTCTCTATCAAATACCCCCTTAGCCTTCTTCTTTCCAATGAGAACAGACCTAAGTCTCTCAGCCTTTCCTCATAAAACCTTTGCTCCAGACGAGGCAACATCCTGGTAAATCTCCTCTGCATCTTTTCCAATACTTACACATCCTTCCCGAAATATAGCGACCAGAGCTGTACACAATATTCCAAGAATGCTCGCACTAGCATTTTGTATAGTTGCAGCATGATATTGCAACTCCAGAACAGAATCCTAAGTGAAACCTAACACACCGTATGCCTTCTTAACAGCATTATCCATCTGGGTGGCAATTTTCAGGGATCAATGTACATGGCTGCACATCCACGTTACCAAGAATCTTTCCATTGATTCAGTACTCTGTCTTCCTGTTATTCTTCCCAAAGTGCATCACCTCACATTTACCTGCATTGAACTCCATTTGCCACCTCTCAGCCCAATTCTGCAATTTATCCAAATCCCCCTGCAATCTGTAACATTCTTCCAAACTGTCCACTACTCAACCGACTTTAGTGTCATCTGCAAATTTACTAATCCATTCACCTATGCTTGCGTCTAATTCATTTATAAAAATGACAATCAGTAGTGGTTCCAAAACAGATCCTTGTGATCAAGATCCTGTTGTAATCTGAGGTAACTCTTTTCGCTGTCCACTACACCTCCAATTTTGGTGTCATCTGCAAACTTACTAACTATACCTCTTATGCTCATATCCAAATCATTTATGTAAATGACGAGAAGTAATGGACCCAGCACCAATCCTTGAAGGCATCTTTAAAAACAGTATAAAACCTTTGTTTTTATAATAAAGATTTGAGTTTTGTGATACCTTTGGATATGTACACCTCTCATGCATGAATAAATGCTTAAACAAAGAAACCTAAGTCTTGTTAGGTCTAAAGAAGGAGTAAAAGGTTGAATTCACCTTTCAGAACTATATCACTGTTATTTCACTGTCGTTGGTTAAAATGTGGAACTCCCTCCCCAGTAGCACTGTATCTATACCACACAAACAGCAGTGATTCGAAAAGATTCCCCACTGCCTTCTTCAAGGACAATATGGGTTGGGAAATTAATGCTGGTCTATCCACCAACACCCTTGCATAAACGAATAAGGAAAGATTGCATGTACACCAGCCATAATGCACCTCCTATGTAAGAGGAATGGGCTGGTTTTAATGGTGCTACAATGTGACTTTGTTGGAACCTTGCTGATGTATGTAGCTAATGCACAGTGTTGTCAGTACTGGAGGCACCCAGCAATCTTTCTAATGATAAGTCATGAAGGTGACATGTTGCCTGCATTTCAATAAACAAGTGGATTAATTGCATATTTTAACCCCATGTCTCTTTTCATAACTCATTTAAAAATATGCAAGTATAATATTAGAAATACCAGTGTGACTCCAAACAAGAAAGGACATATTCAAGGAAACTGCTCTCCTTCCAACATTAATTATTGCTTCTTTTTCTCTCACTTATATCAGTGGTGTCAAAATATTCATGCATGCAAAATTACTCTAATTTCAGGGATGGGTTAGATCTGGTTCAAGTGGAAATATAAAATTATTCTTGCAATATTAATGTTTAAAACCTAAATTTATTGACATTAAATATTTAAAATCTCATCTTTCATCTAACTGCTTCCAATTCTCCAAGTGTTTATTGTTAATAGCCCCAAAAATAGTCAAATTATTGAATATCGTGTCCTAGAAGTCTGATATTCAGTTTTACTACTATCACAATTCATAGATTGTGATTAATAAAACATTGCAAATGATCAGTCATAAAATAATCACAAATATCACCATTAGAGGTTTACAAAATCATGAGGGGCATGGATCGGGTAAATAGACAAAGTCTTTTCCTTGGGGTGAGGGAGTCCAGAACTACAAGCATAGGTTTAAGGTGACAGGGGAGAGATTTAAAAGGGACCGAAGGGCTAACTTTTTCAAGCAGAGGATGGCACATATATGGAACGAGCTGCCAGAGGAAGTGGCAACATTTAAAAGATATCTGGATGGGTATACGAATAGGAAAGGTTTAGAGGGATCTGGGCTAAGTGCTGGCAAATGGGACTAGATTAATTTAGAATATCTGATCAGCATGAACACTTTTGACCGAAGGGTCTGTGTCCGTGCTGCGCATCTCTATGCTCACTTTGTCCATTCACATGTCCAGATATTTATATGTCCAGATATTTCTGAAGGACAGATAGAATGGACAGCATGAGTCATTTGATTATATTAAATCATGTGACACACGGCCAAAGAAAATATGCCAGTATTTAAAGAAAATACAAACGGTGGCTTTTTTTTGAACAAAAATATCCAGCATCATCATTTGATGACATTAGAATAAGCGATAACATTTTAAAATAAATGTAAATAAATTTTCACATATAGCAAGATAACATCTTTCAATCTTAAAAGTATATCAATAAACTGTTTTTTATCAGGGTTGGGTCCAACAATAAACTATTTGCCTGTGTGATAAGGCATCTTGGGCAGTCAATCAACATAGGAGTTATTTCTTAGCTCATACACTGCTGACAGTCAGAAGTTATGGCTTAAATTAAATGCTTGCAGTGTACAAAATGTACTGTTGTGAAATACGTTTACTTTTTGAAATGAATTTTGCTTTACAGTGTATATTGCAACCATTGTAAGAAACAGAAAATAATCACCCAGACTTCACCACTAACTTACCAACTAACTCCATTACCTCACTGCTCAAAATGTCTTCCTTAAGTCTCTGTTATTTCTTAATGTCTGCAAATTAACCGTCATTTAATTTCATGTATTGTTGATTTGAGTGTAGGAAGACTGTGAGGTTACCTGGGAAGGATACAGATATATAAATCCTCAATTATAGGGAATAGTAAAAGGAATTACTTTAAATAAAGATAAATGAAGCTTTAAAAAAATGACAGTGCAATAATAAAATTACACATACAGAATTAGAAATTAAGACCTGCACTCTCAAATATGGACATGGGTGAAGTTGTGTAGAATAGCACACATTTAATTTAATCTAAATTCCAAATGAAGACAGCAAAACCATTGCAGTCTTTCCTTGGAAATGTCTCGGTCTAATTTCTGGTTTAGAACCAGTGTAGTTGATGTGAAACTTGTCTGTGCATTCTGCAGAAAAACAACGTGGGATAAAGCACAAATATCTAAAGGACAGATTTAAGTTGTCAATCCTCTTTAATAAGCCTTCATCAGTAAATGATCCCGGATCATTGTGAATTAATGTATACTGTGTAATGATGTCCATATTCTGCACTAGCTAAAAAATAATGATTGAGCAAACATATACACCAAGTGTAATGAGCATCTTACAAAGGCAAACATGTGCTGTTGTGAAATACATTTACTTTTTGAAAACATAGATGACTAAAATATGCTGTTAAGAAAGTTCCAGGATTTGACATAGTGACAGTAAAGGAATGGCAATACAGTTCCAAATCAGGAAGGCATGTGATTTGGAAGGAAATGTGTATGAGACCATATGACATAGGAGCCATTCAGCTCATCAGTTCTACTCCGCCATTCAATTGTGGCTGATCTGTTTCTCAAACCCGTTCACCTGCCTTGTCCCCATAACCCTTGATCGCCTTACCAATTAAAAATCTATCTATCTCCATCCTAAATACACCCAACGCTTAAATACAGCCCTCTGCAGCAATGAGTTCCAAAAATTAATCATATCTGGCTGAAGAAATTCCTTCTCATCTTTTTAAAGGGTTGTTTTTCATTCTGAGGCTATGCCTAGTCTCTCCCACTCATCCACTCTATCCAGGCCTCTCAATAGTCTGAAAGTTCTAATCAGATCTCCCTATATACTTCAAAACTCCATCAAGTACAGACCTAAAGTCCTCAACTGCTCCTCACATGACAAACTCTTTATATCTAAGATCATTCTTGAGAACCTCCTCTTTACCCCCTCCAAAGCCACCAAATCCTTCCTAAGATAGATCCAAACACTGTACACAACATTCCAAATGCAGTCTGACCAGAGCCATGTCTGTCAGCCCTCTTGAAATGAATGCTAACATGGCAGTTTGGAAAGCAAATACAAACTAAACCTGCACATTAAACTTATGAGAAACCTGAATGAGGACTTCATAGTCCCGTTGTGTGTCAGATTTCCGAAGCCTTACCCTGAAAATTGTCTATGCCTCTATTCTTCCTACCAAAGTGCATAACCTCACACCCTCCCTCTTCCATTTCTTTGCCAACTCTCCTACTCTTACCAAGTCCCTATTTCCTCAACACTATCCGTCTTTCCATCTATCTGTTTATCATCTTCAAACTTAACAACAACCTCCTCAGTTCCTTCATCCAAATCATTAATGTACAACATGAATAGTTGTGGTCCCAACACAGCCCCTGTGGAACTCCACTAGTCACTGGTTGCCATCCTGAAAAAGACCCTCATCTGGAGGCTACATAGCACTGAAGGGATCACCCAGTTAGCTCACATTTGCAAAAACAATTAACTGGTTCGGCAACACGACCACAACTCTGACCACCAACCCAAGCTACAGATTTTCACAAAAACTTTTATTCCTATTTTCTGTCTTCTGCCAGTCAGCCAATCCTCTATCTACACCAGTACCTTGTCCAGGTAATAATACAAAGATTAGTTTTTTGGTTCTGCTTTTTAATTTAGCCTCTACCTGCTCATAATCCCTCAGAAGAACCACTTTCCTATTTTTACCTATACTGTAGGTACCTACATGGACCACAACAAGCATGACAACCCTCCTACTCCAGGTTCCCTGCAGCCCAGATGAGATATTCTGAACCTGGGCACCAGGCAGGCAATGCAGCATTTAGGAACCTTGATCCCGGCCATGGAGAATAGTGTCTATTCCCCTAATTATACTACTCCAATTACAACTACATTTTCTTCTCTCTCCCACCTCTTGAATGGCTTCCTGTACCATGGTGCCCTTGTCCTTGCAGGTGGTAGATGTTGTGGGTTTGAACGGGTGTCAAAGGAGCCTTGGTATTTTACTGCAAGGAATCTTGTAGATGGTACACATTGTGTGAATATTGAAGTGATGGATGTGGTACCAATCAAGCTGACAGCTTTGCCCTAGATGGTATTCAGGTTCTTGAGTGTTGTTAGAGCTGCACCCATGCAGCAAATGCAGAGTTTTGCATCACATTCCTGACATCAGCCTTGTGTATAGTGGTCAGACGATGGGAGACAGGAGATGAGCTACTTGCTGTCAAATTCTTAGTACCTAACCTGTTCTTCTAACCATGAAGAGGATACTACTAAGAGGAGAATTGATAGAAGTTTTCAAAATCAATACAGGTCTAGCTGGAGAAGACAGGGAAATATTGTTACTGCTCGTAAAAGGATCAAAAACAGGAGGGCACAAATTTTATGCAAATGTTATGTGTGAAAAAAAACTTCTTCACACAAGTGGTGTTTGGAAAACACTGCCTGGAAGTGCAGTGGAGGTTGGTTCAAACTGAGGCATTTAAGAGGCCATTAGATGTTTTTTTATAATAGAAATGGGGACAAACCAAGACAATGGCACGAAGTCATAATGCTCAGAGAGTGAGTGCAGACACAATGGGCCAAGTAACCTCTGAAGCAATGTTGTGATTCACTGATATGGCTTTATGCATTTAGTTTCTGATCAATGGCAACTATTCATCTTGATAGTGGGGTAATGCCATTGACATCAAGGGTAGTTTAGATTCTCCCTTGTTGGAGATGGTCATTGATCTTTTGGCTATGTTGACCCAAGGCTGTAATGAGATCAGGAAGTGAATGGGCCTGAAAGATTCCAAACTGAGCATCATTGAGAATGTCATTCCTGTGCTAGTTTTGGTTGATAGCATTGTTGACAACTCCTTCTGTCACATTGCTGATGTTGGAGAGAACGTTAACTGGCTGGGTTGAATTTGTCCTGCCTTTTGTGCTCAAGACATACCTGGGCACCTCTGCAAATAATGCTAAACAGGGTTTCACATGAATTATAAATACTTACATAAATGACCAGTTCTCTGTTTGTTTCCTTCTCTTTCAAGTGCCACACTACTTTGCCCAAGTTCTCATGTGAACATTAACTGCGAACGACATTATGATTTAGCCTGTTCCTGTCCTCATCTAATATCAATACACACATTTTAAAACAGGACATTCAATTACAACTACATGAGATTGTAGCACTTTTCCCCTACTCTAGCTTGTTAGAACTGAAGCCGGTTGTTGCAGTCCAATAAGATCAGCTGACCTTTGTGAAATTGGAGTGGGATCTTTCTTTCAGCGTGCCTCAGGCACTTAATATCCAGGACCTTTACTTATTGGCAGTGCAAGTGCTGCATATATATTTCTGAGAGTAACTACCTGTTCCTCACAGTTATTGCAAAAATCATTTAGTAGCGAAGATGATTGATTGTAATCAGCAATGATAATGAAACTGTGAAATTCAAAACAAAATATAGATATTTTCAAACTTAAAATGGAATTAACTTTATAGTTATATAAAAAGGTAAGCAACATCAAAGAGTATGAATGAATATGAAGATAGCGAGAGAATGAAGGCAGTATCATCATCTATAAATTCAGATAAATAAACATAATTTTTAAAGGGGTTCGATTTCTTTTAAATTATACGGTTATAAGCGCGACATTTTGAAACACGCTTATTTGCTACACATTTCAAAAAGAATCGTTGCCGTTATTATAGTATCTCGGCAGTAAACGACTAACAGGCTTCACATGCATCCATTCATTCACATATGCAATCCGCGAAAATAATAACAAGTCCAGCAATCTCAATTGCACTAAAACCACAAATATGTAAGTTTTATGGATTTATTTGTCAGATAACACGGAAACCGAATTAAACTCAGTAATTACTCAACTCTGTAATTTGAGCGTGACATTCAGCATTGAAAATTCACCCATAGGTCTGGATTAACATGTTTGCTGCAGACCATCAGCGAGAACCAAGAATGAATTTTCACAACACCGCCCACGCGAAGCTATGAAATGTCACTGAAGATTTCACACACGAAAACAACAGATAAACGGCAGTCCGAGTAGATAGATGCATAACATTAAGGCAAGAGTTTTTAAAAGTTCCGCTTAAATCTACACGGTCGAAAAGCTGTCATTCACCAGACTATTTGGGGTGCCGAAACAGGCAGAAAGGAAGGGTAGTTGAGGTGAGTGAGTGGGGAAGGATGGCTGAGGTCAGTGCGAGGGGAAGGGTGACTGAGGTGAGTGAGGGGGGAAAGGTGACTGAAGTGAGTGAGGGAGGGAGAGTGACTGAGGTGAGTGAGGGGGGAAGGATGATTGAGGTGAGTGAGGGGGGAAGGATGGTTGAGGTGAGTGAGGGGGGAAGGATGGTTGATGTGAGGGGGGAAAGGGTGACTGAGATGAGTGAGAGGGGAAGGGTGACTGAGATGAGTGAGAGGGGAAGGATGGTTGAGGTGAGTGAGAGGGGAAGGGTGGTTGAGGTTTACCTCTTGCCGTTGCTGACACCTGCCGTGTGTCTCCACATGGGCGAGCCTCTGCCACCGCCGCTGCTGCTGTCAGTTGAGTCGGTCTGTGCGCAGCCACTGGGCACCACCGGGAGGCTGCAGCTCACCAGGAAACCCGCGCTCCTACATGCTCTCTTGTCGTTCTCTCTCATGTTGGAAATACATCTCAAGGCAGGAGACTAAACCTGGGCAACCAAAACAGTGAAATCCGAATCACCATAGAAACCAGTAAACGGCAAAAGAAGCGCATTTAAAAAAGGAACCGATTATATAATCAATCCAATTCTGTCACTCTTCGCAGAAAGTGATGATCAAGGAAAACTGACACAAAAACAAATTAGGATAAATAAACGTTAAGTAGGTCAGAGAGTTTTTGTTCTTCCTTCCCCCTCTCAGTGTTGTCAGATTGTAAATTGGTTCCTCCCCCGCCCCCCCTTGTCCTCTCTGACTGGAAGAGGAGGAAATGATCCACTGACCTAAATATTTTTCCAAACATCTGTGACCTTTTTCTGGCTCCTGTGGGAGGAGACAGGCGCGGGTCCAATGAACGGAGCCAAGAGGGATCTGCAGCAGGGAGGAAGGTTGTTGTGGTTCGACCGCTGTTGTCATTCTGGGCACGTCGGGGCGTTAGGCTCAATACAGCCGGACCCTCTGCGAAGAATTATTCATCTCTCAACAGGAGCCGGCTGCGGAAATCAGGGAAGAAAAAATATGCGCGGGGCAACTGCCCGGCAGAGAAATAAGAAGCTGCACCCTGCATTTTGGTTCACTCCGAGATGACAGCGCATTGACGCCGCTGCACGATGGAGTGCGGGTTTTTTTTTCTCTTTTTGGAAAGTAGGTCAGTTATTTCACTGTACAAGCTCCTTCCGTCACTGCGCTGAAATTAGCCACTCCTTATGTAAGAAGTTACGCCGTTTCAAAAACACGGCAGCGATCGGCTAACGTTCAAACGATTTGTCCAATATTTTTGACAGCAGATTTTGGAATTTTGAAATGAAAGTAGCCATCAGCGAGCAGACTTTGACAACTGCAGTGGATGGGCAAGTTAAACAAGAAGTTTCACTAGAGCACACTCCCCAACTTAACTCAGTGGTTCCTGCAGCACTATCATGTTGCTTTCCGCAACTTGTGGAAGACAATGTGGCTGGAGTTGAGTTGTTCGCGATAAACATGGAAGCACGTTTCTTGATGATGGGTCAAATTCTTCTAGTATGAGCTAGTCACTGATTTAGGGTCCAGTGCTGGTTGGACGCAATGGGCTCAGGGCAGGCAGCATCTGTGGACATAACCATGGGGGTTAATGTTTATGTGCAATGACATTTCGGAATTCTAGCGAAGTTTTAATCCGCTGGACTTCATAACTGGCAGATATTCATACAGAGCTGAAAATGTGTTGCTGGAAAAGCGCAGCAGGTCAGGCAGCATCCAAGGAACAGGAAATTCGACGTTTCGGGCATAAGTCCTTCCTCAGGAATCAGCCCTCCTGATGAAGGGCTTATGCCCGAAACGTCGAATTTCCTGTTCCTTGGATGCTGCCTGACCTGCTGCGCTTTTCCAGCAACACGTTTTCAGTTCTGATCTCCAGCATCTGCAGACCTCACTTTCTCCTCGAAGATATTCATACAGACCAAATGACACTCGTTTGTTTCGACTATCTTTTTAAAAACGTGTGAAAAACAGTGAAATCCTGACGCTGTCCTGTCTTTTGGCATTGCCTTTTTTTTAAACCAATTGAGCCTCTCATGATTTTATAAAACTCTATAAGCTTCAGCCTCTGATACTTCAGGGAGAATAACCCCAATCTATTAGGTCTCTCCCAGTAGATGAACCACTCCATTCCCAGCAACGTTCTTGTGAATCTTTTCTGCACCCTCTCAAGTTTAACAAAATCCTTCCGAGAGAAGGGTGACCAGAATTGTAGGCAGTATTCCAGAAAAGGCCTCAACCAAAGTCCTGCATGGCCACAACATGACCTCCCCATTCACCGTTATGATCAATGAAGGCAAGTGTGCCAAACACCTTCTTCACTACCTTGTCTATTTGCAACTCCACTTTCAAGGAACAAAGCATATGTGGTCTCTCTGTCCAACAGCCCTCCCCAAGGTATTACCATTTACTCAATAAGACCTGCTGCAATTAAACTCTACCTGCCACTCATGAGCCTATTGGCCAATCTGATCAAGGTCCTGTTGTACTCTGAAATAATCTTCTTCGCTGTCCACCTATTTTGCTGTCATCTGTAAACTTACTAACCATACCTCCTATATTCATTTATATAAATGACAAAATATAGTGGACCCAGCACTGATCCTTTTTGCATACTACTGGTCACAGGCCTGCGGTCCAGAAAACATCTTTCCACCACCCACTGTCTCCTACCTTCAGGCCAATTTTATATCCAGTTGGCTAGCTCCCTTATATCCCATGTAATCTAACCTTGCTAACCAGTCTACCATGTGGAAACTTGTCAAACACCTTGCTGAAGTCCATAAAGATAATGTCTACCATGCTGCTTTCATAAATCTTCTTTGTCACCTCTTCAAAAAATTCATTCAAGTTAGTGAGACACGACTTGCCATGCACAAAGCCATGTTCACTATCCCTAACCAGTCCTTGCCAGTCCAAATGCATGTAAATCCTGTCCCTCAGAATCCCCTCCAACAACTTACCCACCACTAACATCAGGCTCACAAGTCTCTAGTTCCCTGGCTTCTCCTTACAGCCTTTCTTAAATAATGGCTCCACATTATCCAATCTCCAGTCTTCTGGCACCTCACCCATGGCTACCCAATGATACAAGTATCTCAGTAAGGGGCCTAGCAATCTCTTTCCTAGCCTCCCACAAAATTCTGGGAAATACCTGATCAAGTCCTGAGGATTTATCTACCTTGATGCCTTTTAAGACCTCCAGCACTTCCTCTTCTGTAATGTTGACTCTTTTCAAGATATCACTATTTATTTGCCCAAGTTCTCTAGCTTCTATATCCTTCTCTACAGTAACTACTAATAAGAACTACTCATTTAGTATCTCACCTGTCTCCATATATGGTCTTGTTGATCTTTAAGGGTCTCTATTCTCTCCCTAATTTCTCTTTTGCCCCTAATATATTTATAGAATCTCTTTGGATTCTTCTTAGCTCTTTTTGCCAAAGCTATCTCATGTTCCCTTTTTGCCCTACTGATTTTCTTCTTAAGATACTCCTATTGCCCTTAAACTCTTATAGAGATTCACTTTATCCTGGCCATTATACCTGATAAATGTCTCCTTTTTCTTGACCAGAGCCTCAGTTTCTCGGGTCATCCAACATTCCTTACATCTACTAGTCTTGTCCTTCACACCGACAGGAATATATTGTCTCCAAACTCTGGCTATCTCATCCTTAAAGGCCTCCCACAATCCTCTATCCAACTCCTGTATGTCCAAGTCTCTCTGTATCTTTGTTAATTCAGTCCTAAGGAAGCAGAGGCAAACCAAGGGATTAAAGGGGGAGGTGATGGGGAGTAGGCAACAACACAACAGCTATCACTGGAGGAAAAAGTATTGGGGAAACTAATGGGACTAAAGGCCATTAAGTTCCCTGACCTTGATGGATTGCATCCTAGTGTTTTAAAGAAGTTGCTACAGTGATAGTGAATGCATTAGTAATAAACTTTGAATAACTGTTAGGTTCTACATTTTAGTCCCACAGAATTGTAAAATTGACAAAGTAACACACTTACTCAAAACCAGAGTGGGACAAAGAATAGGTGACGATAGACCAATTAGCCTAACCTCTATTTTTGGGAAAATGTTAAAGTCTATTACAAACAATGTAATAGTAGAACATTTAGAAACATGTAATCAAGTAGCATTAACGTGACATCATGAAGGGGAAATCATTCCTGGTAAATCTATTACAGTCCTTTGAGGAGATAGCAAGCAGGGTAGATAAAGCAGAACCAATAGTTGTAATATATTGGATTTCCAAAAGGTGTTCAATGAGATATTACAATTATGGCTATTTAGTAAGTCAAGATCAAAGGTGTTGTGGGGTAGGAAGTATCATGGATAGAGGGTTGAATAATTAGCAGAAGACAGTATTGGGTTACAGGGACATTGTCAGGATTGTAGTCTAACTAGTGAAGAACTAGTGTCTCAGGATATGTGCTGAGGCTACAATTATTTACGATATATCTTAATGACTTTGATGGGGAAAGTGAATGCACAATTGCTAAGTTTGGAAATGACATAAATTAGGCGGGAAAACAAGTAGTAAAGATGACACATAGAATTCATAGAGGCAGAGAAACAGGTTTAGTAAGTTGGTGAAAATTTGGCAGACAGAATACAACGTGGGACAATGTGACATTACTCATTTTGGAGGAGAGTAGAGGAGCTGAATATTGTTTAAATGGAGAAAGATTGTAGAAAGGTGAAACACAGAGGGACTTGGAGTTATGGTGAATGAATCACAAAAAACTAGCATCCAATTTTAGTGGGTAACAGAGAAAGCAAATGAAATGTTGGCCTTTATTTTAGAGGGAATAGAGTATAAAAATGCAGAACTCTTGCTGAAACTGCCCAAGGCTCTAGTCAGATCACAGCTAGAATATTCTGAACAGGGTTAGGCCTCTTACTGAAGGAAAGATATACTGGAATTGGAGGCTGTCCAAAGAATGTTCATTAGTTTGATCTTGCATATGGAGATATTTTTTATGAGGAAAGATTGAGTAGGTTGAGCTTATACTCTTTGGAAATTAGAAAAATGAGAGGAGATCTAATATATAAAACTCTTCGACAGGGTAGATGTGCAGAAGTTGCTTCCGCTTGTGGGGAAAGCCTAGGACTAGAGGGCATAATTTCAGGGTGCTGTTTAAGTCAGAGATGACTAGGAAATTCTGCTCTTCCAAGGAGAATGAATCTATGAAATTCTTTACTGCAGTGAGCTCTTGATAGGGCTGATAAGTATAGTCAAGGCTGAGATAGAGAGATTTCTAATCATTAAGAAAGTCAAGGATTATTTGGTTAAGGCAGTAAATTGGAATTGAGGATTATCAGATCAGCTGTGGTCTCATTAAACAATGAAGCAGACTTGATGACCTGAATGGTCTTGTGGACACTTACCCTGATGTTTTTACCAGATGTCTGTTAAATCAGCTATCCCTTTCCTGCAGAAATCCTGGATGTGTTCAAACCAACAGAAACATTCTCACCCGATTTCTGGTTGGCATGGACGAGTTGGACTGAAGGGTCTGTTTCCGTGCTGTACATCTCTATGACTCTATGACACAGTGGATTTGAATGTTTATTAATTTGAGACAAGATAATGAATTGCTTCATATCTCTTGTATATTTGACTTCAGTTCATGTTGAATGTCAACAACCTATATCATTTTAAATGTGTGCATCTATGTTCAAAGCAAAACTTTTATCCATAATGTATCCCCAGATTTTTTATGAGAAAAATGAAGAGAAAAGCTGAAATATGAATATGTAAATTGTGTTTTGCACTTCCATACTTCAGTGTACCAAACTATTGCATCTGAAATATTTTCTACCATTGTGGACTTGCCTGCTGGCAAAAGTTGCACTGATGAATTATACACTGTTGGTCTTTGATGATCTTCACATGAATGGTATTCACAAGGCATTCTGGGCCTGTGAACATAATGACCCAAGTTTTCTGATTGTCATTATTGAAACAAAGATTGGATCTGCTTGTCAGGAAAGTGCAAAAGTCCTGACAGAGCTAACTCTGTGGCAATAGCCCAAAAAATTTAAATTTGCAAAGTGCAATTACGTGGGATGAGAAATTCTACAAAACAGTCTGATATTTAGAATCGGAGAATCTAGGTAGTTTCAACTGATTTACTTGAATAGTTAGCTAGGAAACATTAGACAAATTAAAATCTGCTCCTATTAAACTGACACAATCTCCTGTCTCAGCACTGATCCCACAAAACGTTTGGGATGCCAACCCAATTGAAACATGGCACCTGACCTGTCTGGGAACCAACAACCAACTCTGAACACAACCCATGGCCTACATTATCTAACATCAGACATCCCCTGGACCTGACCCAACACCCATCACCAATTCCTGCCTCCCATTGACCATTCCCACCTGAACACAACTCTTTACTCAAAATTACACTCCCTGTAACTGGCACACAACTCCCATTGAATTCTGAGCATCCTCCTCTGACCTGACCCACCACCATCCTTCCGGACCCACATTTTCTTCGCTCAAAGCCTATGGACTCAAAGGGCCTCCCAACTCCTTTCCCAAGACCTGACTTAATACGAGCTCTTATTCACTCTCCTGCAACTCTACCTCTCATTTATATTCAGTTGTTAAGTTACATCTGCAGTCTCTTGTGTGAATACGTTTCAATGACGAACTACCACAGACCAACAAAAAGATGACACATGTGACTTATCTGAAATCTGGTTTCACAAATGCTGTCAGATCTGCTTATTTCCTCCAGCACTTTATGTTCTTGTTTTAGATTTCTAATGAATAGTACCTTGCTTTTATATGATCTACCAAAGCAGGTTTCATTCTGCACCTGACTTTGGCCAGCATTGTCATGAGCTGGGATCGCTTGCAATGAAATATTTATCTTGACCCTGCTGGACAATGCATCAGTCAACTGTGTGACATTTATCTGAGCAACATATTGACTGCTAAACATCGCTAAAAAGAGATTATGAAGTCAAATCTTTTTATTCAGCACTCATCAAGACTGAAATGTAAGTGAACCAACTTAGAATGGAAAGAATAATATATAAAGCATGAGAGGCTGGTGTTGATTTTTGCACTATGGTCAGAAGGAGATGCAACAGTGCATGTTAACAATCTTAATTAACTGATTAAATTTGGACCAAAGTCAGCTCTTATTAGTCAGGCAGTTTCCATGGGGATGCAGCAGTAATTGGCTGTCTCCACAGCGCTTTCTTCAGTGCAAAAGGTCCAAAGTTTTGTTTGATTGCAAAGAATAGGGCCATCTGTATGAACATATGTAACTCTTCGCATATGCAAATAACTCACACAGCAAGGTCAATTGATAATTTGGTTTCCACTTTAATTCTTAGAACAGTTCAGATTATTTATTGAATGTTGTCCAATAGAAGCACGTCTAAGGTTGCCATTATTTCTGGGCTTTGAAAGCACTTGGAAAGTGCCGGAAGTACAATAATGAAAACTGGAAATGAAATTAGAAAGCACAGCTGCTTAAATGGAACAAACCAGGCATCTCTTCATTTGTCTTTTCTATTTAATCAAAGAGAAAAGGGAGCATTTCAAACCCCAGCAAATAAATGTTGGTAGACAAACCCTAAAGATCAATGTTGTTTCAGGGATCTGTACCCACTTTTGAAGCTCTAAGGTTTTAAGTTAGAATCTGACCTTCCTTTAATATCCCTTAAAAATAAACAAAATTAATAAATCTTGTGTACAGTACAGGAAGCTGAAAGAAATCTCA
The DNA here is from genome assembly GCF_020745735.1 of Hemiscyllium ocellatum. NCBI lineage: Eukaryota > Metazoa > Chordata > Chondrichthyes > Orectolobiformes > Hemiscylliidae > Hemiscyllium > Hemiscyllium ocellatum. The sequence continues at coordinate 68,118,257 of NC_083406.1, read as the reverse complement.
AAATGCGTCTTCATTAATTATTGTTTAGAATCAGCTTTTAATTAACATTGACTCTACTTGATAGTCTGGGTCATATTTGAATATGATAATATAATGAGAGCTGTATTGGGTGCCCAGGAGCACAGATGGAGTCCAAAAGTAAATGCAGCGTGCTATTTACCCATCATCTGCATCCAATTTGTATGACACCTTAGTTGAATCAGTTTCTGTTGAATTTTTAAAGGGTGTGATGTGAAGTACTGTTACTACATTGTGAAAATGAGAAAAAAGGGCAAGCAACTTACATTAAGGGATGCCAATATGGCAAAGCTATGACTCAGTTCATGGCTGGCATCTTCTGATGTGGCTGGAGATTAGATTAGATTCCCTACAGTGTGGAAACAGGCCGCTTCGGCCCAACCACTCCACACCGACCCTCTGAAGAGTAACCCACCCAGACCCATTTCCCTCTGACTAATGTACCGAATAACTCTGGTTAATTTAGCGTGGCCTAATCACCTGACCTGCACATCTTTGTGAGAGAAAACTGGAGCACCCGGAGGAAACCTATGCAGACATGGGAGAATATGCAAACTTCACCAAGAAGTTGCCTGAGGCTGGAATCGAACCTGGGACCCTGGTGCTATCTGAGATGGTGAGCAGGATTGTGCTGTTTTGTTTTGCTTACAATGCCAGACCTGATGAGGGTGGGAAAGATCACTATGATACATTTAATTATATCCATGCTTGCCTACAGCTAGACCAGGACATCTTCCAGTCTACCACACAAATGCCAGGCAATAATAATGATTAACAAGTGGATGTCAAATCTCTGACATTCAATGGCATTAATAAAGTTGAATTCCTGATCATAAAGATCCTGGCAGTCACCATTGATCAGAAATTCAGCTTGAAAATCCATTTAAATACTCAAAGGCTGGGCGTTCTGTGATTCCTGGGTCCCAAATCTATTTTACTGTACATAAGATGCAAGTTCTAAGTGTGGTGCAATACTACCACTTGCTTGGGTGAGTACAATTCCAGTAAGACTCAAGAAGTTTGGCACCACCCGATACAAAGCAGTGGCTTGATTAGCACCCCCTCTACCAGTTTAAACACTGACCACTATCACTGCTGCGTTGTGGATGTCTACAGCAAATTGCTAAGGCTGCTACAACAGCGCTGTTAAAATCAATGACCTCTATTACCTCGAAGAACAATGGCAGCAAACTGAATGGAAATCCTGGAAATTACTGTCAGTTTTGAACATTACCTGACATGGAACTGTGTCAGTTGACTAATAAATGATTGCCCTCCGAGTGACACCAACATCCCATGAGCAAATATCTTTTAAAAATCCTCTGTGTACATCTTGCTACCCTCCTTACTTTGTCTTTCTAAGTTTATGCTAGCCTTTCATTCCTCAGACTAACTAACCTTGGATGTGCACACATCTCTCTCTGTCTGTGCTCTTCCTTGCACTCACATCTCTCTATCCATTGCAAAGACCCATCCTTCTCCTAATCCAATGCTCTTGCCTCACCTTCATAGTCAAGGGCCATCAACGCTATTCAAGGGTGAAGGTGCATGAAGTGGAGGAGATGCATTGGAGGGCATTGTTGATCATGTGAGTGGGGAAATTGCAGTCCTTGAAGTAGGAGGTCTTTTGGGATGTCCTGGGGTGGAATTACTCCTCTTGGGAGCAGATACAGTGGAGGCGAAGGAATTGAGAGTAAGAGATAGTGTTTTTACAGGAGACAGGGTGGGAGGAGGTGTAGTCCAGGTAGCTGTGGGAGTTGATAGGTTTGAAGTAGATGTTTGTGCTGAGTTGGTCGCCAGAAATGTAGACAGAGAGGTCTAGGAAGGGGATGGATGTGTCCGAGATGGACACATGGTAAAAATGGACAGCCCCCAATGCCTCACCTTCATCATGGACATCCAGTCCCTATGCATGTTCATCCGCCTTAGCAAAGCCTCTAAGCCCTCCATTTCTTCCTCTCCTGCCAACCCAACCAGTACCCCTCCACCGACACACTCATTCAATTGGTGGAACTGGTCCTCACCCTCAACAACTTCTCCTTCGAATCTTCCCACTTCAGGCTAAAAGCTTAGCCATGGGCACATGTATGGGCCCCAGCTATGCCTGCCTCGTTGTAGGATTCGTGGAACTGTGTGACTTCCACAGTTACACTGGCACCATCCCCAAACATTTCTTTTGCTACATTGATGATGCCATCTCATGCTCCCACAAGGTGGTTGAACAGTTCATCAACTTCACGAACACCTTCCACCCTGACCTCAAGTTCACCTGGACCATCTCGGACACATCCTTCCCCTTCCTAGACCTCTCTGTCTACATATCTGGCGACCAACTCAGCACAAACATCTACTTCAAACCCATCAACTCCCATAGCTACTTGGACTACACCTCCTCCCACCCTGTCTCCTGTAAAAACACTATCCCTTATTCTCAATTTTTTTCCGCCTTCACTGTATCTGCTCCCAAGAGGAGCAATTCCATCCCAGGACATCCCAGAAGGCCTCCTACTTCAAGGACCGCAATTTCCTCACCCACATGATCAACAATGCCCTCCAATGCATCTCCTCCACTTCACGCACCTTCACCCTTGAATCCCAACTCTCCAATTGCAACAAGGATAGAACCCCCGGTCCTTACCTTCCACCACACTAATCCCCGGATACAGTGCATAATCCTCCACCATTTCCATCACCTACAATCAGACCTCACCACCAGAGTTACATTTCACTCCCCACCCCTATCTGGATTCCGCAGGGACCATTCCCTCTGTGACTCCTTTGTTAGGTCCATGACCCCCACCAATCCACCCTCCCTGCACATTCCCCTTCCACCATAAGAGGTGCAAAACCTGCTCCTACACCTCCCCCATCACCTCCCCTCTCACCAAAGGATCCTTCCACACCTGGCAGAGATTTTCCTGCCCATCCAAACACCTCATCTACTGTGTCTGTTGCTCCTCTATATTGGGGAAACAGAATGCTAACTTGTGGAACATTTCAGGGAACCTCTCTGGGATACGCACATCAAACAATCCCACCACCCTCTGGCTGACCATTTCAACTTCCCTTCCCACTCCGCCAAAGACATGCAAGTCCTGTGTCTCCTCCACTGCTAAATCGAAGCCACCTGATGACTGGAGGAAGAATGCCTCATCTTCTGCCTTGGGACCCTCCAACCACAGGGGATCAATGTCAAATTCACCAGTCTCCTTATCTCCCCTCCCCTACTTCATCCAATATTTGAACTGTTCAACTCGGCACAGCCAGCTTGAACTGTCCTACCTATCCATTTTCCTTCCCAACCATTCACTTCTTTCTCCCCTCTGACCACCTGCATCTACCCATCACTTCCCAGCTACCTTCCCCCCACTTCCACCCTCCTATTTATCTCTCAAACCCCTTCCCCCAACCCACATTTATGCCCAAAACACCGACTCTCTTACTCCTCAGATACTGCCTGACTTGCTGAGCTTTTTCAGCGCCACACTTTTCGACACTTGACTCTTCAGCATCTTCAGTGTTCACTTTCTCTGAACAAATATTGCCCACCTATCCATTTAGCATATTCTTTGCTCTTATTCGTAGATCTCTTCCTTCCCACCATAAAGAGAAGACAACACAAGGGAAAGACAGAGGTATATCTATAGATGTCACAATAATGACAGTTTCAGCATGGAGTAGTGGGGAAGAACAGAACCTTGGTGTGCTTTGAAATAAAACTGGGGCTTTTAACCCTTTGTTGCCAGAGCTGATTATCAGATAGCCAGATAACATGCAACACACATTCATGTCAGCAGCAAGATATTCAATTAAACATACTTACTATGATAGCTTTAAGTCATGTCATCTATCTTCTATGGGTATCATACATCCCATGGGAGTCACCCAGGAGGACATAGAGGTGGTCACATATTCAGAGCATGCACTGTCACAAGACCCATGTCAATTGCCTATCAGCTCAGACCGTCCACTTGGGTTGGATCAGTGAGACGCAGGCCTGGAGTTTTGGAATGACAGAGACCGTCTCCATTGTTGCAAAAATTTTGAAAATTAGAAAGTGAGAAAAGAATTGAAAATGCTGCCCCAAATTTGGCATTTGCCATTTTCATGAAGGCAGGAATGGGGCATATTGTGTTATGTATATTCATTTCATGGAGATCTCCATAGTTTAGATTAGATTAGATTACTTACAGTGTGGAAACAGGCCCTTCGGCCCAACAAGTCCACACCGACCCGCCGAAGCGCAACCCACCCATACCCCTACATTTACCCCTTACCTAACACTACGGGCAATTTAGCATGGCCAATTCACCTAACCCACACATCTTTGGACTGTGGGAGGAAACCGGAGCTCCTGGAGGAAACCCACGCAGACATGGGGAGAACGTGCAAACTCCACACAGTCAGTCGCCTGAGTCGGGAATTGAACCTGGGTCTCAGGCACTGTGAGGCAGCAGTGCTAACCACTGTGCCACCGTGCCGCCTACACAATTGAGTATAGAAGTATAGAAGCAAAGAGATCCTTCTGCAGCTGTACAGGGCCCTGGTGAGACTGCACCTGGAATATTGTGTGCAGTTTTGGTCTCCAAATTTGAGCAAAGACATTCTGGCTATTGAGGAAGTGCAGCGTAGGTTCACGAGGTCAATTCCCAGAATGGCGGGACTATTTTACGCTGAAAGATTGGAGCGACTGGGCTTGTATACCCTTGAGTTTAGAAGGCTGAGAGGGGATCTGATTGAGATGTATAAGATTATTAAAGGATTGGACACTCTGGAGGCAGGAAGCATGTTTCCGCTGATGGGTGAGTCCCGAACCAGAGGACACAGTTTAAAAATAAGGGGTAGGCCACTTAGAACAGAGTTGAGGAGAAACTTCTTCACCCAGAGAGTTGTGGGTGTATGGAATGCTCTGCCCCAGAAGGCTGTGGAGGACAAGTCTCTGGATACTTTCAAGAAAAAGTTGGATAGAGTTTTTAAGGATAGTGGAATCAAGGGTTATGGGGATAAGGCAGGAACAGGATACTGATTGAGGATGATCAGCCATGATCATAATGAATGGTGGTGCTGGCTCAAAGGGCAGAATGGCCTACTCCTGCACCTATTGTCTATTGTCAAGTAGAGATCCATGTTGAAAGAAATTTTAATCGCTATTAGCTCATAATCAATCAGAATATTTAAATAGATGTCTTCCACCAATGGGGACCTTGCGCACAGCTTAACATGTTGCAATTAAATGTGAAGTCAACAGTTGAAGATGTACTGGCAATTTCAGTGTTAACTTCAAGCCACAAAGCCCTCTTTCCATATGACTGAACAAGGTATCTTAGCATATCTGTACACAATGATGAGACCAGAAGCAGGTCAGGAAAACATTTGCTCTATCCAAGGCTCATCTATGACATTAACATCTGACTTCAGGGTTTCCCAGAGTGGAGGGAGCCGGTGAGAGGGATGAACTTCAACTCTTCAAACAAAGCATTTCCATTTGAAGGGATATTGAGTACAGAACTGCACATTGACTCCTGTGACTTCAACAATCACAAAAGTAGAAAAAAACCTGCAAGCACTATCCTCCAAGCCTCTTATCTGGGGAGTTCATGCTTTGGGATCAAAGTGAAGTGTTGATTATCAATGATGGGACAATTTCTCAAACCAAGCAGGCATGACATTTTTATTTATTCTTTCAAGGGAGTGTGGCCAATTTGACAAGGCCAGCATTTATTGCCCATCGCTAATAGTCCTAATAGGCCTTTTCGGAGCACACTGAAACATCAAGGACGTTTTTGTGAATCTGGAGTCACATGTTGGCCAGATCAAGGGAAAGAGGCAGACTTCCTTCTCTAAAGGGCATTGTGAACCTTGATGAATTTTTGCAATTGATGATAGTGGACTGGGTTGGAAAGACTGTTATTCTGAACTTTCCTTTGCTTTAATTTTCAAATTTATTCCTATGATCTTAATACTGGACATTTTATTTCTTTTTTTTAGCCTAAGAATTTGTTCTTAATTCGTTCTATGGGATTTATCCTCAGATTCTCTGGGAATCCATGTAGGAGATTGCAAAGCCTTTGGCTTTGATCTTTATGTCATAATTGTCGACAGGAGTAGTGCCAGAAGACTGGAGGATGGCAAATGTTGTTCCCTTGTTTAAGAAGGGAGTCGGGACAACCCTGGTAATTATAGGCCAGTGAGCCTTACTTTGGTTATGGTTAAGGTATTGGAAAAGGTTATAAGAGATAGGATTTATAATAATCTGGAAAGGAATAATTTGATTATGGATAGTCAACATGGTTCTGTGAAGGGTAGGTCATGCCTCTCACAAACCTTATTGAGGTATTCGAGAAGGTGACAAAATGGGTGGATGAAGATAAAACGGTTGATGTGGTGTTTGATAAGGTTGCACACAGTAGGCTATTGCACAAAATATGGAACTTTGGGATTGAAGGTGATTTAGCAGTTTGGATCAGAAATTGGCTAGCTGAATGAAGACAGAGGGTGGTGGTTGAAGGGAAATGTTCATCCTGGAGCTCAGTTACCAGTGTTGTGTCACAAGGATCTGTTTTGGGGCCACTGCTGTTTGTCACTTTTATAAATGATTGGGTATGAGCATCGAAGGATAGGTTAGTGAATTTGAAGATGACAATAAGGTAGGCAGAATTGTGGATAATGCCGAAGGATGTTGTGGGTTATAGAGGGACATAGACAAGATGTAGAGTTGGGCTGAGAAGTGGCAAATGGAATTTAATGTGGAAAAGTGTGAGGTAGTTCACTTCTGAAGAAGTAACAGGAATGCAGAGTACTGGGCTAATGGTAAAATTCTGAAAAATCACAACACCAGGTTGTCTGATGACAATCACCTGATGAAGGAGCGTCGCTCCAAAAGCTAGTGTGCTTCCAATTAAACCTGTTGGACTATAACCTAGTGTTGTGTGATTTTTAAATGTGCACACCCCAGTCCAACACCGGCATCTCCAAATCATGGTAAAATTCTTGGCAGTGTGGATGAACAGAGAGATCTCGGTGTCCAGGTGCATAAATCCCTGGATGTTGCCACCCAGATTGATAGGGTTGTTAAGAAGGCATATGATGTGTTGGCATTTATTGGTAGGGGAATTGTGTTTCGGAGCCACAAGATCATGCTTCAGCTGTACAAGACACTGGTAAGGCCGCACATGGAGTATTGTGTACAGTTTCGGTCACCGCAATATAGGAAGGATATGGAAGCTTTGGAAAGGGTTCAAAGGAGATTTACTAGGATGTTGCCTGGTATGGAAGGAAGGTCTTACATGGAAAGGCTGAGGGAACTGAGGCTGTTTTCATTGGAGAGAAAAAGGTTGAGAGGTGACTTAATCGAGATGCATAAGATAATCAGAGAGTTAGATAGGGTGGACAGTGAGAGCCTTTTTCCTCAGATGGTGAAGGCCAACACAAGGAGACATAGCTTTCGTTTGAGGAGCGATAGATTTAGGACAGATATGAGGGATAGTTTCTTTACTCAGAGAGTAATAGGGGCGTGGAACGGCCTACCTGCAACAGTAGTAGACTCGCTGATCTTAAGGACATTTAAATGGGCATTGGAAATACATATGGATAATAATGGAACAGTGTAAATTAGGTGGGCATCAGATTAATTTCATAGTTGGCACAACATCGTGGACTGAAGGGTCTGTACTGCACTGTAACATTCTATATTCTATGTTTAAAAACTGTGCCTAAATGTCTTTGTACCTCAGATGGCGCTGTAATGTGTCCATTGATTAAGAAGTTTCGATTTGTGATATTGGTGGAAATTGGTTATCTGTTATAGAGTCATAGAGATGTACAGCATGGAAACAGACCCTTTGGTCCAACCCGTCCATGCCGACCAGATATCCCAACCCAATCTAGTCCCACCTGCCAGCACCCAGCCCATATCCCTCCAAACCTTTCCTATTCATATACCCATCCAAATGCCTCTTAAATGTTGCAATTGTACCAGCCTCCACCACTTCCTCTGGCAGCTAGTTCCATATATGTACCACCCTCTGTGTTAAAAAGTTGCCCCTTAGGTCTTTTTTATATCTTTTCCCTCTCACCCTAAACCTATACCCTCTAGTTCTGGACTCCCCGACCCCAGGGAAAAGACTTTGCCTATTTACCCTATCCATGCCCCTCATAATTTTGTAAACCTCTATAAGGTCACCCCTCAGTCTCCGACGCTCCAAGGAAAACAGCCCCAGCCTTTTCAGGCTCTCCCAGTAGCTCAGATCCTCCAACCCTGGCAACATCCTTGTAAATCTTTTCTGAACCCTTTCAAGTTTCACAACATCTTTCCGATAGGAAGGAGACCAGAATTGCATGCAGTATGCCAACAGTGGCCTAATCAATGTCCTGTACAGCCGCAACATGACCTCCCAACTCCTGTACTCAATTTGTACAAGATTATTTTAAAAAGAGGCACAGTTATTAATCCTGTTATTGTGCCTGGCCATCCTATATCACCCATCGAAGATGTTGATTTGTTATGAAATCACTTGCCTGGGGAGGATAAGATGTCACTCTCTCCAGCAATTTCATTGATTAGTGGGAATACATATGTAAATACGACTAAAAATTGACAGCAGGAACAACATTGTGGAAATGAAACAGAGAACTGTGAATGCTGGATATCTGAAAAAAAAACAAAAACAGAAATTGCTTGAGAAATTCATCAGGTCCGGGAACATCTGTGGAGAAAAAACAGAATAAAAGTTTCGAGTCCAGTGACCCTTCTTTAGCACTAGAAGTAGCTAAAGAAGAGGTAATACTGTATTTAAACAAAAGATTGGGTGGGGCATTCCAGTATGCAAAATTGGTGGAGAGGGAGATCAGAGAGCAAAAGGAAAAGTGTAGGCAGATACTTTGTCTCCACCTACCCTCTTGCTACTTCTCAGGTATTCATCAGGTTAAACAGCATCTATAGAAATAGAGAAATATAGATAATTCTTCTCTATAGAAATAGAGAAATATAGATATTCTGATGCATTTTGTCAGAACCTTCCAGGATTTAAACAACTTTAGTCAAGAATGCTGTGTGGCAGTGGGCAGACACTGAATAGTTGTTGGATGATTGTTGAAAAAGCTCAGCTTTTATTTCATGGTCAGGAGAGTTCCACTGGCTGCATACAACTACGAAACAAGGAGTACCTGATAGTTTAGAGGTGGATTTTGTTCTTAATTATGCAGTGATTAGATCGCAGGTAAACAGGTTTCACCTGTCTTTATATAAAAAGCGTGACCCAGTTTCGAGTAAATGGCAAATAGCCTAAAGGGGATTAGTTTTCACCTTTGCACAATAAATGCAATTTAAGAATGAATAAGTTATATAAGCTCAGCAAGCGAAACCTGGAAATTCAGTCCAATTTATTGCACATAAACAAAGTATCTGTTAAGTAAGGCCATATATATACAAAAATTATGCTTAAAAGAGACTATTCTCTGACTGTTTCTCGAAAAGATGTTATATAATGTGAAATAAAACATTTCTCTCCATGGACAAGAAAGTCTTCTCCAATAATCTTAGATCTACGTTTATTGTGGAATTGACTTTACCAATGCTGATTCAGAAGATTCTGTCAACTACATAATGTATTAATCACATTCATTCAATGAAGTAGCCATCTTCTATTAGAAGATTTTTTTTTAAGGAGGCCTCTAGCACTCCATTACCTGATTAATTGCGCATCCAAATTGACAGTGGATATGGAAGGAAGACCATTTTGATGATTAATGTGGAGAACATGGATATTTTAAATATGGATATCTTAAAAAATTCTATTTCAAATGGGAACAATCTAAGGAAAAGACTGTCAGACTACAGAACTGAAGTGACGTATTCTTTAAGGCTTTCAGTCATCTGACTACAATGGATTAAAGTTAGTAACACACCCAATCCACCTGGACAACCTGTGTTGGTCTATTACCCTGCCTCGATCTCTTCATTTCTAACTTCTGCCATTGCATTAACTGCCCCATCATAAGCACCCACCTCCCCCACTCCAACCTCTCACCCTCGCAACGTGCAGCCCTCCACTCCCTCTGCTCCAACCTCAACCTCACCATCAAACCAGCAGTCAAGGGGGGGAAGCAGTGGTAGTTGGGCGCACCAACCTCTATGCTGCTGAAACCAGGTGCCAATCATGGACACCTCCTCCTACTGCCCTCTTGATCATGACCTCACCTCCCATCACCAAACCATCATCTCCCAGACCATTCACAACCTCATCACCTCAGGGGACCTCCCACCAACAGCCTCCAACCTCATAGTCTGGGGACCCCGCACTGCCTGGTTTTACCTCCTGCCCCTATTGACCCATTGTCTCAGCCTGCTCCTGCCCCACTGAACTTATCTCTGCATACCTTGACACCATCCTATCCCACTTCATCCAGGAACCCCAACGTATGTTCAGGACACCACCCATGCCCTCCGCCTCCTCTATGACTTTAGTTTCCCCAACCCTGAACACCTCATCTTCACCATGGACATCCAGTCCCTGTACACATCCATCTGTCGTGAAGAAGGCCTCCAAACCCTCCATTTCTTCCTCTGCCACTGACCCAACCAGTACCCTTCCACTGACACACTCATTCAATTGGCTGAATTAGTCCTTAGCCTCAACAATTTATCCTTCGAATCTTCCCACTTCCTCCAGATCAAAAGGATAGCCATGGACACTAGCCACCTGATGCCTGGAAGAAGAACATCTCATCTTCTGCCTTGGGACCCTTCAATCACACGGGATCAATGCGGATTTCTCCAGTTTCTTTATTTCCCATACCCCCACCTTACCCCAGATCTAACCTTCCAACTCAGCACCACCCTCTTGAACTGTCCTACCTGTCCATCTTCCTTCCCACCTATCCATTCCACCCTCCTCTCTGACCTATCATCTTCACACCCCCACCTTCATCTACCTATCACATTCCTAGCTACCTTGCCCCCAGCACCATATCCCTCACACTTATCTCTCAGCCCCCTTGGGCTATGTCCTCCTTCCTGATGAAGAGCTTATGCTCAAAATGTTGACTTTCCTGCTCCCTGGATGCTGCCTGACTGGCTGTGCTTTTCCAGCGCCACACTCTTTGCTTCTGATCTCTCGCATCTGCAGTGCTCCCTTTCTCCTAATTTACTTTCTCTGTTAGGCTGATAGGCAAGATGAATCCCAATACGACCATAAGATGTAGGAGCAGAAGTAGGCCATTTGGCACTTTGAGTCTACTGTGCCATTCAATGAGATCATGGCTGATCTGATAATCCTCAAATCCACTTTTTGCCTTTCCCTATAAGCCTTGATTCGCTCACAGATTAAAAATCTGTCTATCTCAGCCTTGAACAGGCTTAATGAGTCAGCTCAACAGCCCACTGTGGTAAAGAATTCCACAGGTTGATTCATAAATTAAGAAGCAAATTCCTCATTTCTGTCTTAAATTGGTGAGCTCTCATTCTAAGATGATGCCATCCGCTCCTGGACTGTCTCACAAGGGGAAACAACATCTGTTCATCTACCACATAAGGTCCTCTAAGAATCTTACATGTTTTCAAATGGCTGCCTCTCATTCTTCTCAACCCTATATTTTACAGGCCCAACCTACTCAACCTTTCCTCATTAGACAATCTCTCCATACCCAGGATCAATTTAGTGAACCTTCACTGGGCTGCCTCCAGTATCAGTATACAGTATACTTCCTTAGATAAGAGGAACAAAACTGTTCACAGTATTCCAAGAGTGATCTAAGTAGCGCTTTGAATAGTTTTGGCAAGATCTCCCTATTTGACAGCAACTAGGAGAAAGTGAGGACTGCAGATAATGGAGAGTCAGTTGAAAAGTGTGGCGCTGAAAAAGCACAGCAGGCCAGGCAGTATCCAAGGAGCAGGAGAAGGGCATAAGTCCTTCAACAGAATTACCCTATTTCACAGTCTATTTCCTTTGAAATAAAGGACGACACTCCATTTGCCTTCCATATTATGTACTGAACTTATATATTAGATTTTTGTGGAGTCTTCCTTCATTTAAATGATATGTAATAATAATATTCTTTCTGCCAAAGTGTAGAACCTCACATTCTCCCACTTTATACTCCCTCTTCCAAATTTTGACTCACTCACTTTAACAATATGCCTGTGTCTCAGGCAGGAATTCAAAGATTAGTACCTTTGAGTTGTATACCAAAATATACCAGAACACTAAGAGAAAATCACGATAACCTCCTGCAAATTACTTGCTTGTAAAAAGCTAGAACTCAACATGGTAACTCAGTGGTTAGCACTGCTGCCTCACAGTGCCAGGGAGCCAGGTTCGATTTCAGCCTTGGATGACTGTCTGTATGGAGCTTGCATGTTCTCCCCGTGTCTGTGTGGGCTTCTGCTGGGTGCTCCAGTTTCCTCCCAGGTGTGCAGGCTTGGCCATGCTAAATTGCCCATAGTGTTCAGGGATGTGACGGCTAGATGCATTAGCCTTGGAGGAAAAACAAGCCTTGGAGGTAGTGTAGGAGCATGGGTCTGGGTTTGATACTCTTCAGAGGGTTGGTGTGGATTTGTTGGGCTGAATGGCCTGTTTCCCACACTGTAGAGATTCTAAAATTCTAAATGTAGGCCTACACAGAAAATGGATAACTTTGGAATCCGGAAGGCATGGCCTGTAGATCTAGCAATTTAGTTGCTCATGTACACAGAACTTAAAAATGTAGCAATCAGGTTAAACAAAAAACTTAATGAAGAATATAAAATGAAGACTCTTTGCAACAGCTGAAATGCTAATGGAATGCTGGCCTTTATATCTTGAGGAACAGAAGGAGTAGGAGTTATACTTTAACAATAGAAAGCTCATGTTAGAGCACTACCTGGAATATTCTGAGTAGGTTATATGTTTGCTCGCTGAGCTGGTAGATTTGTTCTTAGGTGTTCTATCACCATGCTAGGTAACATCATTAGTAAGCCCCTGATGAAGCACTGGTGTTCTGTCCCGCTTGCTATTTATGTGTCTTGGTCTGTTATGGTGGATGATATCACTTTCAGTTCTTTTTCTGAGATGTTGGTAAATGGAGTCCAAATCAATGTGTTTGTTAATGGAGTTCCGATTTGAATACCAGATCTCGAGGAATTCCTGTGCGTGTCTTTGTTTAGCCTGTCCCAGGATGGCTGTATTGCCCCTCCTTTCTGTGTTTAGAGATACTAGTGATAGTTGGTCATGTCCTTTGGTAGCTAGTTGGTGCTCATGTATCCTGGTGGCTAATTTCTTGCCCGTTTGTCCAATGTGAAGTTTGTTGCAGACAAAAGGCAGGGTATTTTGTATATGACATGCGTTCTGCTGGTTGTTGGCACAGGGTCCTCTAAATTCATCAGGAGCTGTTTCACTGTCGTGATAGGTTTGTGGGCTACCATGATGCTTAGGAGACGGAGTAGTTTCATCATGATCTCTGAGATGTCTTTAATGTATGGCAGGATGGCTAGAGTCTCTGCACTTGTGTGTTCTTCTTTAGGTCTGTTGTGTAGGAATCAGCAGATTGTGCTTATCGGGTACCGTTGTTCCTGCATACATTCCTGCATACATTGGATAGGTTTTTACCTCAGCTTCTCATAGTTCTGGGTACTGCAGAGCATTGTGGCTCGTTTAAATGATGTCCTGATGCCGCTGCATTTGTGGGTGTTGGGATGATTGTGTTGAGTATTTGGTCAGCGTGCGTGGCTTTCCTGACAAAAGTGTGGGCGTAGGTTTTACAATTCCTGCGGTGGCAGGGGAAGGTGCCAGAAGGGGAGGGTGGGTTGTTGGGAGGCATGGGCCTGACCAGGTTGTCACAGAGGGAACGATCTTTGCGGAAAGCGTATAGGAGTGGGAGGAATATATATCCCTGGTGGTGGGGTGTGTTTGTAGGTGGAGGAAATGTTGGCGGATGATGCGGTTTATGCAGAGGTTGGTGGGGCGGAAGGTGAGGACCGGGGGGGTTCTGTCCTTGTTGTGGTTGGAGGGGTGGGGTTTGAGGGCGGATCTGCACGACATGGATAAGATGCGTTGGAGGGCATCTTCAACCACACGGGAAGGGAAATTACAGCCTTTAAAGAAGGAGGCCATCTGGTGTGTTCTGTGGTGGAACTGGTCCTCCTGGGAGCAGATATGGCAGAGGCAGAGGAATTGGGAATGCAGGATAGCATTTTGCAGAGGGTAGGGTGGGAAGAGGTGTAATCCAGGTAGCTGTGGGAGTCGGTGGGATTGTAAAAAATGTCAGTGTTCAGTCGGTCATCATTGATGGAGATGGAGAGGTACAGGAAGGGGAGGGAAGTGTCAGAGATGGTCCAGGTGAATTTAAGGTCAGGGTGGAATGTGTTGGTGAAGTTGATGAACTGTTCAACTCTTTCACCTTATTCTCCAGAGAGTTAAGTCAAAAAATGCACTCGCACTTTTAATTTCCATTGCTTTTTCCTCCTGTCATCCCATGATGACTCTTTTTTTCCAAACAATATTTTTCAGCTGACGAGAAAATTTAATGTAACATTTTTTGATGGGGAGAACAAATCGTAGTGAGTGAGCATATGTGAAAATAAACAGGGGGAAAGCTTGATGGGAGGAAACATGAGGAAAACATTACCGCCCCCTCAAAAAAAATTGACGAGACTTCAGAAACTGAAAGCGAAAGAATCTTCCCTCTCTCTCGTGTTCCCCCTGTATTTTGCTCCTCTCTCTCGTGTTCCCCCTTCATTTTGCTCCTCTCTCTCGTGTTCCCCTGTATTTTGCTCCTCTCTCTCGTGTTCCCCCTGTATTTTGCTCCTCTCTCTCGTGTTCCCCCTGTATTTTGCTCCTCTCTCTCGTGTTCCCCCTTCATTTTGCTCCTCTCTCTCGTGTTCCCCTGTATTTTGCTCCTCTTTCTCGTGTTCCCCCTGTATTTTGCTCCTCTCTCTCGTATTCCCCCTGTATTTTGCTCCTCTGTCTCGTGTTCCCCTGTATTTTGCTCCTCTCTCTCGTGTTCCCCTGTATTTTGCTCCTCTGTCTCGTGTTCCCCTGTATTTTGCTCCTCTCTCTCGTGTTCCCCCTGTATTTTGCTCCTCTCTCTCGTGTTCCCCCTGTATTTTGCTCCTCTCTCTCGTGCTCCCCTGTATTTTGCTCCTCTCTCTTGTGTTCCCCCTTCATTTTGCTCCTCTCTCTTGTGTTACCCTGTATTTTGCTCCTCTCTCTCGTGTTCCCCTGTATTTTGCTCCTCTCTCTCGTGTTCCCCTGTATTTTGCGCCTCTCTCTCGTGTTCCCCCTGTATTTTGCGCCTCTCTCTCGTGTTCCCCTGTATTTTGCTCCTCTCTCTCGTGTTCCCCTGTATTTTGCTCCTCTCTCTCGTGTTCCCCCTTCATTTTGCTCCTCTCTCTCGTGTTCCCCTGTATTTTGCTCCTCTCTCTCGTGTTCCTCCTGTATTTTGCTCCTCTCTCTCGTGTTCCCCCTGTATTTTGCTCCTCTCTCTCGTGTTCCCCCTGTATTTTGCTCCTCTCTCTCGTGTTCCCCCTTCATTTTGCTCCTCTCTCTCGTGTTTCCCCTGTATTTTGCTCCTCTCTCTCGTGTTCCCCCTGTATTTTGCTCCTCTCTCTCGTGTTCCCCCTGTATTTTGCTCCTCTCTCTCGTGTTCCCCTGTATTTTGCTCCTCTCTCTTGTGTTCCCCTGTATTTTGCTCCTCTCTCTCGTGTTCCCCTGTATTTTGCGCCTCTCTCTCGTGTTCCCCCTGTATTTTGCTCCTCTCTCTCGTGTTCCCCTGTATTTTGCGCCTCTCTCTCTCTCTCTCCCTCTAAGGGCTCAGTGGTTGCTGAGGAGGCAGGGACAACACTTGATTAATCTGGACAGCGGGACGACACCGAACAGAAAGATGCCAGCTGTCGAGGACCGGGATAAAACCGAGGAAAATGACTGGATTTTCATGATGAATGTCTGTGTATTTTCTGTCTGCTTAATGTCTGTGAAATCAGTGCTTAAAATGCCAGGTTCATTTCAGAAGTAAATCCTTCACTGTAGAACTCAATTCTATGGTCTGCTGGGTTTAAGACATTGGTCTCAACATACTGTTACATGGAGCCTTGTACCTAAAAATGGAGTTGGAAATTCACTGCTGCGGCAGGCCTGAGAACTCCAACAAAAAGATCCATGTCCAATAATGAGAGTCAGAGGCACTCAGGTTTTCGCAGGCACTGAAAAAGGTGCCTTCTGAATCCTGGGTATTTTGTGCTCAGCTTTTTCTATCCTGTTATGGGGAAATAACTTGGCAAAGGGCTTAAGGTTTACATCTTCTGTATTTTATAAAGACAGATGCCAGCCAGCAAGTGAATGAACAGCTGTCATGAGATGCAACATGAATACTAACTTGCACCTCATTCATTTTGCAACCATTAAACCTATGCTTATTGAAATCTGCATTATCATCCTCAGAAATAGTACAACTCCTTAAATATCTGAAGATCCAAAATTATATGTTTATACATGTTTTCTGCATATTGAAACCTGGAAATTTACATTTCCTTATGTACAAAAGAACATGTCTCTTTAGTCATTATTGCAAAAAAACCCAACAATAATGATTTGGAAAGTCAGAGTGTGGGAAGCTGAAATTTCCATGCCATTTCCATTTCCCACACTCCTGAATTCTTTTGCTGCATCATGGAATGACACTCCTGAAGCTAACTTGTTTAGCAGTTCTAAGCATACCTCCTTAGTTGGGGAGCTTCTCCTGTTCCTTGTGTCATTGGGAATGAGCACTACATTGTGGTCTCTCAGATTCCTCAACGTGATCTCCAGGTAAAACTGAGGGAGCTGAGAAGGAGCCTTTCCAGTGTTCCTCTCCAGCAAAAGCCATGTGTTTTTGAGGCTTTCAGATCCAAGCCAAAAGTGTGATTCACTGATTGGTCAGAGAATCTGAAAGTGGGGTGCACATGACATGGCTGAGCTTAAAAGCCTCTGTAAAACCTGTTCCTTCACCATTTGTGTTGCTGACCCTGTGGGGATGTCGAGTTAAAATTTTACCTATGTTTTCTCCATCCCCATTGATGTCAGTGAATAATCTGACTGTCAATCTGGCATCAACTTCTTGGTAAACTGTAACTTTCCATAAAGGGCGACACAGTGGCTCAGTTGTTAGCACTGCTGCCTCACAGCACCAGGTTCAATTCCAGCCTTGGGCAACTGTCTGTTGGAGTTTGCACATTCTCCCCGTGTCTGCATGGGCTTCTCCAGCAGTTCCGGTTTCCTCCCACAGTCCAAAGATGTACAGGTTAGGTGAATTGGCCATGTTAAATTGCCTGTCTTGTCAGGTGCATTAGTCAGAGGGAGATGGATCTGGATGGATTACTCTTCAGAGGGTCGGTGTGAACTTGTTGGGCCGAAGGGCCTGTTTCCACACTCTAAGTAATCTAATAACTTGCAATTGACACCAATTTATTCAATGACTTTATATGATATATAGAAGGTGATAACTTATGATGGTAGAGTCACTGAAGGAAGTGTTTTAAGGATATGCTGACGATAGAATTTATTCTATTTCTTGATGCAATTGGGATCATACTAAAGTGAGGCCTGGAAGGTAAAATTGACTGGATGACATGTTGCGGTTGGAATGGTAATTTCTGGAATGAAGATATTTTATAAACATTGAGAAAGGCAAACATTGATTTTTAAACATTTTGTTTTAAGTTCAGAATCTTCTCAAAGGAGTAATTGAGTTGCAATGTAATGCAGCTAATATGACAATTTACATAGACTAACACCACTGGACAGCACGCTGGCAAAATGCTTAGCACTGCTGCCTCACAGCGCCAGAGACCTGTGTTCAATTCCCATCTCAGGTGACTCTCGTGTGGAGTTTGCACATTCTCCCTGTGTCTGCATGGGTTTCCTCCAGGTGCTCTGGTTTCCTCCCACAATCCAAAAATGTGCAGGTTAGGTGAATTGGCCATGCTTAATTGCCTGTAGTGTGAGGGGAATGGGTCTGGGTCGGTTGCGCTTTGATGGGTCAGTATGGACTTGTTAGGCCAAAGGGCCTGTTTTCACACTGTAAGTATTCTAAATACTTAAAATTAAATTCAAATATAATTTTAAAGATATGAATAATAATTAATACAAATGGTTAATAGAAATATGAGTAAATAATGTTTTTTTCCAGCTGTATTCAAATAGATATATTCAAAATACTCATTTCCTGTCCAACATAAAGGGAAATTAGTTTCCAATGTGCAATTCCTTTCAGCTGTTTGTTTTATTTTCATAGAACATCATGACATCAGAGATATTAAGCTATAACTAATGCTAAAAACAATGTGAAACCTTAAATAATAAATACATGCTTTGGCTTGCACACATCTTTACTTCTATGTGGTTCTGAATCCAAGGATGCAGTCAACACTCCAAAACCTTTAGAATCATAGAATCACTACAGTTTGGAAGCAGGCCCATTGGCTCAATGAGTCCAGACAGCCACTCAGAATATTATTCCACACCGACCCAACCCCCTACCCTATCCCTGTAATTCTGCATCTCCATAGCTTGCAAATCTTTGGACTGACTTGGCCCCATGTGACTTCCTGCCACACAAGTTTTTTCTACAAGTTGTTCTCCTTAACGTCCATGTTTTCCCCAATGTCCAGACATCACCACACCTCTAGATACTGACTCTCTCCCTCTCTGATTTGACCACTACTCTCGATGCTGACTCTCTTCCCCCCTTGACTTCACCACTACTCCTTTCCTTGAATGCTATGAACATACAGTGGATGCAGTTTCAATGTTCATTTGCTGAACACTAGCACCTTGCACCAATGATCTCATTCGACGTAACAGCACTGTTCATCTCCATCAACATTGACCTGGCAAAGGAAACACTTACCACACTTTTAGAAGAGACCATCATGCACACCCCAACCACCATCACTCACATTACCAACGAAAACATCATGAAGCTAGTGGACCTGTGCCTCACCACCCACTTCACCTTCAACAACATAACCTACAAACAAACCAATGGCACACCCGTGGGATCTCCACTATCAGGATTCATAGCAGAAGCGATAATGCAAAGACTAGAACAAACAGCCCTACCAACCATCAAACCAAAAATCTGGGTCCGCTACGTAGATGACACCTTTGTCATCACAAAACGAAACAAGATAGAAGATACATTTAACATCATCAACAACACCCTCACAGGCATAAAGTTCACCAAGGATGAAGAAACTGGCAACAAACTCACATTCCTGGACGTCACAGTTGAAAGAACGGACAACGGAGAACTACAAACCTGCGTATACAGAAAACCGACAAACACTGACCAAATACTTAACTACACCAGCAACCATCCCAACACACACAAACGAAGCTGTGTCAGAACACTATTCCAACGAGCCACTACACACGGAAAACAGAGGAGAACCACCTATACAATGTATTCAAGAAGAACGGATACTCAAAAAATACAGTCCGCAGATTCCTCAAGAAAAAACACGACAAGCAGACCAAACACAGCCAGAAACCCTAACCACCTTATTATACATCAAAGTAGTTTCAGAAATGACAGCCAGACTACCAAGACCCCTCGGAATCCTCGTAGCACACAAACCCACCAACACTCTCAAACAAAAACTAACAAACTTAAAAGACCCAGTACAACCCATGGACAAAACCAACGTCATCTACAAAATTCCATGCAAGGACTGCCACAAATAGTACATAGGACAAACAGGAAGAAAGTTAGCCACCAGGATACACGAACACCAGCTATCCACAAAAAGACATGACCCTCTCTCCCTCGTAGCCCTACACACAGAGGAAAAAAAACCCACCATTTTGACTGGGACAACACATCTATCCTAGGACAGGCTAAGCAAAGACATGCCAGAGAATTCCTAGAGGCCTGGCACAATGCCATAAACAAGCAGATAGATCTAGATACCATCTATTAACCCCTCAGAAAATGAACAGGAAATGACGTCACCACAAACCCCAGGAACCCCATCCAGGACAAACATATAAATAGAAAGCAGGAGACAACAGCTTCGCTTCACTTGGAGGTCGCCACTGATGATGTTACCTAGCCAGGTAATGAAACGTCTGGACATCAAACTTACAGCTCAGCGAGCAAACCTATACTCTAAACCTTGTGACTGTAAAATATACATGTAGCACTCCAATATAATACCTCCTTAAACTCTCCCTTCCCTGAAATTTCTACCACCAAGAAATGATAAAGTGAGAACATTTTCAAATTGACATTCACCTCAACTATCCCAATTTGTGCATACATCACTATCCTTCCAGTGTCACTGGGTCAATATCCTGGACTCTCCTACTTTGTGGGGAGTATTATTGCCATAAGGACTGCAATGTTTGAAGAAGATGAAAGTACCACTATCTCAGCGGAACTAGGCATAGACAATAAATGCAGGGCTTGCCACTGTTGGCATATCTTGAGAAAGAATTATAAGTCAGAGAATCTGTGGATAAAATAATGCACATCTGTAACCTATAGCTTTGTTAGCATTAATATTGTGCTAATCACCCTCATACTATAGTTGTCTCTGCCAGGTGAAAAATATCGCTTTCCTGATTTATTGAACAAGCTTCAGCTGTGGAGAAATTGCACACAGAATGTAGGTCAGGTAGCGTTCAGGCACCAATTGACTAGCTTTGATTCCATACTCAGACTTACACCTTAAGGTCAAAGTGAATATAACCATAATGTGATTAAAACATAATATTGAATTTAATGGAAACAGTTGTTCTGTGGAATTACAGTGAAATTTAAAATATACAAGGTTAAAATCTTGTGAAGACAAACTAGGTCTTGAAAGGTTAATTTCTGTTAATCAGTCATATATAAATGATTCTATCAACAAAACACAGCATTCAGTAAATTGAAACAAAAAATGGATTGGATAATGTGTGCATATCCCATTGACATCATTGCCATAGAGTTGACAACACCTAAATTATATGTTTAAGGCATTTAATGAACATTGATTTACTTGTTGCATATATTAGGGTTGGGACAAAAAACGTTGCTGACATGTGGGTGTGGTATCCAGATTGACTCAGAATACTTAGTGGCAAAATTCAGGTTTGCACGTTCTGACAACGAGTCACCAGACAATTATGTTTCCTCCCCATAGAAGTTACCAGACCTGCTGAATTTCACCAGCAATTTCTGTTTTTGTCCTAGCTTTGTATTACTGGCAGTTTCGAGGCCTGTTTCACAGATAGTGGCATCCCCACCATTTCTCCCTACTATCAGTGGAATACCGTTTTGATGAGGTCTGTTAAGTCTCTGCAGACTTGGAATCTTGCAGAATAGGCAGATCAGGAAGTCAGTCAGCTTCTAACACCGATTGGACAACCATTTTTGCAGCTTAATTCCTTGCCACTTTGTACTGGTTCCTGCTGAGCTTTTGGAGGTACTTAGTATTTGGAGGCATTGAGAACAGTGTCATTTGTGGTTACTCCAAGGGCTCTGTGTACCATCTTGAACTGCAGCATTAGAGGGAGTTGGAGAAAAGGCAGCAAGGAAACCAAGCTGCTGACAACACGAGGAGGGAGAAAGGAGATGGTCATATCCACCTACTTCTTTCCAGGAGCACGACTCTTACTTTTCCTAAGCCAATTGTATTGTGGTTGGTGTCTACAATTCAGCAACAACATAGTGACAAAACAGTGCCACCTCTTGGAGCCAGACCTGGAGTCTTAGAGCATGGGGAGGACAGTTGCTGTGAAGGTGACAATAGTTCTGAATATTTTGAGACACACTTGTTCTGGATTGAAATAGGGACAAAGTCAACATCTTGCAGCTCACTGTCCATTGCTGCATCTGGGGGTTGACAGAGATCCTGCTTACCAGGAGGAGCAACTTTGTTATCTAATTTCTCATTGAGAGACAAGACAGCAGGTTTCCCCATGGTGCAGGACTCGTACGGCTTTTCACATTTCAAAGCTGAAATGTACTGAAACTGCAAAGGTTACCACCCTCTCAGTGAGCGGTTGGTCTGTAATCATGCTCAACACATCATGCTGGCTGCTCCTTGGATGCTGCCTGAACTGCTGTACTCTTCCAGCACCACTCATCCAGAATCTGGTTTCCAGCATCTGCAGTCATTGTTTCTACATCATGCTGGTAAATGCCCACTATCCTGGCACAGTCATGATGTGTTCATCCCACACCAGTTCATTCAAGAGAAAAGGTCATGTTGCTTCCAGCTGTCTGGAGTGCAAGGTTGCACAGGAATTCTGCTGCAGAGTATTCAGATGGAGACTTCAATGAGGTTTCTTCATGCTACCTAACAGTGACAGCAGGCAGATTGCAGGCTAATCAATGCAGCAAGCAATCTTTCAGCTACCACATTGAACTGGAGGATATCTGCCCAATGACATGGGTTATTCACTGTGTACCTGGTTGATGATTTCACTACACACACTCAATCAGCAGCTGCAGCCAGGGCTGGTTGGCTAACAGGCAACTGAAGAGTCACTAATGGACTGGCACTGATGGAAACATGAATGTCACCCAAGAGAGGATGGCAGGTTTATTTTCCAATATATCCCTGGCCTTTCCAGGGGTGGTTCTTCAGCTATACAGCTGTTGGTAGAAAGACAGGTAGTTAAATAACTGTGAGACCCTGAAAGCCCCTTTTAGCAGTGGTATCAGCAGCAGAATGGGCCTGTATGGCATCTACGACAGCAAGCTGAGAGAGTATGATTTCAGACTGTACTTGCCAGGCAACATTTTGATTGGGTGGTTTCTGCCTTCTACATGATTGAGACTGCAAGTATAGACATGGGAGTTGGTTACCACTTCCGCACTGGAAAGATAAGCTCCAAACATTGTGCAAAGCTTATACTGTGTCCTCCATGGTACTTTACAGTGACATAAGGCTGCTTACAGGCCAACCAATGCACCAGACATTTCTATATGCATCCCCATCAGCTTTTCTCTTTGCACCACCCCATTTAAGTCCATGTTTGAATTCTCTGCAAGAGGAACCCTCGGTGACCATAAGCTCCAGGGAACTGGCACCTACACATCCTTTCACCCTGGTCTGGCTGGGATCTACTCATGGCAGGTGGCTCACAACATGCAGATCAGAATCTCTGCTGTTACTTACCTTCATAACCAAGTTCTAGGGCATTATCATGCACTGAATTTCAATTCACAAAACTTTGAATCTGTGCATCCAAATGGTGATTGCTCCAATCATTGCTGGCATTGATCCCTCCATGATGGTAGGTACATGCAACTGTTCCTGACTTCCTAACTACTGTCACTATTTAATATAGGCTGTATTGCTGTGGAAAAGACATAAGTGTATTATTGTATGTGGTACAATGTGTCTGATGATACCTTCAACCACACTATCCCCATAAACCTTTATGTCTTTGATAACCAAAAGTTTATCAACCTTACCTTTAAACATCCTCAAAGACCATGTTTCTGACAGAGCTTTGGAGTAGAGAATTCCAAAGTATCATCACCCTCTTGAGTAAAACAATTCTCATCATCTTGGACCGAAATGGCTTCATCCTTATTTTCAATTACTGCCCCCAAACTGGAGAATCAACTTACCTGCATCTATCTGCCTATCGCTTTGAAGTATTCTTTAAGTTTCAAATCAATCACTTTTTATTTTTCACAACTGTGGAAACTACAGGCCTGGTTTACCCAAAATCTCTTCATAGAACAGTCTCACCATCCCAGTCTGATGAAGCTTTGTTGCACTCTCTTTGTGGCAGTAGTATTTTTCCTAAGATAAAGTGACAAAAACTGCACAAAATACTCCTGGTGCAATCTAAATAAGCTTCAATACAATTGATGCAAGACTTCACCACTCCTATACTCAAATTCTCTTGCAATAAAGGCAATCATTCGATCAGTAATCATTATCTGCCATTTCTCTATTCTCCATTATACATTTTCTTGTCTCTGTTTTATGTGGACTCACATTTGTCTTGTCAAACATTTCCTTTCCATGCACTTCTGGAACATGTTACAGTCAATTTTCATGCTTTTTGCTGGGTTGCATTTCTTTCCTATACTTCGTTTTCTTATTAGTTTCTTGATCCTTCTTTGCTGTATTCTAGAAGCTTCTCAATCCTCAGATGCATCACTATCTCTGTTGATTTTATAGGTCTTTTGTTTTTAGTTTAAAACAATCCTTAACTTCCATCATCAGCCATTGTTGACTGATCTTTTTCTGAGTTTTAGCACCTTGAAGGGTGGTGGGGTTTATCCAATTTGGCTCCCATCTTGTGGCAGCTCAAGACAAAAGAAAGGAAACCCAGTGGGAATGCAACAAAATCAGAACCTCTGGCCAAATGACATTGTTTTATAGCTGGAGAAGTGGATTTGATACTGCATGAAGTAAATACAAAAAATGTTTCTCCTGTTTAGCACTCAGGAGATTCTCTCTACAAGACAGTAAACCACACGTGCAGCCACCACCTCTGCTAAACATAGTTAAAAATCACACAACGTCAGGTTATAGTCCAACAGGTTTAATTGGAAGCACACTAGCTTGAATTGTGCTTTCAATTAAACCTGTTGGACTATAACTTGGTGTTGTGTGATTTTTAACTTTGTACACCCCAGTCCAACACCGACATCTCCAAATTATGTCTGCTAAACATAATTGGCAACATTGTGGTACAATGGCAATACTTTCATGTTAGATGGGATCAGAAATACATTATTGGCTTTGAGGTTGTTGTCTTTCAGCTTTATTCCACCTGTCATCACTCTATCCCCTCGAGTACCATTGACTAGATTGTCAGTAATCAAACAAGGACAGACTGATCCACATTCACTATTTAGACTGAAGTATCTGTGTTTCTCAGTCTCTGAACCAGTCTCAACTTAATGTGATAAGGATTGGTTAATCAAGCTGCTTGTCAAAGTTGCCTTCCTGAATGGAAATTGCCCCCTCAGCTTTTGGAGGTCAGTGTATACACATTATCTCTCCAGTTCGAGCTATCAATCATGAATAGAGAATGCAAGTTCATTCTAACACTCTAAATGAAGCATCCAGGATCAAACATTAAATAACCTATTGTTTCAGATGCAAAATCCATAATAGCTATAATCATAGAAGACCTACAGTGTGGAAGCAAGCCATTCAACTCATCGAGAGTCAATTCCAAAGAGCATCCCCTCTCCTATTTCCGTAACCCTACATTTCCCATGGCTAATCCACTTAGCCTGAATACTTTTGGACTGTGGGAGAAACCAGAGCACCCAGAAAAAAACCCACACAGACATAATTTTGATTTGACCTTGATCTTGATTTTTTTTGTCATGTGAACCAAAGTACAAAAATACAGGAGTACAGGGAAAAGTTATAATGTCGCCACTCAAAGCCCCATATTAGGGACAAGTACCTAGGTACAGAATCTTAAAAACAAGGTAGAAAGAAAGATTAAAGTTAAAAGTTAATATTGCAGTAATTAGAGAATAGCGTGAAACATACAAAATAAGGCAGACCTTCTTAGTTTTAAGCAGATTTTTTTTTAAAAAGCTGAAAATTCCAACATTACAGTCTTTCTCAAGTACCTAGCCACAGTGGGATCGCACTTCGAGGAATCACCTCGCAACCAAAGGTCCACACTGAGGCCAAGAGTCCACCACGCTCGTTCCAAAGATCACCACATTGGGTGAGGAGGCACACTAGGCCACAAGTCTGCCACGCTGGGCTTAAAGACCACTGGGCAGGCAGAAAGACCACAATGCTGGACTGAAATTCTGCCATGCTGGGTGAGGAGGCCACCACTCCGGGCTGGGAAGTTGCCCCACCTGGACAGGAGGCTGCCTCAACTGGGTCTGCCCTGAGTCCGATGCCAGGAGTCTGCGGCTGGGAGAAGAAAGAAGAGAGAAGGAAAGAAAAACACAAAAGAGAAGAAAAAAGAAAGAAAAATGGAAAAGGAAGAGCTTTATCTGAAGCATCCTAATCCATTGCCATCTTGCACACAGGGAAAATCTGCAACCTTCACACAGTCAGTTGCCCAAGGGTGCAATCAAATCCGGGTCTCCTTACTGACCTCTCCGCCCCCACCCCACTCCGGCCTATCACCCTCACCTTGACCTCCTTCCACCTATCCCACCTCCATCGCCCCTCCCCCAAGTCCCTCCTCCCTACCTTTTATCTTAGCCTACTTGGCTACTCTCTCTCATTCCTGATGAAGGGCTTATGCTCGAAACGTCGAATTCCCTATTCCTGAGATGCTGCCTAACCTGCTGTGCTTTAACCAGCAACACATTTTCAGCTGTGATCTCCAGCATCTGCAGACCTCATTTTTTACTTTAAGTCAGCAGTAAGAACTACTGAGCCACCGTACCACCTTTCCAAATGGCAGATAATGATAAATCTATCTGGAAATCATTCTAGTCAATATTCTGAACATCTTTGGCAGTTCTGTCAACTGAATTTGACCTTTATCAATGACAACATTATTAAACCAAATGCTCTGCAGACATGAGTTGAAATCCCATGCTGCATATTTGCACAGTCGCTTCCAAAGATGTTCAGCAATCTCATTGTACTTAGTAAAAACTTGTGATTTGAATGGCAATATTATGTACAATGTTAATTCTTTCACATTAAATGGGGTCAGAAACACATGAATGACTTTGAGTTGTTTTTAGGGTTTCCTCCAGCTGTTGTCACTCCCTACCCTAGAGTATCAATGACAGATGTTGCAAATGCACATTGGTCCTCTTGAGTGCCAAATTTTGTTGGATAAGCACTGCTGAAAACCACAATCTTCAGGAAAGGGTTATGTGCTGAACTTAATCTGTAGGATATTCTGGGACTGAAACACCTTCATAAGTATCAAAAGCAATAAGATATTGTCTCTGGTCGGTTAATGGTATCTGAAGAGAACTCTGTTTTATGTCAAGTTAAGAAGTAATGAAATGATGTTGATGATGCTTGGATTGTAGAAAGTGGACCATTGACTTGAATTATAACTTGCCCTGCCTTAAGTCTATGTTTTCTTCTTTTGGGTTGTGTAATGGTTAGGTTCAGGATGCATGAGATTTTGGTTGGTTATACCATCTACCTCAAGTTATGCAATCAACCAACAGACAGATCATCATCATTGAATAATAGTGTACAATTACCTTGATCATTCTCAATATTGAGTCTGGACCTCAAGTCAAACAAGGAAATCTCTTACTGATTACATCTACCATCCTCCTTCAGCTCGTGACTCACTACTCCTTTGTTTAGAATCACTAAGGGTGGTTTATTTCATTGTCAATTGTTATGAACCATGCTAATGAAAATATTGGACAAATTAGATTTTAGAGTGAAACCCGCCATTGGTTTTAGTTTTACCATTTTGTTACTACAGTGGCCTGTCACTGAACAAATCAACATAAAGCTTTCGATGCACTTTTAACAAAAGAACATAAGATTATTACACAAAAGTAAAACAAAGATATATATTATTTGGAACAACTTTGAACTATCTTCTCAAAAACAACAAAAAGGAATAGTTCATACCTTTTATCCCTAGTAATATGCTTTATAGACACCCAACTCCAATGGAGCATTATCTTTTTCTTTAGTCTTTCATTTCATTTTAGTAAATTCACTAGCATTTCAATTTGGTGACTTTCTGCACAGTCATCCTGAAGTCATACAGCCATCCAGGATAATGCAGTTCTATATTTCTGATTGAACTCTAAGAAATAATCTCAAGGATTTGACTATTGTATAAGCTGCTAAACAGCATGTCCGAAGATATGAGTCATTCCTGATAAACTAGAACCTGTTTTGGGCCCCTAGCCTCCCGTTCTTTAAGTCATCAAATCTCAAGTCAAAAATAAGCAGGAATTACCTCACTAGACAGCTTGTTGAGTCAATTAATATTGCGTCACAATATTTCTTGGAAAGGCTATCTTTAGCTCACTGCTTTGAACCTTTTTAAAAACCTTCACGGAACTAAACCAAAAATACATTTACCTCTGCTTTAGATTCCAAATTACAAATCGTAGTAAAATACTATAAACCTTCACCACTCAATCATCGGAATGGCTCAGTAGCATCATTACTATCTGTGCTGGTTGAGACTTGAACAATGTCTGGGGTGGGGTTCAGCAGATGTTGAGAACCAATGTTGGAAGAAAATACTTGATTGACCTCGTGCAAACTAACCTAACTGTCGCTGATATAATTACCCACTACAGCATAGGTAGAAGATAGCAATGCATAAAAATAAAGTGGTGTCTTAGAACTTCTGAAGAAGAATCACATCAGACTTGAAAATTAACTCTGTTTTTTCTCCACATATGCTGCCAGATCTGCTGAGGGTCTCCAGCATTCTCTGTTTGTTTCAGATTTCCAGCATCTGTAATACTTTATCTTTACTCCTTTCAGAGTTGCATATTTCCATGCAATCCCTTCTATTTTTCTAAACTCTAGAGAATATAGGCCCAGTTTACTAAGCCTCTCATCATTAGGACCATGACCATCTTCAATCTGAGAGTCTAGTGGATGATTCATCTTGGCCACCTTCTGAAGGTGCCCACCGTTGCAGACACTGGTCACTTTAGCACTACCTCAAGGTTTCCAACCAAGTCACACATCATCCTGACTTAGAAGTAGATCACTGTTCCTTCGGCATTACTAGATCAGAATCCTCAAACTCTCAATAAAACTGTGAGTACTGTATTCACACAGACTGTAGTAGTTCAATAAGGCAGTCATCACCAATTTCTCAAGAACAGTTAGGAAAGGACAATAAATGTCAGCTTTCTCAGTAATGCCTGTGGCCCATCAGCAAATAAATAATTACATTTTTATGAGATAGTTAAGAACCCTAATCCATTACGGCTTATTTTAATATTATTGTGTAAATCTTTTAATTTAATTCACTGTTTGATTTATCTTCTCTTCTGGGAATGTCCATCTTGAAGATGCTCTACTCTTCTCAAAAGTACATAAACAAAATTTCTCCCAGTTCTGAAGAAATCATACCACACTTGAAATGTTAACTCTGTTTCTCTCTGAACAGATGCTGCCAAAATTGCCATGTTTCACCAGCATTGTGTTTACATATTTTATATTTGTTTAATATCATTGCTTTTATCTGTCTCCACGTACAATATCATTATTTTCTTTTCACATGTTTATCTCACCTTTCAGTGAGTGCCTCTGGATGTTTTAAAAAATTAATCTTCAACGTATCATGCTCCCTCTAAAGACAAAGAGCCAAAAATGGCTAGTAGGGGGTGGAAATGGCTGGAAAATTATTGAGGTTTTCTGCGTTGATTCTCCACTTCTTTGGGCTATTAATCTTGCCGTAAAGATGCAAAGAACAAATATCTTTGCTTCCCTAAGGTAGTAAAGAAAACTAAATGGCCATTCGTGTGTGCCCCATACTGTCCAGTCAAATCCAATAAGAACAATGCACAGAAACAAAAACAGAAGTTGCTGGAAAAGCTCAGCAGGTCTGGCAGCATCTGTAAAGAAAAATCAGAGTTAATGTTTCGGGTCCAGTGACCCTTCCTCAGAACAGCTCTGAGGAAGGATCACCAGATCCAAAATGTTAACTGATTTCTCTGCACAGATGCTGCCAGACCTGCTGAGCTTTTCCAGAAAGTTTTGTTTTTGTTTCTGATTTACAACATCCACAGTACTTTTGGATTTTATGAACAATGCACAGTCGTGTCCGCTCAGATCCATGATGTGAGGGATCCTCAAATGAGAGAAATAAAAGAGAATTCACACTCAAGTTCATCAAATTTGTGGCAGAGGCTGAGCAAAATCTGGATTCCAATTCATTTTTATTCTTATCAAGTCTGCCATCTTATGTGCTGTTAGGGTACTGCAGAGTCTGTTAGATTTCTATTTCATCTGTGGTTAAATTCTAAGAAATAATCATGTGACTTCATTGAGGCAAATCACACACTTTCCTTAAGTCTTATCCATAGAACTGGCAACATAAATGGAAGAGTCTGATCCATTCTACCATTGTTAAGAACTAATGATATAATTGACAAGAGGTCTTAAAGAAAACCTAAGATAGTGGAAGTAAAACTTTCTCGACTTGGATGGCTAGGAGTTGAAAGAATAAAATATGAACCTTTCAAAAATCTTCAAACTAGACAGGCTTTAATTCTTATAGCTGATACCATGGGAGGTAACTCCAAATTGTGTAACGTTGACAAATAATGCTAATAGCCTGAACTTAATTAGTTCTATTGCAAGAATTTAGGCAATTTACTTGCCATATAAGGCATGCTAGGTATTGCAGCCTGGTATTTTCTATGTATACTAGAAATATTATAACTAACAAGATTTGAGAGGAAAACCAAGATGTACTAAGAACTGGGAGAGTCAAACAACACAACAGTAAGAAAATGCTAAAACATTATATGGGGTCAGTGCAAGGGAGTGCAATAAGATCTGAATTAGGCTCACTATACATGTATGTGAACATGTGGAGTGTGGTACATAAGCTTGGAGAACTGCATGCTGAGGAAGCCATGTGGAAGTATAAGGTTGTGGAGATACAGGAGATCTGGCTGAAAAACATACAGAATACAAAGTATTATATACAGGGCACTAAATTTTCCTGGATGAAAGGGAAGGAAAGAAAGGAAGAGGGACAGCAATTTTGTTTAAGGATAATGTTACAGTGCTAGAGAGAGGATGTCCTAGAGGTGGCAAGGACAGAGTATATTTGGTCAGAGATATTAAACAAAGGAGGTACTATTATACTGTTGGGAGTGTTTTCTGTAGGCCTCCAAAATAGTGAAAAAGACTGAGGAATAAAGTTGCAAGGAAAGTAGGGAGATGTATGTATAGTTTGTTAATAATGGTGGGATTTTATTATCTTAGTATAACTGGGAGACCAGCAATAGAAAGGACAAAGAGGAGCAAACTTCTAATGTGCATTCAGGAACATTTTCTATATTGATATGTTTCAGTCCAATGAGGAAGAAGCCCTCTGCTAGATGTTGTTGTAGGGAATGAGGTGAGACAATTGGTATCAAGGCAATTGGTTCCCAAGATGTGGTCATGATTCCCAATAGAACTGCAGCTATAGATGTTGCAGTTGCATGCTGTCCCTCTGAGTTATCAGTAGTGACTGTGGAGAGGATACTCTGGTCAGGACACTCCAACCCACTCTTTGCTTAGCACCAAACAGTAAAGAGGTGAATGGTGAGCCTAAAATACACTTCTAACCTTCAGAAACACCTAGAGTGGTAGTTATTGCGCAGTACCAGGATGTTTGTGCAATGACTGGTGGAGGCAGAGGCAAGGAAATGAAAATTAGTCACTAAGTGCAAATGAAAATCATGTAGCTGAGCCAGGTAGGTAAGTGGCTACTTCAAACTTTATTATGTTTCAGTTCCTATTTGCCTTTGTACAACAAAGGGTGTCTAGAAAGTGTAAAGCATTACTGTAGTAAGCTAACAATATTTAAAAATTTAACTTGACTGCACAGAATTTTGTCACTAGGGAACATGGAGAGCTTGGAACCTACATATATACCTAAAATAACATATTTACAAAGTGGTTTAAAAATAAATGTTTTCATATTTATATAATGATAAGTTTAATAATTTGTAATGACTTTAATAATTATATACTCAATGTTATAATACTCTTTGTTGCTGGTTTGTCTTTTCTTGTGTCTATGGTGTCTACCTTATTTTCAAACATTAAAATGGTTTCACTTTCAACAATAGTTTGGGAAGTAGGGTATTAAGGGAAAGTTTAGAAGACAGTGTTCATAGTGTAGAGCTGAGGTGGTTTACAGAAAAAAGACATAGAATTGTGCAGTGTATAAATAATTGTGGAAGGTTAATTTCTGAGAGAATGAAAATAGATCTGTCCTGATAAATTGGTATTAGAGATTGGCAGATAAAACTGTAATTGACCATTGGGTTATTTGTGAAGAGAAAATACTCCAGCTACAATCAAGGAAGAGGATATTGGCAAAGTCATTGTGATAGTGGAGATAGTTGAACCACTGAATGGGCTAAAAATTGAGAAGGAGGAATTAGAAACACTGGCTGAAATTGAACTGATATTGGTAAGTTAACAGTACCAGATCAATTCCATAGTCCAGGATACTGGAGGAAGTAAAGAGGGAAATTGCAGATCCATTGTCTATCATTTTCCAATCTTTCGGAGATACAGTGTGGTGCAAAAAAAACCCTCAGCAACTATAGCATAACCTCTGTGGTGGTAAAGCTTTTTAGAAATGATAAACTAGGACAAAATTAATAGCCCCTTGGAATAGGATGAATTAAAGTAAGGAAAATCAATAAGAACAGGTCAGAGGCTGGGAATTCTGTCCTGAGTGAAATATCTTCTCGCTCCCATTTTATTTATTTCAAGATGTGCAGCTCTAACAACACCCAAAGCTCAACACTCCTGAGGAGAAAGCAGTCCATTTGATTGGCACCTCACCAATTACCTAAAATGTTCACACAGGCACATGCCTGAGAGTGTGCCATCTATAAGATGCACCGTATCAACACATCAAGTTGTCACCTATACAAACAGGGAGAACGTCCAGCTGTGAGTTCCTCTCCAAGGTTCACACCATTCTGACAAAAATATATTATGTCCTTCATTGTCACTAGGTCAGAATCCTCAAACTTCCTACCTATTCCTTCATCATATACATTTCAGCAGATCAGGGCAGCAGTTACCAACAGCTTCTTGACAGAAGTTCAGGATAGGCAACTAAGGCCAGCCATGACAGCATTGTCCGTATTGTATGTAGGAATAAAACAAACAAACAATAATAAAACATGCCCAGCTCTGCAAACGTACTGACCCTATAACTAAGTAAAATTACACCTTACATATTGTTCCATCTCATTGTTTGCTGCCCTCAAAAGGTAGTAGACAGAGGTCAGGGTTACCTTCAATGATATAGGAAAATTTAAAAAAAAGGTCAGCAGGTCTAGCAGCATCTGTGGACAGACAAAAGGTCAACAGTTATCTTCTGGTATGACTCTTCTGTACTACAGATGTCATTACCAGACCTGAAACATTAAACTCTGCTGCTTGCTCCAGAGATGCTGCCATACCTGCTGAGTTTCTCCAGTTTTGTGTTTGTTTCTGATTTCCAGCATCTGCAGGCTTTTGCTTTTATTTTAAATTTGAAAAGGTATTTGTAACTGAGAATCTACAACAAATCTGATTGCGTTCAAAAAGCGTCTAAAGGTACAATTTCTAACCCTTCTTTTTGTCAGAATGATTCTCTGGAGCATGGTTGTCTTAGATTAATGTTTCTATAGTACTGGTAACAGCAGTGTGAGATTATCTGGATCTTTCCAGGTGCGGACGCATTAACTGACAATAATTTTTAACATTTTACTTGTCGAATTTCCTGAATTCGAAAATAAAATAAGGAGCGTGACTGATTTAAAAAGATTGCTGTAATAGGCATTCAGAATCACATCAGGCTTAAAAACAAGATCAAGCATTAAATCGGTGTTTAAAATTAAAACATTGAGAGGTCATATGCCCTAGTAAATAGATCTTCTATCTTTAGTCCTCATATCTTTCTGATAATTTTGAAACTGTCACCGTTAAAAGAATTTTGGCAGCTGTAGGTTCAGCTATTGATTTCGTTTTCTACCCTTTAAGGAAACAATTGGCAGTGGCAGACAGGAAAGCAAACTGGATTGGAAATGTGGTGCCGGTTTTAAGTTGTGGAAGGTGAGGAGGAACTGGACAAGTGGTGGTCACTGGCTGTCCTTGTCAGGGTCATTTACTTTGCTGCCCTTGTCACTTTCAGTTTTCATCTTCAGATTGTCAACTCCCACCTTGGATAGTACGTCAGCCAATTTCAGCGCTGGAGAGTCATGGGAGGCCCTCCAATGTTGGGAGTCTGCCTGCATTCCCTCACTAGACAATTAGCACAGACCCTGGCCTTTAACTGGCTACAGTGCTGAGAATTCCAGTGGCTATGCATTAGGTAAGGAGTTGGACTTGCACACTTTTCTAGTTCTCAACTAGATTGAAAATCCAGCCTAACATTCTTCAATACATACTGTTCCATCGGGTAACATAATTCATCATTCACTCTGACCTCTCTCTCTTGGTGAAGACTTCAAACAAACTTTCAATTTTACAAAAATAATTATGTACACTATCTATAAATGATTGGGACATAACCAATTAAATATATTTTAAACTTCAAAAGTTCCGAATAACAAACTTCAAAGAATCTTGTATTTGAATTGAATAGATTGGTTCCTCCAGGACATAGCTGACTCAACAATTACATGGTAACCAAACTCCTATGTAAAACTGACAGGAATGAACTACTTTAATGATAAACACAAAAGTAATTCATTTTTCCTTTATAAAAACTGGCAGCTTGCTCCCAGGTATTTACCAAAGTCACTCCAAATTGCTGCCTTTAAAATTAATGGCAGTACGTCAGGATGAGTCATTTTCTGCTCAGCAATAATCTACAAAGACTCAGCCGGGATTAGAAATTCCATGCTGATACCTTGTTTCACTTCAGTTATGTAAAAATTGGTACAAACATCTCTATTTAATTTTGAAATGAAAATGCAAAGCCAGCAGTGAGGTTTACACCTAAAACAATTTAATTCTGAGAATACCTTTACAACACATGAACAGAATATATCATATCCTGCAGACATGATTTTGTAGGAACATGTATAGAAAACAGCAAACGAGTATACATAATTTAGAGGAACTTTTCCACAATGCACAAAAATGCAATGGCTGTGGTAAGACAAAATTGAGTTCTCTCTCTTACAATCAGCAGCCTTTATGCAATTGACATCTATCCTCTGAATTAAATTACAACACAGAGCACTCCTAGGTTTTTATACATTGATTTTACTTGGATGTGTGGAATATAACATTTTCATTGGAGATTACTTCCTGGTACTATTACATCACATGTCAGTGCTCTTACATCATTACTGGAAAACAATGGCATTAACTCCACACACAGCCAAATTAAACCATTAATTGGTCATTCTTTTGGATGGCATCTGAAAAACAAAATATTAAAAATTTACCTTGTTTGTAACATTAAGACATTTCAGGGATGAAACCCTGGGATACCAGTTAATATGCAATGGATCTTGTATTAAAACTTATGTCGGTATAAAGGTGCCATTGCCATAAGGAGTCAGTACCAAAGACGATCATTTCTTTAAAAAAAATTTTTTTTAAAATAACCAAAGCTACAAATTTAAAATGAGCTATTTTCAACATAAGTAAGAAAAAGTGAAGGTGAAATAAGTCAGGAAGGTGAGGTTGAGAGAAAATAGAAGACATGACAAGGAAGAACAGTATTAAAAACATTTATTGTGCAGTAAAGAAGATCCTTCCAAAATCTGAGTAATACTATTCCAGCAGAGTTTGAATTTGTTTCAATGATGTTTGCAAACTGAGAATCTTTATTCAAAAGTGTTCAGTGAGGAAACTGGAAATTTCCTAGTCATCAAGTGTTATACTTAAAGACTGAAGGCAATCTTACTGTGGGTTTCATACTACCATATATGCCCCATTCAGAAAAGTTTCAAAAATTTCTTTTTTTGCTTTTGTTGGTAAAGGACATATAAATAATTGTGCACATTAGAACATCAAGCTCAGATTTATTGTTAAGTTAAAGTATGTTCCCATTCCTTGCCAAGTCAAATTCCTTGTACTTACACTTCATGTAAAATAGCTAGGTGTCTAAGCCAAAGATTTTTCTACCAGTAATCTATTTAACAAATTAGCAATGGGTATTAATAGCTTACATTTGATAGGGAGTGAAATATGCTTAATTTCATGGAGAATTAATCCATAAAGAAGTCTATAAGTTGGTTTTGTACTTGATTAAACTTTTCCTGGGTAATCTATCCAAATCCATGTTACAGCTATATAAAAAGGCACAAATTCCTGCCATGAACAGCCATTTTTCTTTCCTCTCAGATGCAAGAGCAAGACTAACAAAGCTCACTCGTTTAGTCAAACATGAGCAAACCTTCCCTCTGCACAGCACCAACTTTCCTACATAACCTGTATGGATGGGATTCAACAGAAGCTGATCATTCCACAGATATTGGCAGCACTCCAGTTGGTTCTAGGTTCACAGAGAAAAAAAAACCAGTTAATTTTAACATATTTGACCACAATCAGATCATGGTGAACCTAATCTTGTTCCAGTATAATGCTGTAGCTTTTCCTGTTACATTTCCAGTACTTCTACAGTACTTTCCCTGCACGACTGATTTCATGCTAAGTTTCAAAGGAACTTTCCAGTATTTGGCCAAATAGGCAATATCAAAATATGAACCCAACAATAAGCACTAGCAATCGATCCTAACAATTGATGAAGTGGGTGGGGGAAGGGAAGGTACGTAGCAGTATTATAGTTATCCATTTTCCACAAAATAGGCCTTCCACAAAATATGAGTCACTTGCTTAGAATCAGCAGTGATTGCTCGAGTTCATCATCCTCTCATTTACCCCAAAGGTGTATATCAGGCATTAGTCTGAAGTCTGTAAGATTTAAACAACAGATTGGAAACACCATTTGTATGGATGATTTTGGATTGTTCCAAGATTTTATTTTTGAGGATGGAAGAAATGGAATATTAGGTCATAGTGCATTATATCAGATATAGCCATTATTGTTAAAATTAGCATCATAATATCATCCCACAGTTTTGCTATATTCGGATGTCAACTGGACTGAAGAACTTTATTTAAGAATGCCAAGATTTTATTCAAGATTTTACTGCGTTCACAAAAGAGTTATAAATTAAATAGGATGTCAATGCAGTAGACAGCTGCATTTTTTAAAAAAATTGAGGCTCTTTCGAAGAGTGAATATGAAAACAAAGTTGAATGATTACAAATGTAAGAATTTGAATTCTTACTTTTTTTTCTGTTAATGTCACAACCACTCTCTAGAGCTTCCATTCGAATGCACTTCTACTTCTAAAGGCAATTCCTCACACTTGCATATGGGAAGAATTTTAAGTACAAATATTTTGCACTAAATGTAAAAATATTACACTAGAAGTAGGTCCAGTCCATGACATTGACTCAGAATGAGTTAATCATTGAGTTTATGATTATGGTGATTTTTTTTGTCGACTGGAGGGTTCAAAATGAAACTGGAGTTTTTGAAGCACAAGGGCACTTATTGGTATGTTTTGATTTTTGTTGAAAAAGAAGAAGGAACTCACTACTTTTTAAGGTAATGATCAGAACTAAAAAGAATATCAGGTCACACACACAGAGTGGATTGACACTGTTTTGAAGTGTTTTTTTTAAAAATGACAAATCTATTCTCAGATGTAATTTTCATAAGTTTTACTGAGTTACCACAAATATTGAGTAATTATTTTGAATTACATTAAATGTTTTTAAATTTTACCTCATTAAATACACATTGTGTGTTCAATGATACGCAAACACAGTGACTGAAGACTCAAAGAGGGTCTTTTCAACCTGAAAGTAATTTGCACTGAAATTATCCAATGCACTCAGAATGGAAACTTTACCCCGTTATATTTAAATTATTAATCTTCTTCAGAATCACTGTTGTTCTTTAAGGGTGCACTTGTCCTGATAGATGACATCAACTTATCTTCAATCTTTCTTCGTGGATTTTCCTCTAGCTCAGTTTTGATTGCACCAGAATCTGACAGTTTCCATTCCAGTTCTTCATTGAAAATAAAGCAAGGAGAAAATAAGACAATATGAGGAATATTACAATATTATTTAATTCAAAAAGATTTTTAAAAAATAGTATCCTCCTCCCTCCATTCCTGCAAATGGAACTTATCGCCATTCAGTTATTAACTGGTGGGCATAAATACTAAATCACAATATGTGAGTGTATATTCAAATAATTTGGATCTGCTCCATATTGTATACACTATGATTAAAAGCCTCAATGGATCTGATGACCCATATTTTTCAAAGGTTACCACACAAAATCTGTGAAGCAGAAGATGTTATGTGATCTGATGCTTATTTTAATCAAACAGCTAATTGACTATTTGTGAATGAAGAACATATTAGTAGCAGTTAATTATCTAAATTGCTGAAATCATTTTGACATTAATTTGAGTCATCACCTAAAAGGTACTAATAACATTATGTTTATGGATGGTTCTTAAAGAAAATAGCTGATTTTAACCAACAATAGTGTTATAAAATCTTTGGGAAAAGGGAGACATTTATTTTTGAGAAAAAAATCCAATACTGAGAGACTGCAGTACAATTTAAGTTAAATTCTTAACTGTGTCTGTAATACTGCCTCCCAATCTAAATCCTTGCTTGACTATGTTTAGTAGCCTGCCCACGGATCATTCCCTCCCAGTGCAGCAAATTCGGTCTTTCCCAGCATCAACTCATTTGATGCACAACAAAATCAGTTTGTTTTTATCTTTACACTGTTTTTTCCCCCCAATTTAGTTCACCCTGCACTTTTGTGAAAAGAATTGTATAGATTGTCATAAATGATTCACATTATACATATAAGTCATAATACACATTTAAAATGTGCACAATTAGTAAACATATATTGGCAGTAGTTAAAGGGATCAGTTGCAATTTTAAAAAAGCAAATTACCCAACAAGCATCGTAGACACCTGTTTAAATAAGCAGTAATTGAAGTTTGAATTGCAAATGTGAGTGAGAGAGAGAGAGACACACGGTGGGGGGTGGGGGAAGAGGTGGAAAGAGGGAGAGAGGGAGAGCAAGAGAGAGAGAGAGAGAGAGAGAGAGAGAGACACACACACACACGAGAAACATCCACTTATCTTTCAAGCCTTGACTTTTAACTGATAAGTCAGAGGCTTTTTAATGAGTGAACTGGCCACCTTGTCTCTCTTACCAACCAGTGAAAGTTTCCTGAGAGAAAGGCGACTGAAGCAACATGCTGGCCAGTGAAAAAGATCAGTACATAAAAATCAGTTTGACAACAGAATCTGGGAATGAAGAGGTTAGAAACTCCTTCCAAAGTGAATCATCTCACACTTTTCTGCATTAAACTCCATTTGCCATCTCTCAGCCCATCTTTCCAGCTTATCTATTTCCCTCTGTAGCCTGCAACATCTTTCAGCATTACCCATAACTCCTCTGATCTTTGTCATCTGCAAATTTACTAACCCATCCTTCTACGCCCTCATACAGGTCATTATAAAAATGACAAACAGCAGTGGCCCCAAAACAGATCCTTTCTGTACACCACTAGCAACTGAACTCCAGGATGAACATTTCCCATAAACCACCAACCTGTCTTCTTTTAGCTAGCTCACTTCTGATCCAAACCACTAAATCACCCTTAATCCTATGCCTCCACATTTTGTGCAATAGCCTACTGTGGGGAATCTTACCAAACACCTTACTAAAATCCATATACAGCATATCAACCACTTTACCCTCAAACAGGGAAGGAGAGGTTCGCCCTGTTGGAACTTTACTATAGGCCTCCGAATACCTCCAGAGATATGGAGGAAAGGATAGCAAAGATAATTCTGGATAAGAGCAAGAGTAACAGGATTGTTGTTATGGGGGCTTTAACTTTCCAAATATTGAGTGGAAATACTATAGTTCAAGTACTTTAAATGGGTCAGTTTTTGTCCAATGTGTGCAGGATGGTTTCCTGACACAATTTGGACAAGCCAACAAGGGGTGAGGTCACATTAGATTTGGTACTGGGTAATAAGACCCTAACACCATAAGACATAGGAGTGGAAGTAAGGCCATTCGGCCCATCAAGTCCACTCCACCATTCAATCATGGCTGATGGACATTTCAACTCCACTTACCCGCATTCTCCCCGTATCCCTTAATTCCTCGTGACATCAAGAATCTATCAATCTCTGCCTTGAAGACATTTAGCGTCCCGGCCTCCACTGCACTCTGCGGCAATGAATTCAACAGGCCCACCACTCACTGGCAGAAGAAATGTCTCCGCATTTCTGTTCTGAATTGACCCCCTCTAATTTTAAGGCTGTGTCCACGCCTAACGGAAAAAATTTCCTAGCGTACACCCTTTCCAAGCCATGTATTATCTTGTAAGTTTCTATTAAGTCTCCCCTTAATCTTCTAAACTCCAATGGATACAATCCCAGGATCCTCAGCCGTTCCTCATATGTTAGACCAACCATTCCAGGGATCATTCGTGTGAATCTCCGCTGGATACGCTCCAGTGCATGTCCTTCCTGAGGTGTGGGGACCAAAACTGGACACAGTACTCCAAATGGGGCCTAGCCAGAGCTTTATAAAGTCTCAGTAGCACAACGGTGCTTTTATATTCCAACCCTCTTGAGATAAGTGACAACATTGCATTCGCTTTCTTAATCACGGACTCAACCTGCATGTTTACCTTTAGAGAATCCTCGACTAGCACTCCCAGATTCCTTTGTACTTTGGCTTTACGAATTTTATCACCATTTAGAAAGTAGTCTATGCTTTTATTCTTTTTGCCAAAGTGCAACACCCCACATTTGCTCACGTTGAATTCCATCAGCCATTTGCTGGACCACTCTCCCAAACTGTCTAGATCAGAAACCTAATGAACCTAGCCAGTTGTTTGATTTGGAGGTAGGTGAGCACTTTGGTGATAGTGACCACAACTCAGTTATGTTTATTTTAGCGATGGAAAGGGAAAGGCATATAATGCAGGCAAGAGCTATTGCTGGGGAAAAGGCAATTAGGGAAGATTTAGGAAGCATAGGATGGGGAAGGAAACTACAGGGAATGGGCACAATTGAAATGTGGAGCTTATTCAAGGAACAGCTACCGTGTGTCCTTGCTGTCAGGCAGGGCGGAAGTGGTTCAATGAGGGAGCCATGGTTTACTAAAGGTGTTGAATCTCTTGTTAAGAGAAAGAAGGCTTATGTTAGGGTGAGACATGAAGGCTCAGTTAGGGCATTTGAACTAAAAGTTAGCCAGGATGGATCTGAAGAGAGAGCGAAGAAGAGGCAGAAGGGGGCATGAGAAGTCATTGGCAGGTAGGATCAAGGAAAACCCTAAACTTTTCTACGGGTATATTTAGAATAAAAGAATGGCCCTCATCTTTCTCTAGTCAATCAAGAATAGTAGTGGGAAGTTGTGCGAAGAGTCCGAGGAGATAGGGGAAGCGCTAAATGAATAGTTTTCATCAGTATTCACACTGGAAAAAGTCAATGTTGTCGAGAAGAATACGGAGATACAGGCTACCAAACTAGATGGGATTGAGGTTGACAAGGAGGAGGTGTTAGCAATTCTGGAAAGAGTGAAAATAATTAAATCCGCTGGGCCAGATGGGATTTATCTTAGGATTCTCTGGGAAGCCAGGGAGGAGATTGTAGAGCCTTTGGCTTTGATCTTTATGTTGGCACTGTCTACAGGAATGGTAGCAGAAGACTGGAGAATAGCAAATATTGTCTCCTTGTTCAAGAAGGGGATTAGAGACAACCCTGGTAATTATATACCAGTGAGCCTTACTTCAGTTGTGGGTTAAGTGTTGGAAAAGATTACAGAAGATAGAATTTATAATCATCTAAAGCGAAATAAGTTGATTAGGAATAGTCAATACGGTTTTGTGAAGGGTAGGTCGTGCCTCACAAACGTCACTGAGTTCTTTGAGATGGTGACCAAAAAGGTAGATGAGGGTAAAGTGGTTGATGTGGCGTACATGGATTTCAGCAAGGCGTTTGACAAGATTCCCCATGATAGGCTATTGCACAAAATATGGAGGCATGGGATTGAGGGCGATTTGGTGGTTTGGATCAGAAGTGGGCTAGCTAAGAGAAGACAGAGGGTGGTGGTTGATGGGAAATGTTCATCCTGGAATTCAGTTGCTAGTGGTGTACAGCAATGATCTGTTTTGGGGCACTGCTGTTTGTCATTTTTATAATGACCTGTATGAAGGCGTAGAAGGATGGGTTAATAAATTTGCGGATGACACTAAGGTAGGTGGAGTTGTGGATAGTGATGAAGGATGTTACAGGTTACAGAGGGACATAGATAAGCTGCAAAGATGAGCTGAGAGGTGGCAAATGGAGTTTAATGCAGAAAAGTGTGAGGTGATTCACTTTGGAAGGAGCAACAGGAATGCAGAGTACTGGGCTATTGGTAAGATTCTTGATTTGGAGATGCCGGTGTTGGACTGGGGTGTACACAGTTAAAAATCACACAGCACCAGGTTATAGTCCAACAGGTTTAATTGGAAGCACGCTAGCTTTCGGAGCGACGCTCCTTCATCAAGGACGCTCCAAAAGCTAGTGTGCTTCCAATTAAACCGGTTGGACTATAACCTGGTGTTGTGTGATTTTTAAACGGTAAGATTCTTGGTAGTGTAGATGAGCAGAGAGATCTTGGTGTCCATGTGCATAAATCACTGAAATTTGCCACCAAGTTTGATAGGGTTGTTAAGGCAGCATAAGGTGTGTTAGCTTTTATTGGTCAAGGGATTGAGTTTTGGAGCCAAGAGGTCAAGCTGCAGCTGTACAAAACTCTGGTGTAGTTGCACTTGCAGTTTTATGTACTGTTCTGGTTACTATTATGAGGAGGATGTGGAAGCTTTGGAAAGCATTCAAAGGAGATTTACCTGGATGTTGCCTGGTATAGAGGGAAGGTCTTATGATGAAAGGCTGAGGGGCTTGAGGCTGTTTTCATTAGAGAGAAGAAGGTTGAGAGGGGACTTAAATTGAAACATAAGATAATCAGAGGATTAGATAGGGTGGACAGTGAGAGTCTTTCCTCGGATGGTGATTACTAGCAAAAGGGGACATTGCTTTAAATTGAGGGGTGATAGATATAGGATAGATGTCAGAGATAGTTTCTTTACTCAGAGAGTGGTAGAAGCGTGGAATGCACTGCCTGCAACAGTAGTAAACTCACCAACTTTAAGGGCATTTAAATGGTCATTGGATAAACATATGGATGAAAATGGAATAGTGTAGGATAGATGGGCTTCAGATTGGTTCCACAGGTCAGCGCAATATCAAGGGCTGAAGGGTCTGTCCTGCACTGTAATCTTCTATGTTCTAAAAGTACTGAACTAGGCTTGATTTCCAGCACACTACCCCAGTGAGGCATAACACAAGCATCACAAAGGGAACAAATCAAAAAGACATTCAGGAGGCAGTCATGCTCATCACATGTTGGATATTTATAGAATCAGCATTGTACACAGCACAGAAACGGACCCATTGGTTTAATTCACTGGTGCTGACCAGAATCCGAAACTGACATAGTTCCATTTTTCAGCATTTGGCCCATATCCCTCTAAACATTTCCTTTTCATGTACCCATCCAGACACCTTTTAAAGTGTTGTAATAGGACCAGTCTCCACCACTTCCTCTGGTTGCTCATTCCTTACACACACCT
Organism: Hemiscyllium ocellatum; assembly: GCF_020745735.1. NCBI lineage: Eukaryota > Metazoa > Chordata > Chondrichthyes > Orectolobiformes > Hemiscylliidae > Hemiscyllium > Hemiscyllium ocellatum. The sequence continues at coordinate 68,074,889 of NC_083406.1, read as the reverse complement.
TCCTCTTATGAAAAACTTGCCCCTCAGTTCCTTTTTAAATCTTTCTCCTCTCACCTTAAACCTATGCCCTCTAGTTTTGGACTCCCCCACCTTAAGAAAAAGATCTTGGGTATTCAGCCTATCCATATAGGCCCTGATTTTATAAACCTCTACAAAGATCAGCCTCTCGGCCTTCAATGCTCCAGGGAAAAAAGCCCAGCCTATTCAGCTTCTCCTTATAACTCAAACCCTCCAGTCTTGGCAACATCCTTGTAAATCTTTACTGCACCCTCTCAAGTTTAACAACATCCTTCTTGTAGAAAGGAAATCAGAATTGTATGCAGTATTCTAAAAATGGCCTAACCAAACTCCTGCGCAGCAGTAACATGACATCTCAACTCCTATACTCAATGTTCTGACCAACAAAAGCAAGAGTGCCATACGCCTTCTTCACCACCCAATCTACCTGAAACTCCACTTTCAAGGAACTATGCACCTGAAACTCTAGGTCTCTTTGTTCGGAAACACCCCTCAGCACCTTACCATTTACTGTATAAGTCCTGCCCTGGTTTGCCTTAACAATATGCAACACCTCACATTTGACATTTTTTGAAAGAGTGAATTAAACTTACATTTATATAACACCTTTTCATACAATGCAAAATGCTACTAGGTGAATTGAATATTTTAGAATCACAGTGACTACTGCAAGGTAGGTAAACATTGTAGTCAATTTATGCAGAGCAAAACCTGTCAAATATAATGAGATGAATATCAATTGATTGCTTTAGAGGTGTAGAAAAGATATAAATATTTGTCCAGCCATTGGGATAATTTTCATGCTGCTGTTTAACCAGTACAATAGGATATTTTACATTTAAATTAGTAAGCAAATAGAAATTTCACCGTAAGTCTGAGTTACCCAATTAATTATTTCAAGTGGTGTTATTTTTTTACAAGAAATGTTGGACAGGCTAGGCCTGTATCACCTGGTGTTTAGAAGAGCAAGAGGTGACTTGATAGAAACAGAAGATGCTGATGGGTCATGACAAGTTGGATGTGAAGAGGATGTTTTCTCTTTTGGGAGGATTAAAAAAAAAGAATATTTGAAAACCAGGGGTTGTGCATTGAAAAAAAAAGAGATAAGGCAAATATTTTTCTTTCAGTACACCAAATGTCTTTGAAGCTCTCTTCCTGAAAAGGTGGTCAATGCAGAAGTGAAATAATTTTAAGGCAGAGGTAAATAGATTTATTTTTCAGGGAAGCAAGGACTGAAAGGTTATCAGGAGCAGAAGGAAAATGGATCTGATGTGGACTCAGATTGGCCATGATTTTACTAAATAGCTGAGCAGGTCACGGGGCCAAATGGCTGCTCCCTAATTGTCTGCACTGCTGTACATAATTCAATACTAGATAATATGCACAATCTTCCTGATAATGTTCTTATTTTAGTAACACAGCAGCCGCTGGCCTGCAAGACCCATGAGAGCAAATAAAAAGTAATGTATTTGAATTCCCTGCAATCTGTTAAATGAGTTAAAAAAAAACTGATTAATTTTCCACAAAAGTTCTGACTCTTAAGTATGGGAAAACCAGGTTCAAGACTCCAATCTGTCCACTGGGACAATGATAAAAAATCTGCAACAGTTCAGCACTGTATTGTACCTGTAACACAATACACAAATACTGGTTTTTAGGAACGCCGGACTAAGTGTTGAATAAAAGCTCCCAAAATGTACAACCAAGTGGAAAATGGTTCAATGTTTGCATTTGTACTTTAATGTTCAGTATTGTGAAGTAGCTATAATGTATCAGGCATGGCAATAAATGTTGAGCTTTGCAATAGGGACCAGTTAAAAATTATAGCTTAATTCGCTTGCAGGTCAAATCCTAATTTATGAACTACATCATGTCATTCTGTGCATCCCAAACAACTTAATGTAGCTACACTAATAACTCTCTGCTCCATTAGTGACAGCGTGGAATTTCCCCAGCCTGTAATTTAGTCACTAATTACATAGTCAATCTCACTAGTAAACAAGTAGATGAATAAATCTCACATGATGAAAACAAGTCAATTTCATTCAAAGTTGCAAGTCCACATTCAGTGAATGGAGAAGTTATAAATTTCCTGATAGTGATAGCCCTATGCAATAATCTACACTTTGCTTCCATTAACACATGCATGACTTGAGGTCTTCAGCATCACAAATTCCAGTCTTTTCAATATTCAGCACCTTTTTGATATCAAAGTGAAATGGCTAAAGATTTTGGACCCAGACAACATTTCAAAAGTACTGAAGATCGGAGCACGAGAATCAGCTGTGACCAGAGTAAAGATATTCAGACTGACATCTACCCGATAATGTGAAAATTTGCCCAGGTATGTCCTGATACACAAAAAAAAAGACAAATTCAAGCTAGTCAATTGTTGCCCAATCAGTCTTCTCTCGATCAACGGTGAAGTGATGGAAAGTATCATTAACAGTGCTACCAAGCAGCACCTGCTCAGCAACAACCTGCTCAGTGATGCCCAGTTTGGGTCCACTCAACTCCTGCCCTCATTAGGTGCAAACATGTCTGGCATGTAGGAAGATGATCATAATTGTTGGAGATCAATCGTCTCAGCTCCAGGGTATCGCTGTAAGAGCTCCTCAGGGTCGTGATCTCGGCCCAACCATCTTCAGCTGCTTCGTCAATGACCTTCCCTCCATCATAAGGTCAAATATGAGGATGTTCACCAATGTTCAGCTCCATCACGACTTCTCAGATACTGAAGCAGTTCAAGGGCAGATGTAGCAAGACAATATCCAAGCTTACGCTGAGAAGAAGCAAGTAACACTTGTACCACAAATGTGTCAAACAAGAACACCTTCAATAACCATCACCCCTTGACAATCAGTGGTATTATCACTAAATCTCTAACTATCAACATCTTAGGGTTATTTTGACCAAAACCTGAACTAGATTAACCATAGAAATACTGTGCATGCAATGGGTGATCAGAAGTTAAGAAATCTTGCATCGCATAACTCAATCCCTGATTCTGAAAATCCTTTTCAGCATTTACATTGCGTAAGTCAGGAGCCTAATGGAATACTGCCCATTTGCCTGGTCGAGTGCAGCTTCAACAACACACAAGAAGCTTGGCACCATCTGGGACAAATAACCCCACTTGATTGGCACCATACCCACAAACATCACATACCCACCACAAATGCCATCACCATCTCGAAGGACAAGGGCAAGAAATACATGGAAACATTATGACATGCAAGTTTACCTCCAAACCACTCACCATCCTGACTTGGAAATATTACACTATTCTTTCACTACTGCTGAGTCAAAATCCTAGAATTCTCTCCCCCAACAGCAACGTGGCTCTATTCACAAAATGGATTGCAGAAGTTCAAGATGGCAGTTTACCATCAGCTCCAGTGAGGGATGGACAATTAATGCTGACTCAGCCAGTGAAGCAACATACCGTGAGTGAACTTATAAAAAACAGCTGCAGGTCATCAGAAACGTAGCGGAAGAACTGCTGAGAATGGAAAGTGCTCGTTGATTAGCCCTGGGATCAAAGATAGGCTTTTGTAAAAAAAATTGACTTTATATAACAATAAAGGTTCAGAGGTTCAGGGCAAATTTGCCATGAATAAAAATTGGAGAACAGGATAACTTTTGAATCAGGGAATATAGCCAGTAAATGAGAAAATGAAAATATACCAGAGGATAACAGTGATGGATGAAATGTAATATGGGTTTATGTTGAGAATCTCACATAAAAAGACAAAACGGGGAGAAAGATTGTCTTCTGCAGTACATTTTGTGTGAATTTGGTATTGGAGTAGGGAAAGGAATGAAAACTCAATGGAAATGTATCATCCCCATTTATACAACTAATCTGGAATATCGACTGTGTTTCTCTATCCACAGATGCTGCCAGACCTGTAAAGTATTGCAAGCAGCTTCTGTCATTGTTGAACCTGATGTTTCTTGTGATATTTCCAGAGTAGCTATAAGCTTTTGCTCGCAACAGATAAATTCATTTGGCAGGGATATCATAACTGCTGCATAATTCCTTTAAGGAGACACTTGCCCCAGGATTTCAGATTTTATGGGATTGTCCTTTCAGATTAAAAAAATTCATTGGGAAATACAACTTCCTTGGACTGTGCAGCTGCAGTACAGTATAGAGGCCACTTGGTCACTTTTAGACAGCAATTGGCAAGGTGAAAACACCTCAGTTAAGAAACCTCCCTTCTTTGATTTCCTGCAAATGTTTATTCTTAAGTGGTGATCCTACCCAGAGCGTGCTCAATATGATTTAGATGTTGCAATTCAAACATAACCTGGGTTCAGTAGTCAGGTGCTGAATAATAGCTGACAAAATATTGTCATACAATATGTAAGTCCATAAATCAGCTATTTAAACATGATTACTTTTCAAATAAATGTCTTGGAAAGAAAAGCTGCTTTTATTTAAAGTAATGCAAATAAAAAGATGTTAAAGCATGAACACAGGCAACTTCAATCTGCAGAAATCAATTTAATTAATCACTTACCATCTTTTGTTAAATTCATGCCTCCAAACACCAAGGGTCCAACATACTGTGCCTTGATGTCTCCATCACGATAAACAAATATTGTTGGCAGGTTCCTGTCAGGGTAGTTGGGTATACAGGTTGTGGATATTGCTTTAATAAATTTAGTTTCTGGGAACATCCTTGCTAGTTCACTTAGATGTTGATTGACCAAGGCACAAAGAGGTATCCTGAAGCAAGAACATATAGACAAGTAATTGTAAAACAATATGAAGTAAATATTAACTCATGCTCAAAATCCTTATTAAAGAATCAAGGATGGGAGTTAAAATCTCACATATTTATTTAGGACACAGTAACATTTAAAAAAAAAACTTAAATCTACTAAATTTCAGATGGCATCAAACTGTATTACACTGAAATATTGGGAGAAGAGATTTCAAATAGCTACCCCTCCAATACAATAGCCCTATCAGCCATGTCTCACATTAGCATGGTGAAATTCTTATTGCAAATTTTCTTACAGATTATGATAACATTTCTTCCATGAAAATTATACCTGAGGAGTAAAGGGAAAATCTGCTTTAATGCCTCAGTATGCTTATTTGATTACACAAAGACAGCATAACAATAAAATGAAGTTTGTGATAGCATTAAGTACGATGAATGTTTGAGATTCAAATTGTGTCTTACAGATGGTTTTTACACTTACCCCTGTTTGTAAAGATGCAGTATTACCCACACACCCTTGCCAGCTTTAGTCACCTCCTGCACATATTCTGGCCCAGAGATCTCCAAAACTTCCCCAAAGACCTTCTTCATCTGGGTTGCCTTCCATTCGGCTAGTCGCTGCTGTCTGAATACAATTAAGTAAATGATTATTTTCTATTACCACTTTAAATAGCAGCTAATCCTTTAAATTCCATCGAGCTGATTTATGGACTTGCATGTTATATGACCATATTTTGTCAGCTGTTATTCAGCACTTGGCTACTGTACCAAGTTGTGTTTGAGTTGCAGCATGTAAATCATATTGAGCACACTGTGGATAGGATCACCATTTAAAGATCGCTAATGTTTAATGCCAGAGCTATTCAATACATTTTTCATAAGAAAAATGTTCAATAGCCAGAGCTATTCAATACATGTCTTAATAAGAAAAAACAGCTGGAATTCATTGCCATCTCCTCTGGCATGGTCTGCATTGTTTCCACCCCTCCACCCCATTAGAATTCATGGTGGGAAAGTCCGCGAATACTCTGCCTGCTCTAGTAGCACTATTCAAGACCCTACCAAGTGGACAACCGATCCTCACTTTACTTCATTCCACTACTGTTGGTATTAACTCAGTAATAGGTGTGGGGTGGGCCAAGCGCATGATAAGCAAACCCATAGCTTGTTTGTGGGCTCCCAGAGGGGTGTTCCTTCATTCAAAGGCACTAGGTGTGTGAATAAGGAACCTCCTGCTGAGGTCCACCTCTTCCGTTGCCTCCAAACTCCCTTCCATAGTTCCCACCCAGCAGCCTCCATCTGGCCATATGTCCTGGGATCCAGCAATGATGCTGAGCCTTGAGAGGGTGCAGTAATGGCAGCCATCACTACAGTCGTGGCAGCAGTGCCTTCATCACAGCAGTCAGTCTCTGCCTGGCCAGAAGCTCTCCTCAGGTGCCACTCCTGCCCTCAGGATCCTCAAACCCAGAGGAGACCTGCTGCTGCTCAGAAACTGCCTGAGTGCCATTTTTAATTTAGTGATCCTTTCCAAGAGAGACTTCAGAGGGTTCCTACTGGTTTTCCAGCCAGAGGGAAGACCTCTATCACCTTCATTGAATCAAATCCTGCCTGAAATAATGTTAACATGACAATAAAGACCCTGTAAGTTTGAATTTCAAAAGCATGACCAAGTAAAAAGTACACCAGCATAAAGACATCAATGCCCCATATGTCAAATACAGATAGTATAATAGATAGAATTTGCTGCAATGGATTATTGGAGAGCATCTGCAGTCAGTTAGATTTGTCCTTCCACACTTAGATTTTCTTCAAAACATTTTTGGTGACAAGCAGTAGAAAGCATGAATTGGTGATGGCACAGAGAAGGAAACTGAGCATCTGGGACCCAAGTGAACAAAGCAGCCAACAATGTATCTTCTTAACCCACCAGATTGGATACTTGGGAAGCAAAGAGCAAAAGGATAGAGAAGAAAGTATTAAGTATTGGTGAATTCAATGTCAAATCTCATTCACAAAGAGAAAGAATGATAAAAAGAGAAATAGACAAGATAAAAAAATTAAATTCAATATCATTAAAATCTCCAACAACTAGCATTTGGAGGAATGTGACTGCACACTCAAAATCAGTCAATCACCATGTCACGTGAGTGCAGTTACTTATGCTTGAATGACAAGGCTAACTTCCTATGGCAAACTTAATCATGTTTACTGTGTAAACAATGACTACACAATACTCAATGCATTTCAGTAGTGAAACAGGCAACAAAATGCCATTTTCATGAAGATAAATTGATTAAGCGAAATTACACAGAAACTTCTAGACTCTGCCATTTAACTATTCAACTATCTCTTGCCTGAAGTTTATTTATTATTCTTTCAGAGGACATGGGTATTGGGCAGTAAACACATTTCTAGTTGCCCATGAAAAGTGGGTGAAGAGCTGTTTTCTTGAACCATTACAATCCCATGTGGTCCACCCACTAAAAAGTAAATTCCAGGAATTTTGCCCAGAGATAGAACATAGAACATAGAAGGATACAGCGCAGTACAGGCCCTTCGGCCCTCGATGTTGCGCCGACCGAATCCTACCTAACCTATACTAGCCCAATAACTTCCAAATGCCTATCCAATGCCCGCTTAAATGACCATAAAGAAGGAGAGTTCACCACTGATACGGGCAGGGCATTCCATGAACTCACAACCCGCTGTGTGAAGAATCTACCCCTAACATCTGTCCTATACCTACCACCCCTTAATTTAAAGCTATGTCCCCTAGTAACACCTGACTCCATTAGCGGTAAAAGGTTCTTAGTATCTACCCTATCTAAACCCCTAATCATCTTATACACTTCTATCAGATCTCCCCTAAACCTTCTCTTCTCCAATGAGAACAGCCCCAAGTGCCTCAGCCTCAGATATTGAAGGATGGAGGATATATTTCCAAATCAGGGTGGGGATAAACTTGCAGGTGTGTTCCCATGTATCTGCATCCCTTGTCCATGGATTTGAAAGTTTCCAAAGATCTTTGGTAAACCTCTGCATTGCATCTTGTCAGCACGGTACGGTGGCTCACAGCGCCAGGTACCGAGGTGACTGGCTGTGGGGAGTGTGCACATTGTCCCATTGCTCAGGTTTCCTTCAGGTGGCTCCGGTTTCCTCCAAAGATGCGCAGTTTAGGTGGATTGACCATGCTAAATTGCTCATAGTGCCCATGGATACTCAGGCTAAGTGGATTAGCCATGGGAAATGTAAAGTTACAGGGATAAGCTGGGAGGTTGGGATGCTTCTTGGAGGGTTGATGCGGACTTGATAGGCCAAATGGCCTGCTTCTGCACAGTAGGGATCCTATGATTGTTGATAGTACGCTTGTTGCTACTGAGTGTCAGTGTCAGTGAAGTCCTACCCTCCCATATCCCAGATTCAACTCTCCAACTCGGCACCGCCCTCTTGAACAGTCCTGCCTGTCCATCTTTCCCACGTATCTGCTCCACCCTCCTTTCCAACTTATCACCATTAGCCCTCACCTCCATCTACCTGTTGCATTCCCAGTTACCATCCCCCAAGCCCCACCCCCCTCCCATTTATCTCTCAGGGTCCTTGGGCCACCCTCATTCCTGATGAAGAGCTTATGCTCGAAATGTCGACTCTCCTGCTCCTCGGATGCTGTCTGACCGGCTGTGCTTTTCCAGCACCACACTCTTTGATTCTAATCTTCAGCATCTGCAGTCCTCACTTTCTCCTGGATGTGGTGTCAATCTAACAGGTTGTTTTATGCAGGCTATTGGAAAGCATGTTCCTGACTTGTGCCTTATTGACAGTGGACAGGAAGTCAGGAGAAAAGTTGCTGGTTGTCAGATTCCTTGCCTCTGACCTGCTCTTCTACACACAGAAGGCAAGTCTGGTTCAGTTGCTGAGCCATTTTCCTCACTGTTACTTTAACAACAAAATTGGGGTCTATATTAAAATAAAAGAAAGACGAATATGTGAAAATTCTGCTATGGCAAATGGTAGAATTTGAATTCAATTTCTTTAAAAATCTGAAAGTAAGGATCTAATGATGTCCATGAACCCACTGCTGACTGTCAGAAAAACCTCTCTGGTTTACTAATGTCTTTTAGGCAAGGAAATTGCCATCCTTACCTTGTCTAGTTTACGTGACTTCAGACCCACAGCAATGTGGTTGACTCTTAACTGCCCTCTGGGTAATAAATGCTGGTCCAGCCAGCGATGCCCTCCCATGAATGAATTTCTAAAAATTTAAAAAGGCAACCTGACACACAGATATAAAATTCAGTGTAAATGGAAAGAGCATACTAACTGAAGAATGTCCAAGTGTTCTGCAAACCTAGACAAAGAAGAATTGTTTAATTAGACTTCACAAGTGCATTATCCATTAGGCTTGGCATTGTGAAGTACTTTTAAAAAAAGCAGATCACATATTGAGAGTGGTCAATTCAAATAATAATAAATTATGCTATGTTATATGGTGGACCATGGCATATTTTGGTTTTCAATGGTAACTTGATGTTCTTGGGTTTGCTGGAACCCAGTAATCAAATGAGATTTAACACCCTTGTTAAAAACTTCCAATCATTTACCTATACATTTCAATGGCTCTTTCATCTTCCTCACTGAATTCATCCTCATTCTCCTCTAACTCCTCCAGGGTCATGTCTTCATATGTTTTAACTGTCAGAAGGAAAACCAGATTTGTTATCTGAATATGCTGAGAACATCACATTTTTAAAAATCTGTTAACTTGTAAGCATACATTAAAAGGGCACTCTCCTGGTGTAATAAGATATAAGGCACACTTTTTTAAAAAGGTTTAGAAATGGAGCAGAAAAACCATGGGCTGAATCTTGTGCTTGTTTGCCCAAGTCCAAGTTGCTACAAATGTTTTTGGAAGGTTTTTTTTTGCCATGTGGCCAAAAAAGACTTTCCTACTGCATCTTACCAAATATCACATAATTAACTACCTACTGCCCCTGTAGTGACCCTCACATTCGATTTTGGACATATCACTTGTGTTTCACATAGCAGATATCCCAGAAACCACTGGTATCCCTCATGCCCACACAGTCTTTAAAAATCCATTGTGCAAGCACTGTCAGTCCAGAGCTGCCCTGTACAGTTCCAGATATTTGCTTTTGGACATGGCAGACACGAGGGGATATGCAGGTTGCTGTGAAGGCAGGGACCAGAACACCTGGTGGATAGTGCACAGTTGGGCCATACTCTTTCTCCTGTGAAGTGAAGGGAAGGTCAAGAAGCCACACCATTCCAGCCTGGTCCGAAGTTGCCACTTGGCTCAGTACCATCTGGAAGAATGCCAAGCACTTTCGGAAGATGTTGTCCACTCCACCAACACCAGTGCCTCACCTTCTCTCGAGTACCTCACAATACCTCTGCTACCGGGCCTGCCTCTCACCAAGGCTTACACTCGACTGCTCTCATGAATGTCTGCAACATTGACCCTCATACACTGTCACCCATCCCAATTCCCAACTAATCCTGTGTACTCTCTCTGCCATCTAAATCACTTACTTGGGACACGTCCCAACCATTGCCACCCATTTTCATCTCCCGAGATATGTGACCCCCTCTCTCTGATTCCAGGAGAAAAACAGACCTCATTAGGTCTGAAAATTCAAGGTGGGTGGTAGATTGTTCGACATTCAGCTCCTTATCCCTCATGTGGGCAGAATTCTGACTCAGAGGGGCTGACTGACCATTTCCAAGCTGGCTGCAATCAAAGGCTAAGACAGTAGGATATGAATTTGGTGTTTCTGGCCAAGGTAGCAATGTGCAACGAGGCAAGGCAGGGATATTGTGAGCATCCAGGAAGGCTCAGAGACTAGAAACTTGGACAAAGTACCAATGTAATGTCTGCAAATCTTGCAGTAATTGCACTCCAGGGAGATGTTTCTGCATAGGGAGGGGGAGCTAAGTTAGTTTAGAAACATTCAATAGACCCTGAAAGACTGAAAAACCCATATAATAGACCAAAGAACAGACTGCAAATGAGCGATCATTAATCTAGAAGCTGGCTTGAAGTTTGTTCATTGCAGGCTGCATCATATGGAGATTGGGGAATTCTCTGGGCATTTGCTGGCATGTTTATTTTGTGGATTGTAGCTCACTGAGAGAGGTAGAAAGAGAACAATGACAGTTATTCAGGCCTGTGCTGTAAGCAGAGTTAAAAACAAAAACTGCATGGAATCCAGGTGAGGTGTGATCTCAATATTCATTTTGTAATGGAACAGAAGTTGGAAGATTGTCTAGTTTGAATCTACAGTGGTTCTCCACACGGTTATGAAAAATAAATCCTGCTTAGCTGTACATTAATGGAAAGCTGATCAAAACAAGGAATGAGACATCCACAATTAAAACAGGATAAATGGGATGTTTACCTTTAAGAATAGCTGGAGTTGGAGAATTTTCCAGAGGATTGTGGCATCTTACAAAAGTATAGAACTCTAAGATCAATGTGCCTTATTAAGAGAATTTTTGGGTGAAGAAATAAATGAGTCCATAACATTCGTAATTATCAACCATATTGTTGTGTTCAGTGCTTATTGTTTTTTATATAAAGGTTTTAATTTAGAAAAGCGAAATATTGTGGTGTACCTCTATTGGTTGAAACAGGGTATTAAGCATTCTCTTTACAGCTTAAAAATCCTTAACAGAATTCTAACAACATCATCCACATGTTATAAAGAATGCACTAAAGTAAATGACTTGTTAGCTTGTAAAAAATTCGAGAAGATTTTGCTAAAATAGGCAAGCTAAAACCTGCCACAGCCTGGAACTATGCAAGTTTAAATGCCATCCTTCCATGTCTGACCTAGATGTAAATCAGAGTGCTGACAGGCTAGACAAAAGGAGAAAGCTAAATTTTCCATTTAGCTGCACGAAATCTAGTGTGGATAGCTCAAATTAATCAATACGAACCAATCAAAATTCGGGCAATTGGACAAGAGTGGCCAAGACCTGAAAATTATATCAGCAACAAGTGATGAGAATAGCAAGAGGGTAAAACGTATCTGCCCTGGTCTTCAATCTATTGTTACAAATGCGTCCATATCAGTCCATGATAATATCAGTAGGAATGACTAGCACATAGCTCTGATTAACTGAGAAAAAGTCCTGTTTTTACATAGAGGACATCCTCTATTTTGCTTTATGGAACTGCTGCTGCTATGTTATACGTGATAGACTCAGAACAGACCCAGAAAGTCAAAATGGAGTGTTCAGTTAATGGTCCGGATGGCATGCCAGGAGCAGCACCAGGTTTCCCTAAAACTGGTGAAGCTACAATAAAGGACTATGCCAATGCTGAACAGCAGAGATTGTTTTAGCACTATGTTGAACGTTGCCCAAATAATCCAGTCTACAAAAAGCAAGGAAAATCCAACCCAGCCAATTACTGCTTCATTGGTCTACTTACAATCGTCAGAAAATTGATAGGAAGGACCTTTTACAATGCTAGTAGTGCACATTCAAATATACAGTCTCATTATCAATGCTTATCTTGGGTTCTGCCAGAACCAGTTGATGCAGATCTAATTACAGCCATAGTCATACAGTCATGGGTGCAACTAGTCCACACGAACCTTGATCCCAAACTAAATTAGTGCCACATGTGCCTGTATTTGGTCGCTACCCCTCTAAGCCTTTCCTATTCATGAACCTGTCTTTTAAATGTAACTGTACCTGCATTCACCATTTTCTGTGCAGTTCATTCCACATATAAACCACTGTGTAAAAAAAGTTGCCTCATATGTCCTTTTAAATCTCTTCCCTCTCGCCTTAAAAATTTGCTCCCTAGTTTTGAACTCCTCCACCTTAGGGAAGCGACCCTTAACATTCAACTTATCCATGCCTCTCATGATTCTATAAATCTCTATAAAGGTCACCCCTCAACCTCCTATGTTCCAGTGAAAAAAAGTCCCTGCCTATTTTTATAACTCAAACCCTCCATTCCTGGCAACACTCTGGTAAATCTTTGCCGAACCCTTCCCAATTTAATAATATCCTTCCCATAATACGGTGATCAGAACTGCACATAGTACTCCAAAAGAGACGTCACCAATGTCCTAGGCAAAAGTGAAGACTGCGATACTGGAGGTCAGATTCTAGATTAGAGTGGCGCTGGAAAAGAACAGCAGGTCAGGCAGTATCTAGGAACAGGAAAATCAATGTTTCGGGCAAAAGCACTTCATCAAGAATGAAGGCAGGGAGCCTCTGGGGTGGAGAGAGAAATGGGAGGGGGGTGGGGCTGAGGAGAAGGTAGCCAAGAGTACAGTAGGTGGATGGAGGTGGGGATGAAGGTGATAGGTCAGACAGGAGGGTGGAACAGATAGATGGGAAGGAAGATTGGCAGGTAGGACAGGTCATGAGGACGATGCTGAGCTGAAACTACCAGTCCTTATTTCCCCATCCCCCATCTCACCCCAGTTTCAACCTTCCAACTCAGCTCCATCCTCATGACCTGTCCTACCTGCCAATCTTCCTTCCCACCTATCCGTTCCACCATCCTGTCTGACCTATCACCTTCATCCCCACCTCCATCCACCTATTGTACTCTTGGCTACCTTCCCCCCAGCCCCACCCCCATCCCATTTATCTCTCCACCCCAGAGGCTCCCTGCCTTCATTCCTGATGAAGTGCTTTTGCCCGAAACGTCGATTTTTCTGCTCCTCGGATGCTGCCTGACCTGCTGTGCTTTTCCAGAACCTCTCTGATCTAGACTCACCAATGGCCTGTGCAACCTTAACTCGACATCCCAACTCCTTTACTCAAGGGTCTGAGCAATGAAGGCAAGCATGCTAAACACCTTCTTAACCATCCTGTCTACCTGTGACATTAGAGCCAAATTCCAAGAATGACAGTCTTCAACATCAAAACAGATTTTGACCAAGTACGGCATCAAGAAGCTTCAGAAAAATGCACGCCAAATGGGATTATGAGGGGGAAACATCCCTCTGGCTGCAGTCATATCTCAATTGGTTGGCTGTGCTTGCTAGAAGTCAGTTATCTCAGCCCAGTTTATCACTGAGACCTGGATAGAATGGACATGGAGAAGATGTTTCCACGTATAGGACAGACTAGGACCCAAGAGCACAGCCTCAGCATTAAGAGATGAACTGAGGGGATGAGCAGGAATCTTGTCAGACAGATGATGGAAAATCTGTGGAACCCATTGCCATTGAAGACCATAGAGGCCATGTCATTGAGTGTATTTAAGACAGAAATAGATGGATTCTTGATTAGTAAGGGAATCAAGTGTTACAGAGAAGGCAGGAGAATGGGGTTGAGAAACATATCAGCCATGATTGAATTGCACAGCTGACTCAATGGGCTGAAGGGCCAAAATCTGCTCCTATATCTGCTGGTTTTAAATAACATTACCATCACTGAATTCTCCCACAATTAACATTTGGCAGGTTACCAATACTCAGCAATTTAACTACTAAAGGTACAAGAGGAGGGGAGAGCCTGTGAACCTGCTGACTCTTTAAATTCTGACCACAATTTATAAATCAAAGGTCAGGGGTATGATGTGATGGAATATTCTCCACTTGCCTGGTGTGAATGCAGCTCCACCAATGCAAAAGGGTTGACAACATCCAAGCCAACATAACATATACAACTGCAGCAATTCCCCAACCTTCTTCCAATAGTTCCTTTCAAAGCCTCTACAATCTTGGAGGAAGAGGGTAACAGACAAATGAGAACCCATGACGTACAAGATATGCTCCAAACCATACATAATCCCATTTTTGGGAATATATTACAGCTTCTTAATAATTTGGAGATCCCGGTGTTGGACTGGGGTGTACAAAGTTAAAAATCACACAACACCAGGTTCATAGTCCAACAGGTTTAATTGGAAGCACTAGCTTTCGGAGTGCTGCTCCTTTATCCGTTGGTTGATAAAGGAGCAGCACTCTGATAGCTTGTGCTTCCAATTAAACCTGTTGGACTATACCCTGGTGTTGTGTGATTTTTAGCTTCTTCATAGTCACTGGTTCAAAACCTGGCAAATCCCTTCCTAACAGGAACAAATACAGCAGCGCTTCAAGAAACCTTAAACTCTCTTTAAACTCCCACATCTGACAAGAAGTACATATCACTGTAAAGGCCATTTTTGCTCCTTCACAATCTACAGACCCAGAAAATAACACTGTCTTATTCCTTTACAAAATACTGCCCCACCCATAACTATTAATTTAACCTGGGGCAGTGTTTAAAGAGAGTTTAAGGGTTACTGCGGATTATATCTGCCATAAATGCTGTTGGATGCGAATCTTATCAGACCGAATGGATCGGTTGGAGAGACAGTTAAAAGTGATGAGGAATTTGCAACTGTATGTGATGGATAGCAGTTATAGGAAGGGGGGGAAAGTCTCAGATACAGTCACATAGATGGGTTAACTCCAGGAAAAATAGGAGATGTAGGCACCTAGGGCAGGAGTCTTTTGTGGATAGACCCATTTCTACAGGTATGCTGTTTTGGAAAATGTAGATGGTGATGGATTCTCAGAAGAACGTAGCACGAACAGCCAAGTTTCTGGTATTGAGACTGGCTCTAATGCAATGAGGGGTACGTCAGCTTCCAAGAGATCAATTGTGTTAGGGGATTCTGTAGTCCGAGGTACGGACAGACATTTCTGTCGCCAGCAGTGAAAAAGCAGAATTGTGTGTTGTTTCCCTGGTGTCAGGGTCAAGGATGTCTCAGAGAGGGTGCAGAATGTTATCATGGGGGAGAGGGCCAGCATTGGACCATTGTCCAAATTGGAACCAATGACATAGGAAGGGAAAAGGTTGAGATTCTGAAGGGAGATTACAGAGAGTTAGGCATAAATTTAAAAAGGAGGTCCTCAAGGGTAGTAATATCTGGATTCTGGTATCCAAGCCAACATACCATATACAACTGCAGCAATTCCCCAACCTTCTACGAGCTAGTGAGGGCAGAAATAGGAGGATAGAGCAGATGAATGCATGGCTGAGGAGCTGGTGTATGGGAGAAGGATTCACATTTTTGGATCATTGGAATCTCTTTTGGGGTAGAAGTGATCTGTACAAGAAGGACGATTGCACCTAAATTGGAAGGGGACTAATACACTGGCAGAGGAATTTGCAAGAACTGCTCGGGAGGATTTAAACTAGTAAGGTGGGGGGGGTGGGATGCAGGGAAATAGTGAGGAAAGAGATCAATCCAAGACGTGTACAGTTGAGAACAGAAGTGAGTTAAACAGTCAGGACAGGCAGGGACAAGGTAGGACTAATAAATTGAAGTGCATTTATTTCAATGCAAGGTGCCTAACGGGGAAGGCAGATGAACTCAGGGCATGATAAGGAACATGGGACTAGGATATCATAGCAATTACAGAAACATGGCTCAGGGATGGGCAGGACTGGCAGCTGAATGTTCCAGGATACAAATGCTATAGGAAGGACAGGAAAGGAGACGAGAGGAGGGGAAGTGGCATTTTTGATAAGGGATAGCATTACAGCTGTGCGGAGGGAGGATATTCCCAGGAATACATCCGGGGAAGTTATTTGGGTGGAACTGAGAAATAAGAAAGGGATGATCACCTTATTGGGAATGTATTATAGTCCCCCTAATAGTCAGAGGGAAATTGAGAAACAAATTTGTAAGGAGAAAGTGAGGACTGCAGATGCTGGCGATCAGAACTGAAAAATGTGTTGCTGGAAAAGCGCAGCAGGTCAGGCAGCATCAAAGGAGCAGGAGAATCGACGTTTCGGGCATAAGCTCTTCCTCAGGAATGAGGAGGGTGTGCCAAGCAGGCTAAGATAAAAGGTAGGGACTTGAGGGAGGGGCGTTGGGAATACGATAGGTGGAAGGAGGTTAAAGTGAGGGTGATAGGCCAGAGAGGGGATGGGGCTGGAGAGGTAGGAAAGAAGATTGCAGGTAAGAAGGTGGTGCTGAGTCTGAGGATTGGGACTGAGAAAAGTTGGGGGGGTGGGGGGAGGGAGGCGGAAAATGGGAAAGCTGGAGAAATCTGCATTCATCCCTTGTGGTTGGAGGGTTCTTAGGCGGAAGGTGAGGCGCTCTTTCTCCAGACGTCATGTTGCCATGGTCTGGCGATGGAGGAGGCCAAGGACCTGCATGTCTTTGGCAGAGTGGGAGGGGGAGTTAAAGTGTTCAGCCACGAACAGTTCATCCACTTTACTAACACCTTCCACCCTGACCTCAAATTTACCTGAACCATCTCAGACTCCTCCCTCCCCTTCAGAGACCTCTCCATTTTTATCTTGGACGACCGAATCAACACGGACATTTATTATAAACCGACCGACTCCCACAGCTACCTAGATTACACCTCCTCTCACCCTGCCCCCTGTAAAAACGCCATCCCATATTCCCAATTCCTTCGCCTTCGCCGCATCTGCTCCCAGGAGGACCAATTCCAATACCAAACAACCCAGATGGCCTCCTTCTTCAAAGACAGCAATTTCCCCTCAGGCGTGGTTGACAATGCTCTCCACCGCATCTCCTCCACTTCCCACTCCTCCGCCCTTGAACCCTGCCCCTCCAACCGCCACCAAGACAGAGCCCCACTGGTACTCACTTACCACCCCACCAACCTCCAGATACATCGTATCATCCTTCGTCATTTCTGCCACCTCCAAACAGACCCCACCACCAAGGATATATTTCCCTCCCCAACCCTATTAGCGTTCCGGAAAGACCACTCCCTCCGCGACTCCATCATCAGATCCACACTCCCCACCAACCCAACCACCACTCCCGGCACCTTCCCCTGCAACCGCAAGAAATGCAAAACTTGCGCCCACACCTCCTCCCCTCACTTCCCTCCAAGGCCCCAAGGGATCCTTCCATATCCATCAGAAATTCACCTACACTTCCACACACATCATTAACTGCATCCGCTGCACCTGATGTGGCCTCCTATACATTGGGGAGACAGGCCGCCTACTTGCGGAACGTTTCAGAGAACACCTCTGGGACACCCGCACCAACCAACCCAACTGCCCAGGAGCTCAACACTTCAACTCCCCCTCCCACTCCGCTAAGGACACGCAGGTCCTTGGCCTCCTCCATCGCCAGACCATGGCAACACGACGTCTGGAGGAAGAGCACCTCATCTTCTGCTTAGAACCCTCCAACCACAAGGGATGAGTGCAGTTTTCTCCAGCTTTCTCATTTCCCCTCCCCCTCCTTTTCTCAACCCAACCCTCAGACTCAGCACCGCCTTCTTGACCTGCAATCTTCTTCCCGACCTCTCCGCCCCACCCCCTCTCCGGCCTATCACCCTCACCTTAACCTCCTTCCACCTATCATATTCCCAACGCCCCTCCCCCAAAGTCCCTCCTCCCTACCTTTTATCTTAGCCTGCTTGGCACACCCTCCTCATTCCTGAAGAAGGGCTTATGCCCGAAACATTGATTCCCCTGCTCCTTGGATGCTGCCTGACCTGCTGTGCTTTTCCAGCAACGCATTTTTAAACAAACTTGTATGGAGATCTCAGCTATCTGTAAGATTAATAGGGTGACTATCGTATAGACTGGGACTGCCATAGTGTTAAGGGTTTAGATGGAGAGGAATTTGGTAAGTGCGAACAAGACAATTTTCTGATTCAGTATGTGGATGTACCTACTAGAGAAGGTGCAAAACCTGACCTACTCTTGGGAATTAAGGCAGGGCAGGTGACTAAGGTGTCAGTGGGGGAGCACTTTGGGGCCAGCGACCATAATTCTATTAGTTTTAAAATAGTGATGGAAAAGGTTGACCAGATCTAAAAATTGAAGTTCTAAATTGGAGAAAGGCCAATTTTGACGGTATTAAGCTAGAACCTTCAAAAGCTGATTGGCGGCAGATGTTCACAGGTAAAGGGATGGCTGGAAAATGGGAAGCCTTCAGAAATGAGATAACAAGAATCCAGAGAAAGTATATTTCTGTTAGGGTGAAAGGGAAGGCTGGTAGGTATAGGGAATGCTGGATGACTAAAGAAATTGAGGGTTTGGTTAAGAAAAAGAAGGAAGCATATGTAAGGTATAGACAGGATAGACCGAGTGAATCCTTAGAAGAGTATAAAGGCAGTAGCAGTATACTTAAGAGGGAAATCAGGAGGGTAAAAAGGGCACATGTGATAGCTTTTGCAGATAGAATTAAGGAGAATCCAAAGGGTTTTTACAAATATATTAATAACAAAAGAGTAACTAGAGAGAAAATAGGGCCCCTCAAAGTCAGCAAGGCAATGTAGAGTCGCAGAAAATGGGGGAGTTACTCAATGAATATTTTGCATCAATATTTACTGTGGAAAAAGTTATGGAAGATATAGACTGTAGGGAAATAGATGTGACATCTTGTAAAATGTCCATATTGCAGAGGAGGAAGTGCTGGATGTCTCGAAATGAGTAAAGGTGGATAAATCCCCAGGACCTGATCAGGTGTACCCGAGAACTCTGTGGGAAGCTGAAGAAGTGATTACTGGGCCTCTTGCTGAGATATTTGTATCATCGATAGTCACAGGTGAGGTGCCGGAAGACTGGAGGTTGGCTAACATGGTGCCACTGTTTAAGAAGGGCGGTAAAGACAAGCCAGGGAACTATAGATCAGTGAGCCTGACCTCGCTGGTGGGCAAATTGTTGGGGGGAATCCTGAGGGACAGGATGTACATGTATTTGGAAAGGCAAGGACTGATTAGGGATAGTCAAGATGGCTTTGTACGTGGGAAATCATGTCTCACAAACTTGATTGAGTTTTTTGAAGAGGTAACAAAGAAGATTGATGAGGGCAGAGCAGTAGATGTGATCTATATGGACTTCAGTCAGGCGTTCGAAAAGATTCCTCATGGGAGACTGATTAGCAAGGTTAGATCTCATGCAATACAGGGAAAACTAACCATTTGGATATAGAACTGGCTCAAAGGTAGAAGACAGAGGGAAATGGTGGAGGGTTGTTTTCAAACTGGAGGCTTGTGACCAGTGGAGTGCCACAAAGATCGGTGCTGGTCCCTCTACGTTTTGTCATTTACATAAATGATTTGGATGTGAGCATAAGAGGTACAGTCAGTAAGTTTGCAGATGACACCAAGATTGGAGGTGTAGTGGACAGTGAAGAGGGTTACCTCAGATTACAACAGAATCTGGACCAGATGGGCCAATGGGCTGAGAAATGGCAGGTGGAGTTTAATTTAGATAAATGTGAGGTGCTGCATTTTGAGAAAGCAAATCTGAGCAGGACTTATACACTTAATTGTAAGGTCCTAGGAAGTTTTGCTGAACAAAGAGACCTTGGAGTGCAGGTTCATAGCTCCTTGAGAGTGAAGTCGCAGGTAGATAGGATAGTGAAGAAGGCGTTTGGTATGCTTTCCTTTATTGGTCAGAGTATTGAGTACAGGAGTTGGGAGTCATGTTGCGGCTGTACAGGACATTGATTAGGCCACTGTTGGAATATTGCGTGCAATTCTGGTCTCCTTCCTATCGGAAAGATGTTGTGAAACTTGAAAGGGTTCAGAGAGGATTTACAAGGATGTTGCCAGGGTTGGAGGATTTGAGCTACAGGGAGAGGTTGAACAGGCTGGAGCTGTTTTCCCTGGAGCGTCGGAGGCTGCGGGGTGACCTTACAGAGGTTTACAAAATTATGAAGGGCATGGATAGGGTAAACAGGCAAAGTCTTTTCCCTGGAGTAGGGGATTGCAGAACTAGAGGGTATAGGTTTAGGGTGAGAGGGGAAAGATATAAAAGAGACCTAAGGGGCAACTTTTTCACGCAGAGGGTGGTACGTGTATGGAAAGAGCTGCCAGAGGGAGCGGTGGAGGCTGGTACAATTGCAACATTTAAGAGGCATTTGGATGGGTATATGAATAGAAAGGGCTTGGAGGGATATGGGCTGGGTGCTGGCAGGTGGAACTAGATTGGGTTGGGATATCTAGTCGGCATGGACGGGTGGGACCGAAGGGTTTGTTTCCATGCTGTACATCTCTATGACTCTCTGACTCTAAGCCAGCTTCTCATCATTTTCTAAACAGCAATTGGAGATGGACAATATTCAATGATTTAAATGGAGAAAAACTGCATCAATCTCAAAAATCTAGCATACAGGTTCATCAGAAGGAAGGTAAATGGAATGTTGGCATTATTTCAAAAGGGAACATCGTATAGAAATAGGATAGTTTTGGTAAAAGTACACAAGACACTGGTCAGACAGCAGGAATACTGAACAGTTTTGGGCCTCTTATCTAAGGAGGAATACACTTGCTTTGGAAACTGTCCAGAGAAGGCTCACTGGCTGATAACCCTGTACCATATATGGTGGAACCATCTTATGAGAAGAGGTTGAGTAGGTTGGGCTTATACTATTTGTAGATAACAATAATGAAAGGAGACCTATTGAACCATACAAAGTTGTAAGGTGAATTGATAGTAGAGGACTGTGGGAGAGTCCAAGACCAGAGGGCATAATCTCAGAATAAAGGGCCACCCTGTTAAGACAGAGGTGAGGAGAAATGTTTTATCTCAGAGGAGGGTGAACGGGTGGAATTCTTGACACAGAAAGCTGATGAGGCTGGTCATTAAGTTTATTCTAGACTGAGATAAAATAGAACAGTACAGCACCGTTCAGGCCCTTCGGCCCTCAATATTTTATCCTACTCTAAGATCAAACTAACCTACGTACCCTATCTGGTATGGTTGTACTATCTGGTCAGGTTGACCATTTAAGGATCAAGTCAGTTAGTGGATGATCTCAGCAAAACTATCAAATGTGACACTGCACCTATAACTGTCCTCTCAGTCAGTTCAGAGTTAGAATATATTCTATGTTCAAATCTTAGAAATGACTGTAAAAAAACTCTATTTCTCGGTGGGCTAAACTGCCAGGAAATTTGCTCTTGTATTCTTTACATGATTTAACACAGGGCAATGCTACCTTGGCACACAGTCAGAACCTCATATGTATCACCTCTGCTGATTAGATTAGATTAGATTACTTACAGTGTGGAAACAGGCCCTTCGGCCCAACAAGTCCACACCGACCCGCCGAAGCGCAACCCACCCATACCCCTACATATACCCCTTACCTAACACTACGGGCAATTTAGCATGGCCAATTCACCTGACTCGCACATCTTTGTGACTGTGGGAGGAAACCGGAGCACCCGGAGGAAACCCACGCAGACACGGGGAGAACGTGCAAACTCCACACAGTCAGTCGCCTGAGGCGGGAATTGAACCCAGGTCCCTGGCGCTGTGAGGCAGCAGTGCTAACCACTGTGCCACCGTGCCGCCTCACCAAAGCTCCCTTTGAAATTTCCTTTTTGAATGTCATATCTTTGAATATTTTTGTACAGTTGCTATGCATTAAGCTGGATCAAGGCTCGCATGGAATACTCCAGGCTGTTGTGTGATTGTGTGCAACCTATCAGGACACAATACTATTGGTCCAAACTTTGATTTCATGCGCATATGTTCTTTCAGGAACAATGGTCCAAAAAAGATAAGTTAACAGCACCAAATACCAATATGCAGCTCAGATCATGCTCCACAAGGACAAGAGCTCCATTTAACGTGACAACAGTTACAAAGGCATGACAACCATTCAGGAGAAAGAGAGGACTGCAGATGCTGGAGAAGCACAGCCAATCAGGCAGCATCAGAGGAGCAGGAGAATTGACGCTTTGGGTATAAGACCTTCCAATTCTCCTGCTCCTTGAATGAGGCCTGAACGACTGTGCTTTTCCAGTGCTGCACTTTTCAACCATGACAACCATTTGCAAACAATCCAAAAGAGGGCGGCACAGTAGCTCAGTGGTTAGCACTGCTGCCTCACAGCACTGGGGACCCAGAATCGATTCCAGCCTCAGGCGACTGTCTGTGGAGTTTGCACATTCTTCCAGTGTATGCATGGGTATCCACTAGGTGCTCCGGTTTCCTCCCACAGTCCAAAGATGTGCAGGTTAGGTGGATTGGCCGTGCTAAATTGCCCATAGTGTCCAGGTATGTGTTAGTTAGGGGCAAATGTAGAGTGGATGGGATACTCTTTAGAGGGTTGGTGTGGACTTGTTGGGCCGAAGGGCCTGTTTCCACACTGTATGGATTTTATTCTACATTTGGAACAAGTAGCGTAGTGGATTTTTAATCAGCAAAGGTTTATGAAAAAAAAAATCAGGAAAAGTGGAGTTGAGGATTGTCAGTCAGTCACAATCTCAGTGAGTGGAAGAGCACACTTGACCGAATAGCCACTTGCTGTTCCTACTTCATATGGTCTAGCCTTGGCAGCAACACATGAACAAGTAACAAATTAAACTTCTTCACCTACCGATCGGTTTCTGGTACTGAATGAGCTCTTCCTCTGCTGCCTGATTTGCATCCTCTTTGTGAGGGAGGATGCCTTTTTTCCGTAAAATGTCATTCCATTCAGTATCTGCATTTGGATCCTTAAGTAAAAGAAAGAAAACCAGTATAAGCGTTTAGGCCACACTTGCACATCCTACGCTCATCACAACAACAGCCTCACTCACTGGAGGTGATGAATACTTCCTATACCTCACACTGTGGGAGGTTTAACAACCTCTTCTGGTTGCCAATAATGCACCGAAGCAGAGGTTGCCTCTGCACACTTTCTATCTGAAGGAAAAAGTACTCAACACTCCCAGAAGGGCTAGAATCAAGATGATGGAAGTTACTGGCACTGCTTGAAAAGATGCAGCACAGAACCTTGTCACATCGTATGCTCCTTTCCTTTCTTACTAGATTAGATTAGACTTTTAGATTAGACTTACAGTGTGGAAACAGGCCCTTCGGCCCAACAAGTCCACACCGACCCGCCGAAGCGAAACCCACCCATACCCCTACATTTACCCCTTACCTAACACTACGGGCAATTTAGCTTGGCCAATTCACCTGACCCGCACATCTTTGGACTGTGGGAGGAAACCGGAGCACCCGGAGGAAACCCACGCAGACACGGGGAGAACGTGCAAACTCCACACAGTCAGTCGCCTGAGTCGGGAATTGAACCCGGGTCTACAGGCGCTGTGAGGCAGCAGTGCTAACCACTGTGCCACCGTGCCGCCCCTAGTTACCTTCCTTACTCAATGGCAAACTGCAGATACCTACTGTCACCCTTCCTTCAATGTTTGTTACTTTACATTCAGGTGCTGAAAAAGATGTAAAGCCTATTGCTCACTTATACTGCTTCATTCGATTCAGAGAAAAAGACGTAATTCTATCTCTTGGTGTCAAGAAAGTCTCTTTGGCTGGTGAGATGTGAAGATGGACAGCAAACTGGAAGAGTACACAGAATTTTCAACCCACAAACAGACTAGAGTTTGTGTATCAATTATTCTTGCTGCCACTCCACTTCATTTAGCACATCATTCCTCTCTCCACTGTATACTTACCTTCCTCTTAAAATCATCTACACTATATTTGCTTCCAAGCTGTAGCACATTGCACATTTTCACCACTCTAGGTAACAGTGTTTGAGAACTCCATTTTAAATACATTAATGATAAATTAACAAGGTGTTTCATACTAAATGCTAACAAAGCAGGTTTGATTCCTGCTCCAGGAGCTTGCCTCCTCACCCTGTCCCTGATAATGGAAGGCAACAGCAAAGCACCACAGACAAGAACTGCCAAGAAAACAGCTCCAAGTGGACAGCTAACAACAAGTGAATGACTTGCCTTCAAACATAATGCATAGAACATGACACACTTTTGTATTTATTGACCCCTGGCTTTAGCTCCCCCAAAGTGAAACCTGTCAAATCCCTTCATAATTTTACAGGCTACTATTAGGTCACTCCATAGGCATCTCTTTCCTCAAGAAGAGTCACAGAGTCATCCAGAATGGAAACAGACCCTTCAGTCCAACCTATCCACACCGAACATGGTTCGCAAACCAAACTAGTGCCATTTACCTGTGTTTGGGCCATATCCCTCTAAATCTTTCCTACTCATGTGCCTGTCTTTTAAATGTTGTAACTATACCCGTATCTACCACTTCCACTGGCAGGTAACTCCACATATGAACCAGCCTGTGTGTGAAAAAAGGTCCCCCTCAGGTCCCTTTTACCTTTAAATTATGACCTCTAGTTTTGAACTCCCCTAGCCTGGGGAAAAGACCTTGGCTGTTAATCTTATCTATGTCCCTCATGTTTTTATAAATCTCTATGAAAGGTCATCCCTCAGTCTCCTAAGCGCCAGGAAAAAAAGCCTCTGCCAAATCAGCCTTTCCCTGTAACAGTCTTGGAAACAGCCTTGCAAATCTTTTCTGCACCCTTTCCAGCTGAGTAACATCCTTCCTATAGTGTAGCGACCAGAATTGTGTGCAGTATTCCAAAGGTGGCCTCATCAATGTCTTGTAAAGCTGCAACATGATGTCCCAACTCCTATATTCAATGATCTGATCAGTGAAGGCAAGTGTGCCAAAAGTCTACTTCACCTCCTGTCCACCTGTGATGCCACTTTAAAGGAACTATGTAACTGCGCCCCTAGGTCTCTGTTCAACAACACTCCCCAGGGTAATACCAATGACTACATAAGCCCTGCTCTGATTTACTTTACCAAAATGCAACACTTTGCATTTATCTAAATTAAACTCCATCTGCCACACATCGGCCCATTGGCCAAGCTGATCAAGATACCATTGTACTCTTAGATAACTTGCCTCATTGTCCACTATAACACCAATTTTGGCATCTTCTGCCCTCATCTATTTTCTTGGTCATATCCGCAAAAAGAAAAACTCAATCAAGTTTGCCTCTCCAAATGCGTGTAAGTCCTATCTTTCAGAGTCCTTTCCAGCATCTTACCACCACTGATGTCAGACTCATCAGTGTGTCGTCCTCAGGTCCCTCCTTATATCCGTTCTTAAATAAAAGCACAACTTAGCAAGCCCCCAGTCCTCTACCACCTCACCAGTGGCTATAAGTGATACAAATATATCTGCTAGGGCTCTTCCCTAGCTTCCCATAATGTTCTGGGATAAACTTGATCAAGTTCTGGAGTTTTATCTACCTTTATAAGACCTCCTCTTCTCTAATATGGGCTGTTTTCAACAGATCAGTATTTATTTCAAGCTCCCTAGCTTCCATGTCTTTCTCCACAGTAAATACAGATGCAAAATATTTGTTTAGTATGTCTCCAACCTCATATGGTTCCACACAGTTGTCCTCATTAAAGGGACCTTATTCTCTCCTTAGTTGCTCTTAATGTACTTGTAGAATCTCTTGGATCCTTCTTATCCTCATCTGCCAAGGCTCTCTCAGATCACCTTTTCTGCCTTCCTGACTTCCCTCTTTAATATGCCCCTACTCCCTTTATACTCTTCAAGAGATTCACTTGATCCCAGTTTTCCATGTCTAACATATGTCTCCCTCTTTGTCTTGACCAGAACCTCAATATCTCTAGTCATCTATTGTTCCCTCATCCTAACAGCCTTGCTCTCCACTCTAACAGAAACGTACGATCTCTGGACTCTTGCTATCCCACTTTTGAAAGCCTACCACTTGCCAGTTGTTCCTTTACCTACTAACGTATACACCAATCAACTTTTGAAAGTTCCTGTCTAAAACCAGACCTTGCTCCAATTTAGAATTTAACTTTTATACAAGACCTATCCTTTTTCATAACCATTTTTAAACTAACAGTTATGATCACTGATCCCAAAGTGCTCCCCCATAACGCTTCAGTCAATTGTGCTGCCTTATTTCGTAGCAGGTTGAGTTTTGCTCTTTCTCTATTGAATAAGAAATTTTTTTTGAACACACTTAACAAATTCCTCTCCATCTACACCCTGTACACTATGGCAATCCTAATCTATGTCTGGAAAATTAAAGTCCCTACCATTACAATCCTATTAATCTTTAAAAAAGATGTTTGAGAGAACTCACTAGCTATCTGCTTCTCAGTTTCCCACTGGCTATTGGGCAGCCTACAGTGTAATCCCATCAAGGTAATCATCTCCTTCCTATTTCTCAGTTCCACCCATGTAGCTTCACTGATGAACCTACCCCCCTCCCCCAAGAATATCCTAAGTCCGCAGTAATGTTTTCCCTAATCAAAAACACCACTCCCTCTCCTCTCTTGTCCCCCTTTCTATCCTTCCTGTAGCATCTATACCCCAGAACACTGAGCTGCCTATCATGTCTCTCCCTCAGTCCAGTTTCTGTAGTAGCTATGATATCCCAGTCCCACGTTCAAATCCGTGCCCAGAGTTCATCTGCCTTACCCATCCGGTCTCTTGCATTGAAATAAATGTAGTTTAATTCTTCAGTGTTACCTTGTTCTCTGCCATGCTCCTGCCTGCCTTGTTTATTTAACTTGCTCCCTTTAAACTTTCCAACCATCCTCAGCTTTCTCTTTTTTTCTCACCATTGCTTAGAATACCCTCATCCCTCTCCATATCAGTTTAAAGCCTTCTGAATTGCACTAGCAATCTCCAACTGTTGGGTTAATATGGGTATAAATATTTTTGAATTTCTCATCCATAGAATTCTCTATCAGAAACCATTATTAAATGGTCAAAGTAAATACATTTAAATAATTTTAATATAATAAAGCAGAACATCCGATGAACACAGCTTTTAATTAACCAAAATCTGC
Source organism: Hemiscyllium ocellatum (assembly GCF_020745735.1). Taxonomy (NCBI): domain Eukaryota; kingdom Metazoa; phylum Chordata; class Chondrichthyes; order Orectolobiformes; family Hemiscylliidae; genus Hemiscyllium; species Hemiscyllium ocellatum. The sequence continues at coordinate 68,047,528 of NC_083406.1, read as the reverse complement.
AAAACCATTCTAAAAAGATGAAAGACTTAACAGCAATCTCCATTTGTGCAATATATCAAATCAGTTGCAAGACACTGATCTTTTGCTATAAATTCTGTGTCTTATGATCCTGCTCCACAGCTACCAAAAGCTAGCACTTCCAAACGAACCTGTTGGACTATAACTTCGTGTTGTAAGACTTTTAACTTCAAAATAAAACACACATAACAGTCCATAACTTTGAATTATAGGGTGGACATGTGATTTTTCATGCCCTGTTGCTGCAGAAATGAAAGGACGTAAGGGACAGAATTGATTTTTTTTCCCAAACAAGCAGCAAAACAATTAGATAGCTGCAGAATTATTTAAAGGGACTGTCCATATTACAGTAGCAACCCTGCCATCAATGTTGGAGAAACAGTTAAGCTGTAATGCTGCTGAGATCACAGAGGAATTGGTACAGTTAGATTTCATACTTTGAACCACATGTTAATGTTGCTCATGAATGGTATTAATTCAACATCAGAGCCCAAGAGGATAGTGAGACGATCGAGCTGTATGTGACCACATTAAAACACCTAGGTGGATCTCGAGAATTTTGCCAACTGAAGGATGATCTCATTCGAGATAGGATTGCTGTAGGCATAAGAGATCCTGCAATGAGAGTACATCTGCTGAAAGAGGAGAAAATTACTACCAAGAAAGTAATCAACATTATCAGAAGCTTTGAGATGATCAATTGTTTGCTAAAAAGAGAAAAGGTGAAACTTTGCATTGTGCTCAGAGGCACTCCAGGCTGAATCAGAACAACACATAAAAAAAAGAGCAAATACTTGTAGAAGCACTAGAAAGATCAAGGTATAGGATTTTGCAGAAAACATCACAAAAGAAAAAGGAAGCATGTTCAGCATGGGGAAGCAGAGCTTTACCTTCAAGCTGCTGAATCACTATTTGCAAATGTTTCATTACAAAGAAGCAAAACAAGTTACCAAGATGTCTGCCAGAGAGATGTTAGCCCGATGACTCTGATAAATCGTGTTTCGTCCATGCAAACCATCAAGGAAGAAAGGAATCTATGGAAGAAGGAATCTAGGGAAGAAGTCAAGGGAATTGTTCTGCTGACCAAATATGAGCAATTAGATTAAGGGCAATATCAGCAAATGTAGAGTTTGTACAAAATGTCAAGCTTAGCAAGATAAAGAACCACTCATAACACATGATATTTCAGGCAGACTATAGGTGAAATTGGGTGTAGATCTTTTTACTTTCACAAGAGCTGATTATGTTGCTGACTAGATCAGAGTAGTGCTGGAAAGAACAGCAGGTCAAGCAGCACCGTGGAGCAGGAAACAAAATCAACGTTTCGGGCAAAAGCCCTTCCTGATAATCTCCAGTATCTGCAGTACCCATTTTCGTCTATGTTGTTGACTACTTTTCTGACTACTGGGAGCTGGGGCTGTCGATGTCAAGGACTACCATTGGGATTACAGAATGCCTGAAAATGCAGTTCATACACAGTGCCATTCCAAACATTGGGATGAGTGACAATAGATCTCAATTCATGAGTGAAAGCTTCAGGCACTCCATAATGGATTTGGAAATTCAATACCATACATCATCTCCATTTTATCCCCAGTCAAATGGGAAGGGTGAGGCAGCAATGAAAAACTGCCAAAAGGAGCATAGGGAAAAATCAAGCAAATCCAGCTGACGTGTACAGGGCAATCCTTAAATGGAGTATGACACCTACTGAATGAATGGCAAGTAGTTCAGTCCAAAGACTAATAACAAACTGCACACAAACTACTGTTCCAGCAGCAAAAAAAAAATCAACAAGGCCAGAAACAGTAACAGATGCAAGTGAAAAAATCAAGGTGAGACAAAAGAAAGCCAAATTTCCCTTTGATTCAAACTGAGCACTGAACAGCCAGTCAGAGTTTGCAGAATAATTTGTGCCTTGCGAGCAGCAGCTATGAATGTAATCATACTTGGTGAACGTGAAACAACAGATAAAACATCAGTCTCAGATAACTATGTACAACCACTAAACTGTTCCTTTACCGCAAACAACAGATCAAGAGGAGACCTGATCACCTTCACAAGCTAAAGGATGATTCAGTGCTAGAGATACACTGTTCCCCAACAAGCAAAATACTCAGCATGGGAGCAACACTCCTCATCCACTAAGACCAAGCTGATACCAGAGATACAAGCAATGACAATATATACAAAAACCACTAGGATACCTGCATGTTTTTTTTTAACCTCCACACTACCGCCTAACTGCGGTAGTGCTTTTTTTTTCCCCAGCACCCATAGTGTGTGTGTGCAGGTGTGAGACAACCTGCATGCTTTAAGACCATAAGATATAGGAACAGAATTAGGCCAATCAAGTCTGCTCCACATTTCAATTGTGGCTAATATGGACATGAGAAACAATCTCCTACCTTCTCCATTTAACATTTGATTCCTTTACTAATTAAGAACCTATTGATCTCTGTCTTCAATAAATCCAATGACTTGGCCTCCACAGCCCTCTTCACTCTGAGGCTGTGCTCTTGGGTCCTCGTCTCTCCTCCAGTGGAAACTATGTCGACTGTATCCAGGCCACTCGGTATTCTGTAAGTTTCCATCAGATTTCCTCACCCCATCCTTAGCATAGTCCCAGAGTCCTCAACCACTCCTTATATAACAAGCCGTCATCCCTGAGATCATTCTTCTAAACCTCCACTGGACTCCTCAATACTACCAGACCCTTTCTTAAATAGGGGACTCAAAGCTGCTCACAATATTTCAAATGCAGTCTGAAATATTATACGGCTTCAACAGCACATCTCTGCTTTTGTATTCTAGCCCTCTTGAAATGAATGTTAACATTGCATTTGCCTTCCTAACTGCCAACTGAATCTACATGTTAGCCTTAGGAGTCCCAGTTCAGGATTCTCATAAGTCCCTTTGTGCTTCAGATTTCCAAAGCCTTTCCCCATTTAGAAAATAGTGTTCATGTCTATTCCTCTGACCAAAGTACATGACCTCATACGTTTCTACATTGTATTCCATCTGTCCATTTTGCCCACTTTCCTATCCTGTTCAAGTCCTACTGCAGTCTACCCACTTCCTCAACGCTACCTGTCCCACTACCTATCCTTAGGTCATCTGCAAATTTAACAATAATGTTCTTTCATCCAGATCATTAATGTATAACGTGAACAGTTGTGGTTCCAACATGGACCCCTGTGGAACTCTAAACATTGACTGCCAGCCTGAAGAAAACTCCTTTATTACAGAGGAGGAAGTGCTGGATGTCTTGAAATGGTTAAAAGTGGATAAATACCCAAGACCTGATCAGGTGTACCTGAGAACTCTGAGGGAAGCTAGAGAAGTGATTGCTGGGCCTCTTGCTGAGATATTTGTATGATCGATAGTCACAGGTGAGGTGCCGGAAGACTGGAGGTTGGCAAACATGGTGCCACTGTTTAAGGAGGGTGGTAAAGACAAGTCAGGGAACTATATACCGGTGAGCCTGACCTCGGTGGTGGGCAAGTTGTTGGAGGGAATCCTGAGGGACAGGATGTACATGTATTTGGAAAGGCAAGGACTGATTTGGGATAGTCAACATGGCTTTGTGCATGGGAAATCATGTCTCACAAACTTGATTGAGTTTTTTGAAGAAGTAACAAAGAAGATCGATGAGGGCAGAGCAGTAGATGTAATCTATATGGACTTCAGTAAGGCATTCGACAAGGTTCCCCATGGGAGACTGATTAGCAAGCTTAGATCTCATGGAATACAAGGAGAATTAGCCATTTGGATACAGAACTGGCTCAAAGGTAGAAGACAAAGGGTGGTGGTGGAGAGTTGTTTTTCAGACTGGAGGCCTGTGACCAGTGGAGTGCCACAAGGATTGGTGCTGGGCCCTCTACTTTTTTGTCATTTACTTAAATGATTTGGATGTGAGCATAAGAGGTACAGTTAGTAAGTTTGCAGATGACAGCAAAATTGGAGGTGTAGTGGACAGCGAATAGGGTTACCTCAGATTACAACAGGATCTGGACAAGATTGGCCAATGGGCTGAGAAGTGGCAGATCGAGTTTAATTCAGATAAATGCGAGGTGCTGCATTTTGGAAAAGCAAATCTTAGCAGGATTTATACACTTAATGATAAGGTCCTAGGGATTGTTGCTGAACAAAGAGACCTTGGAGTGCAGGTTCATAGCTCCTTGAAAGTGGAGTTGCAGGTAGATAGGATAGTGAAGAAGGCTCAAAGTTTGTGAGAAGATTTGTAGCTCGGGTGCTCATTGTTGTGGTTCTGTTCGCCAAGCTGGGAATTTGTGTTGCAAACGTTTCGTCCCTTGTCTAGGTGACATCCTCAGTGCTTGGGAGCCTCCTGTGAAGCGCTTCTGTGATGTTTCCTCCGGCATTTATAGTGGTTTGTTTCTGCCGCTTCCGGTTGTCAGTTCTAGCTGTCCGCTGCACTGGCCGGTATATTGTGTCCAGGTCGATGTGTTTGTTGATAGAATCTGTGGATGAGTGCCATGCCTATAGGAATTCTGTTTGGCTTGCCCTATAATAGTAGATTATAGCAGATGACAAGCAACATGAATTCGACTAGGACAACACTACTATTATAGGGCAAGCCAAACAGAGAACAGCCAGGGAATTCCTAGAGGCATGGCACTCATCCACAGATTCTATCAACAAACACATCGACCTGGACACAATATACCGGCCACTGCAGCGGACAGCTGGAACTGACAACTGGAAGCGGCAGAGACAAATCACTATAAATGCCGGAGGAAACATCACAGAAGCGCTTCACAGGAGGCTCCTTATAGAGGTTTACAAAATTATGAGGGGCATGGATAGGATAAATAGGCAAAGTCTTTTCCCTGAGGTTGGGGTGTCCAGAACTAGAGGGCATAGGTTTAGGGTGAGAAGGGAAAGATATAAAAGAGACCTAAGGGGCAACTTTTTCACGCAGAGGGTGGTATGTGTATGGAATGTGCTGCCAGAGGAAGTGGTGGAGGCTGGTACAATTGCAACATTTAAGAGGCATTTGGATGGGTATATGAATAGGAAGGGTTTGAAGGGATATGGGCTGGGCGCTGGCAGATGGGACTAGTTTGGGTTGGGATATCTGGTCGGCATTGACAGGATGGACCGAAGGGTTTGTTTCCATGCTGTACATATCTATGACTCTAACCCTCTACCTTCTGTCAGCCAACCAATCCTTTATCCATGCCAGTGCCTTGCCCTCATCTTATTTAGCAACCTCATGTGTGACACCTTGTCAAAGGCCTTCTGGAAATCCAAATAGAACACACCCACTGGCTCTACTTTGTCTAGCTTGCTCATTACCCCCCTCAAAAGAATTCTAAAAGATTTGTCAGACATGACCTCCCCTTGATGAAGCTATGCTGACTCAGCTCTATTTTACCAAGCATTTCCAAGTACTCCGCAATCTCATCTTCAATGGTGGACTCTAAAATTTTAACAACGACGGAGGTTAGGCTGACCAGTCTATAATTGCTTGTCCTCTGTCTCCCTCCCTTCTTAAACAAGGATGTTACATTAGCTAATCTCCAATCCTTTGGGATCTTCCCTGACTCCAGTGAGTCCTGTAGGATCACCATCAATGTCTGCACAATCTCCTCAGCTATCTCCTTTACAACTCTGGGGTGTAGTCTATCTGGTCTAGATAATTTATCCACCTTCAGACCTTTCAGCTTCCCAGCACATTCTCCTTAGTGATGGCTACTACAATCATCTCTTTAAGTTCTAACATCTTACTGATGTCTTCTACCATGAAAACTGATGAAAAGTACATATTTAGTTCCTCTGCCATTTCTCTGTTCACCCATTACTACTTCTCCAGCTTCATTTGTCAGCAGCCCAATACCCACTCTCTTACCTTTTAGAGAACTAAAAAAAAACTCTTGCAGTTGTCTTTTATATTATTTGCGAGCTTAACATTATACTTCATCTTCCCCCCCCACCCCTTAGTATTCTTTAGTTTTCCTCTGCTGTTTCTAAAGGCTTCCTAACCCTCTAGCTTCCCAGTAATCTTCACTACATTGTATTCTTTTCCTTTAGCTTCTATCCTGTCCTTGACTTCCCTTGTCAGCCGTGGTTGCCTCATCTCCTCTTAGATTGTTTCTTCTTTCATGCAATGAATTTCTGCTGTGCCTCCCAAATTACTCCAGAAACTCCTGCCATTGCCATTTCACCATCTTCCCTGCTAGGCTCCTCGTCCAATCAACTCTGGCCAGCTCCCCCCTCATGCCTTTGTAGTTCCCTTGACGGAATTGTAATATTGCTACACCGGATTCCAGGTTCTCCCTCTGAGACTGCAGGGTGAATTTATCATATTATGGTCACTGCCCCCTTCATCTTAAGCTCCCTTATCACAACACATCACTAAATCCAGAATTGCCTGTTCCCTAGTGGGCTCTACCAAAGCTGCTCCAAAACCTCTCATACACATTCCACAAATTCTATTTCTTGAGATCTATTACCAACCTGAATTTTCAAGTCCACCTGCAAATTGAAGCTCCCCTGTGATTAATGTAATTGTGCCTTTCTCACATGCATTGAGAGTGTGGTGCTAGAAAAGCACAGCAGGTCAGGCAGATCCAAGAAGCAGGAGAATCGACATTTCAGATATAAGCCCATCATCAGGAATCATCAATTCTCCTACTCCTCGGATGCTGCCTGACCTGCTGTGCTTTTCTAGCAACACACACTCAACTCTGATCTCCGGCTGCTGCAGCCCTTACTTTCTCCTTTCTTACATCCCTTTTGTAACTCCCAATTTATTTTCTGCCTCACAGCTCGACTACTGCTCAAAGACCTGTACATAACTCCAGTCAGATAATACACCAGCCATGCAGAAAGTAGCACAACCCAGACTATAGGGCTGCTCTATATATGTGTGTGTGTGTGTGTGTGTGTGTGTGTGAGAGAGAGAGAAGAAAAAGAGAGAAAAAAACTGAGAAGAAGCTACTTGTCCCAAAGGGTTGTGAATCTGTGGAATTTGCTACCCCAAAATGCAGTAGATGCTGGGGCAACGAATAAGTTTAAGGAGGAGTCAGACAGATTTTTAATTGGTAATGGTCTGAAGGGTAATGGGGAAGAAGGCAGGAAAATGGGGATGAGGAGCATATCAGCCACGAGGACTCAATGGGCCAAATGGCTGAATTCTGCTCCTATGTCTTATGAGCTTATGAACCTGAGGTTCACCACACTTCAGGCAAGGGAAGAGTTTGAGGGGGAGGGTCCTTCAGAGTGGGGGATTTGAACCTGTACTGTTGATATCACTCTTCATCGCAAGCCAGCCAGCCATCCAGCCAACTGAACTAACCGACTCCCTCATAGCTTACAGCAGCAAATAGTCATAGAGATGTACAGCATGGAAACAGACCCTTCAGTCCAACTCATCTATGTCAATCAGATATCCCAACCCAATCTAGTCCCACCTGCCTGCACCTACGATTGTTTATTTCAGAAACAAAAATGTTTGCACTATGTTGAGTTAATGGTCTAGATAATTTGCCATAATCATACAACCACTGCCTCTCCTGCAATACTTGGTGTGCAGTCTTTGATCTATTGAAGGAGAAAGTGAGGACTGCAGATGCTGGAGATCAGAGCTGAAAATGTGTTGCTGGAAAAGCGCAGCAGGTCAGGCAGC